>NC_136428.1:178933321-179533321 GCF_052849685.1 Lactuca virosa
TAGGGTTTCTCCTCTGCCAGCCTACTCGTCGAGTTGAAGCCTCTCAACTCATCGAGTAGGTTACTTAAATCACGCAGCCCATATGATCTCTACTCGACGAGTTTGGAGCTACCAACTCGTCAAGTTGCTCTTGAAAATTGAATAATTAATAATTTAAATACGTACTAGGAACCAGGCGTTACAAATCTCCCCCACTTGTCTCAGACTTTGTCCTTGAAGTCTGTTGCCTAAAATAACTCTGGTAATGTTCCTTCATCTCCTCCTTTGGCTCCCAAGTCCATTCTAAGCCCTTACGGTGCTACCACTTCACCTTTACCAACTGTACAACATTGTTCCTCAAGGTTTTCTTCTTCCTATCGAGGATGGCTACTAGTTGTTGGATTAGTGTCTAACTCCATAACGATAATTGGTATATTCTTGACCCGACCCGACATGGTCCATTTGGGTTGCATGGCATCATGCATTTGGATAGACTAAAATTAGAGAAATAACACTTAAGGTTTATTAATATATTATAAGTTCTAATATATTAATAAGATTATTTAATTAGTATTGATCAAGAATTAATCTAGAATTAATTAAGTGATCAAAAGAAGACTAATTAAATATATGGGTTGATTGTGTAAATCATCCATACTTATATAGTAGGCTAATGCTCCATGGATTATCAAGTTGGGCTAAAACCCATAGGATGCTCTATGGTGTATTTGAACCCATGGATCCAAGGAAATGGAAAGCCATGACAATTAGGGTTTACCCTAATTGTGACTAACTATATAATGATCTTATTATTGAAGAAATCGGTCACTAGAGAAACAAGTGAGGGCAAACCGATTTTAGAGGTGTTCTACTTTCTATCAAGTTATTCCAAGTGTTCATGATGTTGTGTGAACCATTTGAGGTGTCACACTTGGGGCACTAGGCTCTTGAGCTCCATGGAATCAAGCACCAAACAAGAGGTATGTAATTCTACCAGAATTTATATTATGTGTACTTTATATTATGCTAGTTAGAACAATACCTTTGAAAATTGATATTTGCATGTATAATAGAGAAAACATAGATCCAAGGTATTTAGGGTTGCATGTACACCATAGGAGTGTTAGAATGCTAAAAACCCAACAGTGGTATCAGAGCCTAGGCTTGTTTTCACTTATACTTGATGCAAACTGCTTAAAAATCGATGTTTTGTGCTGTCTGGACAGGGGAATCGACGAGTCCATCAAGGGACTCGACGAGTCCAAGACAAAATGCATCTAACTCGCCGAGTTGGTTCATGCACTCGACGAGTTGGACCCCCAAACAGCATATCTTCGAGTTTTGGTGCTGGAATTGTTCTAGAATCATTACCTTTGATTGTTTTGGTTATATAAAACCTGTTGTTAATGTGGTAATGATTGTGTTAAACCAATTTCAATGTTATAATCGAAGTTTCAAGTTTATATATGTTTATGTAATTCTTGAAAATTGTTGATTATGAATGTTCATGCTTATGAGTTTTGTTAGATCATAGGAATTATGTGCAAATTGTTTGTTTGTATAATTCATGATCTTGATGAAATGGGTATGGACTCCATAACTTGTCCTCAAGTTATGGATTGCCAAAAGTTTTTTTTTTGTATTGCCTTGTTTTATGAGTAATTTATATTGATGAAATATATTATTTGTTAGTTGCTTTCAATCCATATTAATCTAAAAGAAGTTCATAAAAGGTGTTTTTGTAACTTGTCTTCAAGTCACATAAAAGGTCACATTTATGAATCTTAAAAATCATAAAAGTGCCATAGGTTACATAAAAAAATGAAGAGTCTTTTACATTTAATTATTTTATGACTCCATAACTTGTCTTCAAGTTATGGATGTTTAAGTGTCACTTCTTTAAAAGTGTTATTAAAGAATAAGAGGTTACATAAAAATGAAGAGTCTTCATTTTAATGAACCATTAAACTCATAAGTTATGAAATGAAAGGTTTTGAATAGTTTCAAAACTTGCCCTCAAGTTTTGGAATTTGTAAAGTCTCACGCACATTAATGCTTTAATTCCAAACTCTACAATTTTAAAAGTTAAAATTCAAACTTTATGGACTTCATTAAATTAATTAAAGTGTTTAATTAAAAGAGTTAATAATTCCATAAAGACATGGTTTAAGTTTAATTAAATTCAGAGTATAGTTTAATTAATAGATTAAACCACCAAGTATTTTAAATGTTTAAAATACACCCTTATACTATTATTATAATTTTAATTATATAGATATGTATAAGATAAAGTCAATCTTACCATTAGTAGGCCTCATTCACGAAGCCGGTCTATAAGGGGGTATAAGGTTACTGCCTATAAAATGGCAGTTTAATGGGTGTCCACTCTCACCCACCGCTTCCTTGACTGGTGGAGGGTCGTTAGTCGAACGGGTAGGAAAGGACTATAATTCTCCCTTCATTAAAAGTATAATGATAAATACTAAGTAACTAAGCACTTATTAATTCCCAATCTTAGTTACTTAGGAAAATGTGAAATAGGTGCTAACCCATGAAATTACACTTTGTACCTTACCAAGTCGTTAGTGGAGCGTGTGTGGTTAACCGACACACTAATAAGGACTAGTAAGAGTGGCAAAGTTTAACTTGACTTTATTATAGATCGGTGGAGCGTGTGTGGTTAACCGGCACATCGATTAGGTGATAAGGTTAAGGGTACCAAGTCAATTTGCATGGTTATTCACACCTTGTTTGTGATCCTCGGTATCCCAGTCACAAACTTGAGAGGGCACAATCGAGATTCAAACATGCCATTGAAAGTTTAATGTATCTCAAAAGATCTAGGAGTTTCAAATCCAATTAAAACCTAATTATATTTCGTTTTTCATGGTGGAAATTGGTAAATTGTCATTTACCTACCTTCAACTTTTTTATAACTCGGATTACGGCATCCCACTTCCAGTTATAAATAGGTTGTTGGATCCTAGCCTTAATATTTCATATTGGGTGTTATATTAAGGACTTTAAATCAACTAACTTGAATTTCTCCTTATAGATGTCTCCTTCAGACAACTATGGTCTTCCCAAATCTTTAGGAACAAGCTATCCTAATGAAGATAATATCCTAAATGGCAATCAAGGTGAAAGATCAATCCCTTTGTTGCGCATTAGTGGGACTGGAAATAATACTTCACTTCCTCCACCTCCTCGACTAAATCTCCCTATCCCACAAGTTTCAAGACTTGATAAGTTCTAAGTCACTCAATCCCTATTGGCAAACAAAGTCTATATGTGCTTAGGTCTTGGAGATTAAGTCACATATTGACAAGCCGGGAGAGTCGGGTGTCGAAGTCTCGAGGTAGCTGGCTGTTGACTTGGTTCTTCATTCACTCCCTGATGACAAATCACGACATGACCCTTTAATGATCTTATCTATTTGCTTGGTGCTACTGAATCAACAATGATTGGGAACACTGGTGAAGCAAATTTGATTAGAAGATCGACTTCCCAAAACTTCATGGACATTGACAATGGTGACACTAGAAATCCAGCAAAACTTTCTCTTCCCAATGGAAAGGGATCGACCATGGTCAACTCGGTTGACCAAATGGTAAAGAGAAAGGCTAAGTCTGAGATAGTCCCATGTACCATTCCCGAAGAGTCCATATGTGCCTATTGCCAAAGGAAAGGGGAATTCGTTGCGAAGCTGCCGAATTTACTTGAAACCTCATAAGGATGGTAAAGTCAAAAGTTTGACTCTACTTCAGGTAAGTCCGTTATCTAACTCTATTAAGTCTCTTTTTGAGATTCTTAATACATCATGTAATGTAATTACATTTTGATGTTTTGAAGAATCAAAGGAAGCTTAAAGAAAAAGTGTGTTGATTCTGATCGTATGGTTCGATGACCAGAATTTTGAGCCACTGCATAAGAGTTATGAGATATTTCTTAGGAATAGATAACAACAAAGTTTTCATATGAATTTTCATTGTAAGGATAAGTTTTGATTTTATTTATTTTAAGTATCCTTACAAAGGCATTTATGAAAAATTGTTGTTTATATGTTTCCATTGATAAGCAATATTGGAAAATGAATTTGATTCTATCGTTTGTGGTAGTGTCATAATTTATCAAATAAGGAAAGATTCTCATCACCCAAGTTTCAATTGGATAGAAACTTGGAATCATGCAAGTTGTATTGTGTGATGAATGAGATTTTTCATCTTTGGTAAATTGAGACAAATTCCTTGTTCACATTCGCATGTGAGTCAAGCGAAGGACTAAAGGATCGGGTACATTAGGTTGTGCACTAGTCAGGTCCACCACAAAGGTTGATAAGATTATTCGTTATGATTTACTAAAGTTTAGTAAATATGATTATGCTTACAAGTTTAAGTGTAATGCTGAAACATTGGAAAAGTTTCAATATATGGCAGAATGAATAAGAAGAATCAAATAAGGCAGAAAGATAAAAGTTTCTCCAATCTGAAGAAATGGGAGAGTACTTGTGTATCTTGTTTTATGATTATCTTAGTGATTATGGAACCATATCACAATTGATCCTCTAAGAACACCTTAGTGCATTTTTTGGCTAAGGAGAGGAATCGTGAATTGTGGAAATGGTTAAATAAAAAGATAACTCAAACTTCATTCCAAAATAAAATCTTAGAGTCATTCGCCAAGATTGGCCTTGAGTGACATAATCTTAAGAAAGGTTTAAAACACTTGCCAAATGTAGAGTAAAATGTTTTCTTACTCTTGTACATTTGAAATTGGTAAGTTGTGATGTTTTGGATAAAAAAAAGGCCAACTAAGGTCAATTGTGTGAAGTGTTTGTAAAAGAATCCGCACTATCTCTTGAATATTGGGCAAGAGAGTCTTATATGTCAAGAGGACAGTGGGAGTTTAAAAGATCCTGAAATAGTTTCAAGAACTAATCAAGAGTTTTGTTAATCACTAGCCCACGACTTGAGGTTTGTAACCTATCGTGTTGACATATTCTTATTTTTGTGTCTATTCCAGTTAAAAGTTGACTATGCTTGTGAGTTCTGTGAGTTCTCAATTGTTTTCATAATAACCTGGAAGCAATGGCAGGCCCTGGTGCTACCAGGTGGCAAGAAATTAAGATTGAGTTCAGTCCATATGTGTTTGGATTTTCCACTGACCTTGTCTTGTGATTATGGTTATGACAAATTCACATGGATAGGACACTTACACCACATAAAATCTAAGTGTCATAAGGTTTCTCTCCGATTCATGAAAATGATGGTGAGGAAACTCCTTCACTAAGTAGATTTTAAATAGATAGCAATTGTGATATTTGCATTCTCAAAGTCGTTAGTGGAGTGTGTGTGGTTAACCGGCACACTAACATGGACTTATGAGAAATGGCAAAGGTCTAAACAATTGAGACTATGATTACGGCATCCCTTTACATAGTTCTGAAATTGTTTAGACACCCATGTGTGCTATCTAAGGAAAGGTGTATGATTTTGATAAAGTTTTATCAAAGCATCTCGTATCAGAAATCTGAACTTTGGTAAGAAAGTCAATAAAGTATTGTTTTTTCTAGAAGTCCAGCTGATTTCTGAGTACATGTCAAATCTAGTGGGAGCATAAGTGTTATGCTAGTAATATAATAATCATTATACTAGTGGGAGCATGATGATTATGTTGCAAGTTAGCAATGTTAATTATAGAAAACAAAAGTTTCAATTCGCTTTGAAAAGTTGTTTCCCTATAATTAAGGGAGAGGATTTTATACTTCATTCCAATTCTACAAGCTTAGATTGAGATTTTAATCAACTTTAGTCAAGGATATATATGAATGTTATGTTGGAATGGTTCAACATAAGGAAATTCTATATATGTTGCGTTCTCAAAATCCGATTATGATTATGGCATACCTCTTCATAGTTCGAATTGTGAGAATATGGCAAATAAAAATTTATAGCATGAATCGTGTCATATATGCTTCGGGTATAGGTTCGATTACATGTGCTATAATCCATTCTACATTTTCCCAAATGCCTAAGGCATTAAAATGGAAAAGGAATAGAACTGGAAATGACTAAAATGATTAAGCAAATTGTCGAGGATAATCTGAGGTTTACCAAAGATTGGTTGCTCATGGATAATAAGAAGTATAAAGTAAGGACCATAGTGATATATTTTGAAAATAGGCAACTCTTGTTCAGAAGTGATGGTCAAAATGGTAATATGGAATTGTTTCCATAGGTGGAAGTTGTTCTTTGAATCTGTGTACGATTAAAGAACTTAATGCAAAGAAGGATGTTCAAAATAATGTACTTTGAATTTGAGACTTCATTTCCATGGAATTGATCTCCATTGGAATTCTTTGTAATGTCTATTGCCAAGTCTTTGTGACTTGTGTGCATAGTCATTACAAGGGGATCATTGCATATAAGTTTAGAGTCTAACAGATTATAGTAAATGGCAAGAGTTTGGTATTATTACATTTACATAGTATGCATGCTTGGTGCATGGCATGACTATTGTTTCAATTAAAGTATTAAGTTGATTAAATCGAAACAATGAATAATGAGTAATCAATATGGTGCTTAGATAAAAGGGTTTTTATTTACACTCAAAGTGTTGAGGACATACAAGATTAGTATTATTTTTGTGTTTTAGTTTGCATGTTTTGACTTCCAGAATAACTAGGTCATTCTTCCTGACTGACTAAGTTATTCAAACTCTCCACAGTCAGTCATACTTTGGAAGTAGGTATTGATTTAAAACTGTCATGAATTTGGCTTGTATGATCTGTCTAATATGCATTAGACATAGCAGTGGTTGCTGCAACATTCATGAGTACTCATAAGGCCTGAGTATTGGATTAAACCCACGCTCATTTGAATCACTTCATGAATTTTATCACGAGTGAATCACGAGACGATAATATCTTATATTCTTCAAACCTAGAGATATGAGTTGTTGACTATGAGTTGGTTATACATTGATTGCACGAAAACGCATTGGTAACTCGATGTTATAAAACGTGCCTTTGTGTATGATTCAACAAGTAGTCAGTACAAGCATATGAGTCGAAGTTTATCCATTCCTTTTACCCTCAAAGGGATAAAAGCGATATCTGTGGGCCCCTCGATGATTTAGTGATGACAAAATGTAAGTGCTCAGCCGGGCCTGGACTGATTTGATTTGTTTAATTAGTCAGTCGTCATAAATCGGAAATCGGGAAACAACAAATGGACAGAGAGAATGATTATAATCCATGTCTCAGTCCATATGATATCTAGAATGGAGGAATATATGATCACTTATCTAATGGACGCGTCATTGATTTGTTCAGAGTTCGGTAGCAGCTTTTAAGAGCTACGATTGCTGGTCAGGTTATGAAGGCGTACTTGCAATAATAGTTATTAGACTTATCCAAGTGGGAGACTGTTGGATTAGTGTCTAAGTCCATAACTATAATTGGTATATTCTTGACCCGACCCGTCATGGTCCATTTGGGTTGCATGGCATCATGCATTTTGATAGACTAAAATGAGAGAAATAACACTTAAGGTCTATTAATATATTATAAGTTCTAATATATTAATAGGATTATTTAATTAGTATGGATCAAGAATTAATCTAGAATTAATTAAGTGATCAAAAGAAGTCTAATTAAATATATGGGTTGATTGTGTAAATCATCCATACTTATATAGTGGGCTAATGCTCCATGGATTATCAAGTTGGGCTAAAACCCATAGGATGCTCCATGGATGCTCCATGGTGTATTTGAACCCATGGATCCAAGGAAATGGAAAGCCATGACAATTAGGGTTTACCTTAATTGTGACTAACTATATAATGATCTTATTATTGAAGAAATCGGTCACAAGAGAAACACGTGACGGCAAACCGATTTTAGTAGTGTTCTACTTTCTATCAAGTTATTCCAAGTGTTCATGATGTTGTGTGAACCATTTGAGGTGTGACACTTGGGGCACTAGGCTCTTGAGCTCAATGAAATCAAGCACCAAACAAGAGGTATGTAATTCTACTAGAATTCATATTATGTGTACTTTATATTAGGCTAGTTAGAACAATACCTTTGAAAATTGATATTTGCATGTATAATAGAGAAAACATAGATCCAAGGTATTTAGGGTTGCATGTACACCATAAGAGTGTTAGAATGCTCAAAACCCAACACTAGTCTCTCGATGTAATTCAGGCGGTCTTCCACTTGAATATCCTCCAAAGGTACAACTGCGGAATCGTTCACTAAGCACTTCCGTAGCTAGGAGACATGAAAAGTATTGTGGATCTGACTAAGCTCTGCCGGAAGATCCAATCGATAAGCAACCCGGCCCACCCGAGCCAAAAACCTAAACGGACCGATGAATCTGAAGCCCATCTTTCCCCGCTTCCTGAACCGGGTGACACCTTTTCCAAGGTGACACCTACAGGAGAACCATGTCGCCCACTTGAAACTCCAAGTCTGACCGGGGCTTGTCGGAATAGATTTTATGCCGACTCTGAGCAGTCTGGAGCCTACTCCGGACCTGCTGGATCATCTCTGTAGTCTTGAGTACCACCTCGGTACTACCCATGACTCTCTGACCGACCTCGCCCAATAGATTGGGGTCCTACACTTCCTTCCATAGAGCAATTCGAAGGGAGGTCGATCTATGCTAGTGTGGTAACTATTGTTATACGAAAATTCCGCTAACAGAAGATATGTATCCCTACTGCCGCCAAACTCTAATACGCATGCGCGTAGCATATCCTCTAGAGTCTGAATCGTCCTCTCACTCTGCCCACCTGTCTGAGGGTGAAAAGCTTTACTAAAGTGGAGACGAGTACCCATCTCATTGTGAAACCGCTTCCAAAACCTGTAAGTGAAGCGAACATCTCGGTCTGATACAACCGAAACCAGCACTCCATGAGGTGCCACCACCTTGCGTACATAGATCTCGGCTAGCTTCTCAGCCGATATACTCTCCTTAATCGAGACGAAATGAGCACTCTTGGTCAACTGATCCACGATGACCCAAATTGAATCTACTCCATGTGCGCTCCTGGGAAGCTTCGTGATGAAATCCATAGTGATATCTTCCCATTTCCACACGGGAATATCCAACGGCTGCATCTTGTCGTGAGGTCGCTGGTGTTCGGCCTTGACCTTCCTGCATGTCAAGCACCGTTCCACATAAAATGCTATGTCCCGCTTCATGCAGGGCCACCAATAATCAGGGAGAAGATCATGATACATCTTTGTCTCCCCGGGATGAATGGAGAATCTCGAATTGTGTGCCTCCTCCATAAGAACCTAGCACACTCCACGCCAGTAAGGAACCCAGACCCTCCGATGCAGGGTCAACAACCCATGGCTATCATAATCGAATGAGGCCACTTGGCCTATGATCCGCTCACACTTCCGGCACTCCTCCTTCATACCCTCAACCTGCGCCTCCCGAATCCGTTCCAATAATGGAGTAATCACTGTCATCCTCAGACATATGTCTCGAATAGGAGTCGCCACTTCCTTGTGGCTAAGTACATCGGCCACCACATTGTCCTTCCACGAGTGATAAAGGATCTCATAGTTATAATCCTGCACCACATCTAACAAACGACGCTGCCTCATGTTCAGATTCGACTGATCCATCAGGTACCTCAAGCTCTTGTGGTCCGTGTAAATGGTACAGTGGATCCCATAGAGGTAGTGTCGCCAAATATTGGGGGCGAAAACCATAGCCCCCAGCTCCAAATCGTGCGTTGGGTAATTCGCCTCATGAGGCTTCAATTGCCTCGAAGCGTACGCTATCACGTGACCTCGCTGCATCAACACTGCACCCATACCTATGATCTAAGCATCACAGTAAACCACAAAATCATCTACGCCCTCCGGCAAATTCAGAATCGGTGTCTCGCACAACCGTTGTCTGAGAGTCTTGAAAGTTGCCTGCTAATCAGGCCCCCAGTGGAATGTCACCGACTTCTTGGTCAATCGAGTCATTAGGAAAACTGTCTTGGAGAAATCCTTGATGAATCTTCGATAATAACCCGCTAGATCAAGAAAACTCTGAATCTCGGATGGAGACCTCGGAACCTCCCACTGCATCACGGCCTCTATCTTGGCCGGATCGACTAGAATACCCTTCTGATTGACAAGATTGACAAGGTGCCCCAGAAACTGCACCTCGCGCAACCAAAACACGCACTTGGAGAACTTTGCGAAAAGTATCTCGCTCGTTAGTGTCTCCAGCACCTTCCTCAGGTGCTCCTCATGTTGCTCCTGAGTCTTGGAATAAACCAAGATGTCATCGATAAAGACTATCACAGACCGATCCAGCATTGGTCTGCACACGTGGTTCATGTGATTCATGAACGCGGCAGGAGCATTGGTGAACCCAAACGGCATCACCACGAACTCATAGTGACCATAGTGAGTCCAAAAGGTTGTCTTCTGCACATCGTCGTCCCTGACTCGCATCTGGTGATAACCCGATCGCAGATCATTCTTGGAGAACCAAGATGCACCCTGAAGTTGGTCAAATAAATCATCAATCCTCGGGAGGGGATAACGGTTCTTCACTGTTACCTTATTCAGCTCCCGGTAATATATACACATCCGATGTGACTCGTCCTTCTTCTTTACAAACAAAATCGTGGCTCCCCATGGTGAACTGATCGGCCTGATAAATCCCTTGTCTAACAGCTCTTCCATCTGTGTAGACAACTCCTACATCTCGGGAAGAGCCAAGCAATATGGTGCCTTCGCTATCGGAGCCGCACCGGGAACTAGGTAAATCTTGAACTCTACATGCCTCTCCGGTGGTACCTGTCACACCCCCAAACCGGAACGGCGGAAACGTCCGGGGGCGGAGGACGTCATGTTTAGTATCACAAGACATGCATCATTGTAATCAAAGTAACAACCAACCATTTCATTAGAAAGAAAGTGTTTAGAAAGTACGTAGTTCACATAACATAGACTACAAAGTAAATAACAAAACAAGACATAAAGCTATTATGCTCCATCTTCTGAATCCCATTGCGCGTACCTTTTTACTGGTCTCCTGAGAATACAAGTTATTTTGAAAGAGTAGATCAGCATTTAAGCTGGTGAGTTCATAAGATTTTAGTGATGTAAGTAAGTTGTAAGTTCTTTTAGAAACGTTCGCCTGTTCCTCCAGAAAATCCTATATTTCCTGCTTTGATGAAAGATAAGTAAAAATGACTCTACAATCCTTTCTATGAGTACTAAATGGATACAAGTTATATAAAACCTAGAGTAAACAAACAATCGATTGTGTGTATCTGCCCTAAGCCCACAACCAAACAAGGAATAGGAAATGAGGCGGAAGGTACACATCCCATTGTTTGTTAGATCATCGTTGTATATAACCCTGGCGTATTCACTTGGTACTCACAGAGTTAACTGTAATAGTTCCTTTATATTTGATGAAAAGATTCTTTAAGAAAACCCTTATTTCTTTTAGTAAAAATGGTAACCACAATAGTTCCTTCTATAACCACTTAGTTATACTATCTATGTATAATCTAATATCGAATGGATAGTTAATTGTGTGAATCTGCCTTAAGCCCACAATTAAAGAAGGAACAAGAAGTAAGGCGGAAAGCACACATCCAACTACCTATCCGGTATTCATTATATATAACCCTGATGTATAAACTAAGGTATTATAGAATTAACCACCTAAGGTCCTTTAAGTTATACTGGTTTAAATAAATGGATTAAACCTTTACTGGTAAGTTTCTAGTTTTTTTTACCAAATGTTCTATTTGAAAAGTATGTTTTGTACTAGAAAACGGTGCATTGAATTAGTGTACTATGACCTGACCCATACCTAGTACTCCTTATGATTTCTTGGTGTATACAAAATATATATATAGCTAAGATCGGATAGATAGTAGGCTGGGTGAATCTGCTCTAAGCCCACCACCAAACAAGGAACAGGAAATGAAACGGAAAGCACACATCCTACTACCCCTCGGATCCGAT
This sequence comes from Lactuca virosa, assembly GCF_052849685.1. NCBI lineage: Eukaryota > Viridiplantae > Streptophyta > Magnoliopsida > Asterales > Asteraceae > Lactuca > Lactuca virosa. Next base: position 178,945,308 of record NC_136428.1, read on the forward strand.
TAATATATATCACGGATGTATAAACTATGGAATCATAAAGTTAGCATTATAGGCCCCTTTCTACTAAATGTACTAGACGTGACTATTTTGTTTGTCGCTTGTAATGATGTAAGTTTTCCCTAGTTTATAACTATATTAACTCGAAAATAGTTTGCATTATCTTTCAAGTGAGAATTTCACAATATGAAAGAAATGGGAAAAATGTAAGTATGCAGTAGTCTTTTAAAATGACTACTGAAGTACTAACAACCTTAAAACCAGTTTGTTTTATTAAGGTTATAATGTGATGTGGTTGTAACCATACTAATTACGTTCCACCCTCCAGGAGACTCTGGTTATAAAGCGCGACTTCAATAAACGAATTTCTAAGCCGTGAAGTAGTCTCACATTAATGTTTTCTTGTTCTTGTTATACTACTTTTATTATCACCTTTTGTTTAGAACAATGAGTTAGTGATCATTGGTATAATTTTGTTAATCATGATTTGTTCTTCTGTTATAGTGTATTGTTGGGTCAAAAATATGGTTTATACTTTGCTTTTCTAAGAAATTGTATTTTTCTGTAATGTGTTGTGAGTTTACGACCGTAAACTGAGTTTACGGCCGTAAACACGTTTACGACCGTAAACAGAGTTTACGGCCGTAAACACGTTTACGGCCGTAAACCCATTTTGTGGCCCAGTCGAGTATATATAGGGGTGAGGGGTGTGAGGAATAGATTGATGATGGATGAACACTAGAGGAGCTTAAGTGTGTGCATTTGAAGGTGTTCTAGAGAGAGAAAGAGAGAGAGAGAAGAGAGTGTGTGTTAGTGTGTGTGAATCTTGTATCCGGATCTTCATTCATATCAATACATACAAGATTCATCATATTCTTCTTCTTCTTCTCTTTTATTTGATCTGACATCATCCGTTTGATTGGGTTTCCGCACCATCAAACGCATCTGATTGATACACAGGCAAATTAGGGACTTACAATTGGTATCAGAGCCTGGATTGTATCACTCATTTTTGTCAGATCTGGTGCTTATTTGATCTTAGTTTTGAAGGATTCTTGCGTTTTTGGATAGATCGTGGCAAAATAAGGGGGGTTTCTTCTTCGCGTTTTTCCTAAAAACGAGTTTTTGATCGAGTTTTGGAGCAAAAAAAGGTGAAAAATCACGTTTTTCCGTCGTAAACAGTAAAACCCCGTTTACGACCGTAAACCCTGTTTCCGGCCGTAAACCCCGTTCACGACCGTAAACCCCGTTTACGGCCGTAAACCCCGTTTTCGACCATTAAACCCCGTCTTTAAACTCTGATTTTTAAATTTTCAAATTTAGGTTTTCGGTTTGTTTTTTTTTTAAGTTTGACTTTTAAGTTTGATTTTAGCTTCTGGTTGTGTTTTAATGACTTTTGAGGTCTACGAAGACATGAAAGAGAGTCAGGATATGTTAAGACAAAAATTCAACATGTTCAACTATATCCCTGGAGAAACCCTAGAAGCTCAGTTGCAGCGATTTACTACACTTACTACTGAGATGAATATAGCTGGGATCTTCTTGACTAAATCTGAGATAAACAAAAAACTACTGAATGCACTTCCGAAATCGTGGGATATGAACGTGGCTGACATCAAGAAGACAAAAGACCTCAATCGTCTTAGTCTTGCTGATATAATTGAAGAACTTGACGCTTTGAATTGTCGAAAAACAATGAGTTCCACAAACCTTCCGGTCAATGAAGTTTCTTGTTCTCAATCATGTGAAGTTTCATGTTCTCAATCATGTGAAGCCACGATTAAACTTCTTCGTGAACATAATGATTTATTAAAAAAAGAAGTTGAGGACCTGAGATATGAAGGTTATCAACTCAGGAAAGGACAGAAACCCATAAAGGCCCAGTTAGAAACAAAAATAAAGGACTTTAGGAAGCTTCAGGAAGAATTCAGCAACAAGTGTGAAAATTATGACTATATTAAGAGACAACTTGATGCTGTAACCGAAGAACTTGACGTCTTGAAAATTAAGTGTGGAAAAACTGATGTTAGTTTCAAAAATTATACTGCGTCAAGTAAGACAGTCGACTCCTTATTTGAAACCCAATTAAAATTCAAAGATAATCAAAACAAGGGTCTAGGGTATGATAGTGTTCCTCCACCTTTCAATCATAACTACACATCCATCCCTTCGACACAGGAAGAAATTGACAGGGAGGCACATCTTCAATATGGCAAACCAGCTGGTTTTGTATCAGGAGGCATTATTAATGTTGATAATCCTGATGCTCCTGATGTTTCTGTTACATGTGCAGGTAAAGTAGTAGAGGATGAGAACAAGGAGAACACCATTGAACAAACCAACATCTCCTTGAGCCCTGAATCTGTTGCTTCGAACTCAGTTGCTTCTGATCAACCTGTTGTTCAGAAATACAGGCCACCAATTCCAGTGAAACAGAGTGTCTGCTGTAGTTGTGCGTGTGGGAAAAGCAAGAGACAAGGCATGGATACGCCACCAGGGGCAGGAAGAAACAACTTCACAGTGAAGAAAAAGACATGTTTTCACTGTGGAACACGTGGACACATTGCCAGAAACTGTCCAAATCGCGCATACGTTCCTTACTACGCACAAGGCTGGCAGAACGCGCCAAGAGGGAGATACTCCAAAAGAAACCCCTCAAGGTCACGTTCAGACCATGATGACTGGAACGCGCAGAAGGCCAAGAATCCAACTCCCAAGGGCAAGAAGGAAATGTCGGCCAAGAAGCCAAATCCAAGAGATGCTCCCGTGAAGCCAAAATCAAAGTCATCTCAACGGCGGAGATCAAGATCAAAAGAAAGTACTGAGCCACCCATCGGATCGGAAAAGAAATGGGTTAAACCCAACTACAAATGGGTTCCAAAGGCTCACTCTCCCAAATCAACTAATGACTCTAATATTTCTTCATCTTCTGTTTGTGATAAGCAGGACATGTCATGGGAGAGAGTACTATGCAAGGATGACAAAGGTCGACCCAGTTTCAAAATGGACTGGGTTCCAAAGACCAACTGATCCCGCTCTGTGTCGGAGCAGCTATGGAGGCATATCATCAGACTTCAGTTTGTTGGTAGTGGCTGTTCCTGGCACATGATAGGAGGCATCTCTCAACTGTACAACACTCAGAACATTGTCTGGGAGTATGTGTCCTTTGCGGGAAAGGAAGAAAAGAAGGGATCACACATGGGGTTAGTACTTAATGACATGAAGAATTTTCGGATCTGTTCTGAGATTATGCGTGCTGTTCTCAGACCTTCTGGATGCAAATTCAATCGGTGACTTACGGTTTGAGTTTTCCTGTCTATACTCCTGAGTTTTTCTTAAGTTGATTCGCTTTAAAGACTAATTTTTGTTTTAGGATAGTTTAAATTTGCGCATTTACTTTCGTTTCTCTCCTATGCACAAATTTAGGGGGAGAAATAAAAACAAAATCCAAAAACATTAGAAAATCCAAAAATCCAAAAATATGTTGGTTAATGAAATGAGTTTGAGTGAGATGTTTTGGGAAGTGATATTATCAAGTGATAACAGGCAATCTGAGTCTGCGTAACGTACCCAAAGTTGAAGGGTCTATGCTCTGGGTTTGATGCGCTGGTAGGCACGAAAGATTCTAAATGGACTTGACTAGGCAGAGTTGAACTTAAGAAATTCATAGACTTGACAAAGCTTGACCTAGTTAAATCCGTTCAGCCTGACAGTACGACGCTCGGATAGGTTGAGCAGGGAGATATATATGGGAATCTACTGGTCATATTAAATGAACCCGTACTTGGAACCGTGGATTAACTTTTCCTCGATGTGCGGATTTTGTCCTTAATTCTGGTATTGATGGGGCGACTGGTAAATTCCGATGAGTTAGGTCTGTAGAAAATTGTTTTCTTTCTCTTCTTATCTCTCAGTCATATGTTGCCTCCTTTACGTGATTGGAAGAGATCCGACCTGGACTGCAACATATGCAAATCTATTTCTCTGCAAATTATATCTATGAAATTCCTCCTATCTGTTAGCCATATGCTGTCTCCTTTGCGTGACTCACTTTCCGACCTGGTACACAGCATATGCAACCTTCTACTTCTCAATCCCTCTAGAATTATAATTAACAATAATCAGAATCTATCTTCTCTCTTAATGATTGTCTGCTCACCCGATGTAAGGAGTACTCTGGAAGTTCTTGATTACTGGGGCATATCAGGAAGCGGGAAACATGTTCCAGTACAATTAAAATTGAACACTCAAAGATTGTCTATAGATCTCGCTGCTCAATTTAGGTGGACAACAATATCCCTGGTCGTCGTCAGCTGAATGGTCCTTAAGATATAGTATCTAGGAACTTAGGATCAGATTTAATATCTAGGAACTTAGGTTCACCTTGTCTTATAACAAATAGTATGTCCTAAAATTGTCACAATTTCTCGTGTTTAAGTGGACCATAATACCGGCGATCGACCAGACAAAGACGTGAAGATAAAAGGTACCGAAAAGTGGATAAAGGCTGTCTAAAAACTTTGATCCCAAATCATTCTTAAAGTTAGATATCATTTTATTTTTGTTAAATTTGTTCAAAGTTTCTTCTAATTTAAATATTACGGGAGAATTAAAAATTTTGAAAACCAAACAAAAATCAAAAAATTAAAAAGCCAAAAATAGTGTTATTTCTGTTTTATTTCTTTTTCAGAAAATATGAAAAATCCAAAAATATTGTGTGCTAAATTTTTCTTTTAGTTTTGTTTTGTCTTGAATAGTGAATTCAGGTGAAGATGAAACTCATGGAGTTTGCGTCGAAGATTTCTGAGCCAAGGCTTCATCCGTGATCATCGAAGAATTCTCATTCGAAGGAGCAAGAAATGAAGATTATTCTTTCAAATTCAATCTTTCAACCCCAGAAGCAAGGTGAAGCTGAAATTGAAGATTATGTGACGGATTGCATTGAAGCCTCCTCAGTCAATCTGCTGCTATCTTAAACCTGCTGAAGTGATCCAAAAGATTTGTTCTCTCTGATGTTCTCTCTGAAGATTCTCAAGCTGAAAGCGCTATTTTTCAAGAATCAGTACGTCAAGCCTCCTCACCCAATGTGCGTTCAATGCCAAATTCTGAAGAAAAGCCCAACTGCTCAAGATGAAGTCATTCATTGAAGATTCATCAAGTTCATCTTGAAGTCGTGAAGAATTTGAAGATTAAAGCTGAAGCCAAGCTCCCAATGAAGATTATGAAGAAAAGCCAGCTAATTTTTAGGGGGAGCTTGTTGGGTCAATTAAGAAAAGAAAAGAAAGCTATAAACCAAGGGGGAGATTGTTGGGTCAAAAATATGGTTTATACTTTGCTTTTCTAAGAAATTGTATTTTTCTGTAATGTGTTGTGAGTTTACGACCGTAAACTGAGTTTACGGCCGTAAACATGTTTACGACCGTAAACAGAGTTTACGGCCGTAAACACGTTTACGACCGTAAACAGAGTTTACGGCCGTAAACACGTTTACGGCCGTAAACCCATTTTGTGGCCCAGTCGAGTATATATAGGGGTGAGGGGTGTGAGGAATAGATTGATGATGGATGAACACTAGAGGAGCTTAAGTGTGTGCATTTGAAGGTGTTCTAGAGAGAGAAAGAGAGAGAGAGAAGAGAGTGTGTGTTAGTGTGTGTGAATCTTGTATCCGGATCTTCATTCATATCAATACATACAAGATTCATCATATTCTTCTTCTTCTTCTCTTGTATTTGATCTGACATCATCCGTTTGATTGGGTTTCCGCACCATCAAACGCATCTGATTGATACACAGGCAAATTAGGGACTTACATGTATAGTATGTTCTCTTTGTTATAGTGTATAGTATGTTCTCTCTATTATAGTGTATTGTATCTTCCTCCCTGTTTCTCTTTATAGTATGTTCTCTCTATTCTAGTGTATTGTATATTCCTCCCTGTTTCTGTTTATAGTATGTTCTCTTTGTTCTAGTGTCTAGTATGTTCTCTCTGTTCGAGTGTCTACTATGTTCTCTCTCTTCTAGTGTAAGTTGAACCCCTAAACTATACCTATTATAGTTTACTAGTATGTTTACTTGAACTGTTACTGAATTGAATAAAAGACAAATTTATCTACTAAGTTATGATTATACTTTAAAAATGGAGTTTTGTAAACTATAAAGTAACATAACTTTAAAAGAGTTTTTGAATCATTTTGATCACTCATGAACACATAAGCAATCCTTTAAAAGATGTTTATAACAAACATTTACATAATTATCATTGTGTTCAACTTGTATTCTCCCCCCCCCCCCCTTAACAGCATTTAAAACAATTTAAAAGATTGATTATAGGGGTATGAACTCACCTTATGTGGGTGATTCAATTGCAGATTCGTGTAAGGATGAAAAGTTCCACGAATGAAGTCCCGAGACACAAATGAGTCCTAAATTACCTATAATGGCATATATTGCCATGAATTTAGTGTTTAAAAGCAACTAACATCCAGGTAAACACGCTTAGGGACTAGGAAACACTTGGACTAAGTGTTAGAATCACATATGATTCACTAAATGGAGTATACGGCCATACCATGGAATGTACAACCAAGGGGTGTACATCCATGGAGTGTACGGCCGTACACTCATGGTAAAACATGAATAAGAGGGTGTTTGAACCATGGGGAAGTTAGTGGGTCTATTGCTCATCAAGAATATGAACTAGGTTCTCATTTTGGAGGCCCTTTTGGGATGTTTTGAGGTGTGTACGACCATGCAAGGCTGTACGGACGTACACTCCTTTTGTTCATGAATTATGGTCATTTATAGGGTGTTAAACAAGATTATCTAACGTATACTAAGCATATTGAAAGTATACTTACGATTTTGAGGCTTGAAGGGGGGTTCACGGCCACCAAGAACAAGTGTGTGTTCTTGGTGTTCTTGGTGAAATGGATGAATGTTTGAAGATCTAACATAAAAAGATGTTTTCATGGATGAATCAATAGATGTTTACAACACTAAGGAAGATATCAAGAAGGATAGAAGAATCACTTACGATTTTGGAGGATTAGGATGAAGAACTTGATGATAGTTGAGAGAGAATCAATTTTCTAGCCTTGGAATTGTAAGAAATGAATAGAAAATGAAGGGATACCCTACATAATGGCAAGGGTTCACGGACATCATGGGTGTACGGCCGTACACCCACGTGTACGGCCGTATACTCCCTTTGATGGAGTGTTTGGCTTGATTGCAACGTGAAGAACCTAAGCAACTCAATCCTATATCCAATCCTAGAATGTACTGAGCTTAGAACCCTTAAAATGATACTTAACCATGCTAATTTATAGCAGAAACGAGTCTGACACACGGTTGAATTGAATGGCTGGACTTACTAGGCAAAAAAATTTCGGGTTGTCACAGTACACCAGGTAAATCCTCTTGGAACACGTCCGAGTACTCCCGTACGATCGGTACATCATGCGCAGTCGCCTTACCCTTATCCTAGGTATCCATAACATAGTCGACATAACCTATGCAACCCTGCTATAGGTAGCGTCTCGCCCTCGCGGCCGAACACAAATTCGGTCCACATTGCGGTCTCTCGCCCTGGATCACCAACCCTCCCCCACTTAGGGTCCTAACTCGTACCAGTTGCTGCTCGCAGTCAATCACTACCCCGTTAGGGCTCAAACAGTCCATACCCACTATAACTTTGTTCCCTCGCAGGGGAATGGGGACTAAATCCGCAGAATACTGCTCATCGGACAGCTACAGTGTACATCCCCGATGAACCCTCGCAACCCAAACGGTCCTATCATCCGCTATCTCTACATCAAGTGGACAGTCCAACTCTGCTGGAGCTCCCATATATCGCTTGCTGAGCACGAAAGATAAAAAAGTTCGGGTAGCCCCCAAATCGAATAACACCATAGCAGATATGTCGCTCACTAAGAACGATCCTATAACGAAACACATAAACATAAACAATAATCAACATAAATTAAGAGATAAGGTGAAGATACATACCCGTCACAACATCGGGAGATGCACGTGCCTCCTCTGCTGTCAGTTGGAAGGCTCTCCTCTTTGCCACTGACGCCTCTGCCCAACCCTGAAGGCTGTCGGTAATCCTCAATGTAGCAGGACCGGGTGCCGCCACCTATCTTGTTGTTGCTAAACTTGGACACTGGGACCTCTGGTGGCCCATCTGATTGCACTGAAAGAAAATTAGATCAGATACTGTGAGTGGTGATGGTAGCAGTACAGTTTCTGCTGACATAACCAGTTCGGCCGCACTTGAAGCAGCCCGAACTCCCCGCATTGCACGCCTCCTCATGCATCTTGCCGCACTTGCCACAACGGTTGAGGCCCTGCTAGAGCCTCGATCTGTGATCTAATACATTGGGCTTCTTGCCCAAGCCCCCTGTCTGAACCCCCTCTGGTTTCCTCTTCTTCTCCATCTCCAAATCTAGCTCCCTTTCCCGATCCCTCTCTATCATATCCTCCAGCGTCTTGCAGCTGGATCTGCTCACAAACTGGCGAATATCACTCCACAGCATCTCATGCTATCGGACCTTTTTCATCTCCTCGTATGACACGTACTGCGGAACAAGAAGGGCCCTCCCCCTAAACATGGCGGTGATCTCAGTCACCGTCTCAGTAGTCTGCAGGAGATCCTGGAACTCCCTCGCTACCTGTTGCACCTCGATCACAGGTGCAAACTCGGCCCTAAACCTGGACGAGAAATCACTCCAACTCATCGCATCAAGAGAGGCATCATCTCCAATAGCATGCCCGACCTCCGCCCACTAGTCACATGCTCTATCCTTCAGGAGACAGGAAGCAAGTCGTACCTTGTCCCCCTCGGGACATCGGCTCGTACGGAAGGCTTTGGCGACGTCATCCAACCACCTGCTACTAGCAATGGGGTCCCAAGCCCCACGATAGTTTGGAGCTCCACAAGCTCGGAACTCCCTGAATGTCATCGTGCGCGCCCCTATCATGTCCACCATCTAGGTGCGGAATGCACCCAACATCTCGTCAAGAATCTCCAATATTCCCTCATTGACCGTATCGAATATCACAAGAGTCTGGTCCAAAATATGGCGTGTGATCTCAGATGAAATGAACTCCCTCATCTGATCATCGAGCTGCCCAGCTCTAGAGCCTGAGCCTGATCCCTTACTAGCGCCAGAGCTGCGAACTGGTCTAGTCTGTAGTGTCACCATACAGAAAATACACCACAACAAACATCAGAATACTCATCATAACTCGAGGGATCACACAAACTACAAGTTCCCTGGATTCATCTCAGCTCTCGTTGACTAGAGTACGAATACTCTGCTTTCATTAGTACGGGCCCATACTACCTTCCACATCTATCCGTACTTTCCTCAAGAGTTGCCTCGACTCCACCAAGTCCCTTGCACTACTACTGCTCTTCACGCTAATCTCATCCTAGGCTTTCCCTAGGGTAATCTCCGACACACTATCCGCCATCAGCTGCATAAGAATTCCCTGTTATCTCTCCCTAACTAGCTCGCGAATACCATTACATATCACTAAGACTAGATAATTCTTCAAACGATAAGTCCTATCCAACGATTGGACTCAGACAAGAGCTGCGAAATAGAGCTAGACCTAACCTTCTGAAATTATTTAGTCCTCGCAATATGTAACTTAACGTATTCGTTTACTAGTGAATTAAAGATAACTAGAACTCCTAAAAGCACGAAGCAAGCAACATTCGAACATTGAGTAACAAAACCAAGCATATCCTAATCAGGCCATCATATCACTGACTAGTCAGTACTAGCATACAACTCAATAAGCTCATACAGCAGGCATATAAGGCATTCTTCCTAGATCTTTAGTCCTAATCTAGAATGCAATTCCCATACACATATAACAGGTATACAAGGCATCCTTCCTAGATCCTTAGCTGTAATCTAGCACGCAGTTCTCATAATCATATCATAACAAACTTGTATCGGTAATTTGGGAGAACTTACTTGAGTTCGGCTGATTATATGCGCCACACCCTTTTTCCTTTTCAAAATCCTTTTTATAAAAATGATTTTCTTTTCGTTTTGAAAATTTTCATACCAAGTCCTCAGTTTGAGTTCAGACACACCCGAGAGCATGCCCGAATCCCTCAAACCAAGGCTCTGAAATAAACTTGAAACATCCCAAAAATACGATCCAAAAATTTCATTTTTAAATCATTGTGTAAACCATAGTTATCAAAATCATTTCATTAAAACATATGTCAAGTATACGAAAACATCACAATCAGTGTATCATGTCAAAACACATATCAAAAATATCAGAGTATCATCCCAGGCTGAAATGTCATGGTGTGTGCAATGCAGTCATCCCAAACTTTTTCCCTTGCTACCGGAAGTACCTAAAACCAAAATTGAAAACTGTAAGTATGAAGCTTAGTGAGTCTCCCCAAGCTACCACATACCATACACATAATCACATAATCACATATAAACATAATGTGGGCCTTGCCACTTTATCGGTCCCCACCCGGCATCAGACAATGTCCGGCATCGGGCCTCGCCCAGCATCGGACAATGTCCGACATCGGGCCTCGCCCGACATCAGACCGAAATCCGGCATCGGGCCCCGCCCGTCATCGAGCAAAGCTCGGTATACATAATAACATATCAAAAAATACACATAAAACATTCACATAGCACAAACATAAACATATAAACATTCCTCGGGCCCCGCCCAGCATCGGACCGAAATCCGAAATCATGCTAACATTCCTCGGGCATTACCCGGCATCAGACCGTCATCCGAAAACATACTAACACAAACACATATAAGAATCACGAAGACATCAAGCATACAAACATTCCTCGGGCAGCGCCCGACATTAGACCGAAATCCGAAAAGAAGATAAGCATTCATCAGGCACCGCTCGACATCAGATAAAATATGGAAACATATAATCATACATACGGGCCGGCCTTGGTGCCTTAGTGTAACGCCCCATTCCTGGTACGTATTTAATTTATTAAATGTCTTTTATAAAGAGCGACTCGGTGAGTAGTAGCCCTAACTCGTTGATTCGATGCCAGGTTGGACACGGGTTTTAAGTGATCTACTCGGCGAGTCTGCGCCTGGACTCGATGAGTAGGCCAGTCTGGAGGAAACCCTAATCCTTAGGGTTTGTACCCTATTTAAACATCCTTATATCCCCCATCCCAGCCTCCAGGACCCTTAAAGCGTTCCCCCTCAAAACCCTAGCCTCCATTGGTGAGCTTGAGTGATTCCTTCTTGATTTTGATTGTTTTGGTGTATTCTTGGAAGGGTAGAAGTGAAGGAAAGAGAAAAGGTGCAAAGGAGAAGAAGAAGATCCAGAAGCTAGCTTCCATTTGCTACTTCATCTGGTAATAAAGCCTCTACCTTGTTCATTTTCCTAGTAGATCTTCATATATGCTTGTTTTGCCACTTTTGGGACATTTCAAGGTCCAAACTCGAGATTGGAGCTCCCTTAGGGTAGTGAGCTATAGATCTGGACATCATTGAGCCCCAGTAGCTCAAAGTAGCTACCTTTATGCAAAGGAAGGTCTTGTTCCAAACCCTAGGTTCCCATTTCTAGCTTATTTTGGTGTTTTAGCTTCATACCTCTATGCATGCACGTAAAGTTGGCAACTTTACGTGTTATATCGGCCCTAGAAGCTCAGATCTATGAATTGGATGCACTGAAATCGATTAGAATCAACTATTTAGTGAGGACATGCATAGGACTCGTCGAGTTATTCTTGGACTCGGCGAGTCGAAGCGCAAATCCTCCCGATTTCTCCGATTTTGGAATTGTGAGTCGAATCAGCGAGTGGAAGAGGACTAAGTGAGTTAGAACAAGGATCTAGAAGTAGAGGGACTCGGCGAGTCCACGTCCGGACTCGGCGAGTCGAGTCACGAATTAGAGAAGTGTGAGTCCGGGAACTCGGCGAGTTCATAGTAGGACTCGGCGAGTAGAGTCAACCAGGAAGTTGACTATGACCAGGAAGTTGACCTTGACCAGGAAGTTGACTTTGACCAGGGGTAAAATAGTCATTTTACCCTGAGATTAGTTATTAGTATTTTATATAGTGTTTATGGGATTTGTAGCTGGGGAGTTCCGGAGCAGCAGTCAGACAGTCTCAGATTTAGCACCTCAGTAGCCAGCGTTACGAGGTGAGTTTCCTTCCAGTAGGAACCGGTCTACGGCCACAATGCCGACCCGTTTAGTTAGCAGTAGTTTCGGACTTCGGTCTGATGCAGTAGTTCAGTGTGCTTGATGTCTTTGTGATTCAAGTATGTCTTTGTGTTATGTGCTCCGGACTTCGGTCCGATGCAGTATGCAGTATCTGTGTTTATGCTAGTAGTTATGATTATGATATGCTATGTGCAGTCAGTTCCGGACTTCGGTCCGATGCAGAGGGCAAGGCCCTGGTTAGTTCCGGACTTCAGTCCGATGCAGTTTCCGGACTTCGGTCTGATGCAGAGGGCAAGACCCTAGTTAATTCCGGACTTCAGTCCGATGCAGTTTTCGGACTTCGGTCCGATGCAGAGGGCAAGGCCCTGGTTAGTTCCAGACTTCAGTCCGATGCAGTTTCCGAACTTCGGTCCGATGCAGAGGGCAAGGCCCTGGTTAGTTCCGGACTTCAGTCCGATGCAGTTTCCGGACCTCGGTCCGATGCAGTGGGCAAGGCCCAGTAGTTGCTTTATATGTTATTGTATGGTATGTGGTAGTTTGGGGGAGCTCACTAAGCTTTGTGCTTACAGATTCAGTTTTTGGTTTCAGGTACTTCCGCTAGTAAGGGGAAGAGCTCGGGATGATGACATGGCACACACCACAACTTCAGTTTGTCGTGGGAGTTTTATTCGGATATTTTGATATGTTTTGCCATCAGATGATTTGATAAATTTATTATGACACTTTGAGACGCATGATCCATGGATTTATCTTTTAATATTTGATATTATGGTTTAGTAGAGTTTTCAAACGAAAATTTTTGGGTTGTATTTTTGGGATGTTTCAAGTTGGTATCAGAGCCTTGGTTTGAGGGATTCAGGCACAATTTCGGGTATGACTGGACTCAAACTATGGAAATGGTAAAAGATTTTCAAAAGAAAAATGTTTTCGAAAGAATTTTTGGAAAAAGAAACTTAAAAAGAAAAGAGTTGTTAGAAAAGGAAAAGGGTGTGGTGCATGCGATCAGCCGAGCTCAAGTAAGTACTCCTAAATTACCCATACAAGTTTATGTTATAATTATCAGTTCCAGTTTCAGTAGAACATCATGCTAGAATAGGACTAAAGATCTAGGAGGATGCGTTATGTGCCTGTTATATGTGTTTCAGCTTATTGAGAATTGCATGCTAGTATTGAGTAGACAGCAGTAGGATAGCCTGTTTAGGTTATGCCTGATAGTATAAGCTTAGCATTGTATGCTAGTACAGTTTCTCGTTATGAGGATAGATTTGCTTGAGTAATTTTCTGTGTCCGAATGCTGCTTGCTTCGTGCTTTGTAGGACTCGGAGTGATGGGGGTTAGCCATTAGGTGAATACGTCCCGTCACATGTGATCAGGGTTGAATAATCTCAAAGTGCTGGATTTGGCCCTATTGCATAGATCTTATTTGAGTATAACCGTTGTAGGGATGAGTATTTTACTCGGAGGATTATCTGAGCCTCGTCACATGTGATGGTATTCAGGTGATGGCTAATTGGCATTACAAGGAGGCCTTTAGCAGCTGAGGACTGGATTGGGTGGAGTCAGAGATTTCCCTAGGGCAAGCCTAGGATGAGAGTAGCAGAGATCAATAGTAGTAGAAGTGACTTGGTGGAGTCGAGGCACTACTTGAGTAAAGTACGGATAGATGTGGAAGGTAGTATGGGCCCGTACTACTGAAAGCAGAGGATCCGCACTTGAATCGAGGAAGGATGAGATGAGGCCAGGAAACTTGTAGTAAGTAGCGATCCCTCGAGATATATCAGTGTTTCTGACCTTTCTCATGATGTGTTTTCAGAATGGTGGTTTTAGGCCCTAGGCCGGTGGTCGACAGTTCAGGAGCCGGCGAGGGATCAGGATCAGGCTCGGGGTCCGAGCAACTAGATGAGCACACCAAAGAGTTCCTCTCTTCAGAGGTTACTCGCACCATACTTGAGCAGACTCCTGTGATCTTCGGTTCAATCAAGGAGGGTATTTTAGAGGTGATGGATGAGAGGTTGAGCACCTTCCGTGCTGAGGTGGCGGCCATGATGGGGTCGCGCACACTCACCTTCAGGGAGTTCCGGGCTTGTGGAGCTCCAGACTACCATGGGGCGCGGGATCCCATTGCGAGTACCAGGTGGTTGGCAGATGTCGCCAATGCGTTCCGCACCAGCAGATGTCCTGAGGGGGACAAGGTCATACTAGCATCCTGTCTTCTGAAGGACAGGGCACGAAATTGGTGGGACGAGATCGGGAATGTCATTGGGGATGACACGCCGCTTGATGCGATGACTTGGGCTGATTTTACTACCAGTTCAAAGCCGAGTTTGCACCGGTTATTGAGGTGCAGCAGTTATCCAGGGAGTTTCAGGATCTCACCCAAACTATAGAGACAGTGGCAGAGATCACCGCCAAGTTCAGGGAGAGGGCTCTTCTCGTTCCTCAGTACGCAGCTGATGAGGAAATGAAGAAGGCCCGTTATCATGAGATGTTGCGGAGTGATATCCGCCGGTTTGTGAGCCGGTCCAGCTGTAAAACGCTGGATGATATGATTGCAAGGGCTCGTGAGAAAGAGATAGATTTGGAGATGGAGAAGAAGAGGAAGCTAGAGGCGGCATCTGGCACAGGGAGTTCGGGCAAAAAGCCCAAGGTATCAGATCACAGATCTAGAGGACAGCAGAGCCATAGTCGGTGTGGCAAGTGTAGGAGATTGCACGATGAGGCGTGCAAGGCAGGTAGTGCCGGTTGTTATAAGTGCGGCTGGACCAGGCATATGAGTAGAGATTGTACAGCTACTACCACCACCACCACAGCAGCTGATCTGATTTGCTTCCATTGCAATCAGAGGGGACATAAAAAGTCCCAGTGCCTGAGTTTAGCAGCAGCAGGGAAGGTGGCAGCATCTGCTCCTGCTACTTTGAGGATTACAAACGGCCGTCAGGGCCGGGGTGAGGCGCCAGTGTCGAAGAGTAGAGCTTTTCAGATGACAACAGAGGAGGCGTGAGCAACTCCTGATGTGGTGACGAGGTCGTTCTTAGGGAATGGCATTTCAACTACACTATTGTTTAACTCGGGGGCTACCCGATCATTTGTTTCACTTGCGCTTAACAAGAGGTTTAGTAGTGCTCCGGGGGAGTTGGATTGCCCACTTGAGGTTGAGATAGCTGATGACAGGACCGTCAGGGTCGCGAGAGTACATAGGGCGTGTTCACTGCAATTATTTGATGTGCAGTTTTTAGTGGACTTGGTTCCCATTCCCATGCGAGAGAATAAGGTTATAGTGGGTATGGATTGGCTGAGCCCAAATGGGGCAGTGATTGATTGTGAACTGCAGTTAGTGAGGGTTTGCACTCCTAGTGGGGGAGAGTTAGTGATTCGGGGTGAGAGGCCACAACGCGGATCGATTCTGTGTTCAGTAGTGAGAGCGAGGCGCTACGTTCAGCAGGGTTGCGCATGGTACGTCGCCTATGTCATAGATGCCCAGAAGAAGGATAAGGTGACAATTGACGGTGTGCCAGTAGTACGAGACTACCCGGACGTATTCCTAGAGGATTTGCCTGGAATACCTCCGGAGAGATAGGTTGAGTTTCGGATTGACCTGGTCCCGGGTGCGGCTCCGATAGCCAAAGTACCGTATCGGTTGGCTCCTCCAAAGATGCAGGAGTTTTCTACGCAGCTGCAGGAGCTACTAGACAAGGGTTTCGTCAGGCGGAGTAGTTCACCATGGGGAGCCCTGATTTTGTTCGTGAGGAAGAAGGATGGGTCGCACCGTATGTGCATAGATTACCGGGAGCTAAACAATATGACGGTGAAGAACCGTTACTCGCTCCCGAGGATAGACGATTTGTTTGACCAGCTTCAGGGAACATCTTGGTTCTCCAAGATTGATCTACGGTCAGGATATCATCAGATGCGGGTCAGGGATGAGGATGTGTAGAAGATCGCTTTTAGGACCCGCTATGGTCATTATGAGTTTGTGGTGATGCCGTTCGGACTCACCAACGCTCCAGCCACGTTCATGGATCTCATGAACCGCGTATGCAGACCGATGTTGGATCGGTTTGTGATAATGTTCATTGATGACATCTTGGTTTATTCCAAGACTCAGGAGCAGCATGAGGAGCACCTGAGAGAGGTGCTAGAGACGCTGAGGAGGGAGAGACTGTTCGTGAAGTTCTCCAAGTGCGAGTTCTGGTTGCGCGAGGTGCAGTTCCTTGGACACCTCGTCAACCAGAAGGGTATACTAGTAGATCCGGCCAAGATAGAGGCTGTGATGCAGTGGGAGGTCCCGAGGTCTCTAACTGAGATTCGGAGTTTCCTAGGACTGGCAGGGTACTACAGGAGATTCATCCAGGATTTCTACAAGATAGCAGTTCCGCTCACCCGACTGACCAAGAAGTCGGTGGTGTTTTGCTGGGGGGCTGAGCAGCAGGCAGCATTTGAGACCCTCAGACAGAGATTGTGTGAGGCGACGATTCTCACCCTGCCAGAGGGAGTAGAGGATTTTGTAGTTATTGTGATGCTTCGAGTAGCTTCCTTTGACTATAACAGTCGAGGATTGTTGACCCTTCGTGGGAGAGTTTGGGTACCATACTGGGGAGGAGTACGGCATGTACTGATGGATGATGCCCACAAGTCTCGGTTCTCCATTCACCCAGGGGCGACGAAGATGTACAAAGATCTTCGACCCGACTATTGGTGGCCCTGCATGAAGGGGGACGTAGCTTGGTACGTGGAGAGATGCCTGACCTGCAGGAAGGTGAAGGCGGAGCATCAGAGACCCCATGGAAAGATGCAGCCGTTAGACATTCCCGTGTGGAAATGGGAGGATATCACTATGGATTTCATCACTAAGCTTCCGAGGACCGCACGTGGAGTTGATTCGATTTGGGTCATAGTGGATCGGCTGACCAAGAGCGCGCATTTCATACCGATGCAGGAGAGCATATCGGCCGAGAAGCTAGCCAATATTTATGTGTGCGAGGTAGTGGCACGGCATGGAGTGCATGTATCAGTAGTATCATATTGAGACGTCCGGTTCACTTCCAAGTTTTGGAAGCGGTTTCATGACGAGATGGGGACTCGTCTTCACTTCAGCACCGCTTTCCACCCTCAGACGGACGGGCAGAGCGAGAGGACGATTCAGACTCTCGAGGACATGCTGCGGGCATGTGTTCTAGATTTTGGTGGCAGTTGGGATACGTACCTTCCATTAGCGGAATTTTCGTATAACAACAGTTACCACGCCAGTATTGACCGCCCTCCTTTCGAGATGCTTTACGGGAGGAAGTGTAGGACCCCGACTTGTTGGGGCGAGGTCGGTCAGAGGGTCATCGGGAGTACTGAGGTGGTGCTCAAGACCACAGAGTTGATCCAGCAGGTCCATAGTAGACTGCAGACTGCGCAGAGTCGGCAGAAGAGTTACGCCGACAGGAGGCATTCAGACTTGGAGTTTCAGGTGGGCGATATGGTCCTCTTGAAAGTGTCACCCTGGAAGGGTGCTATCAGGTTTCAGAAGAGGGGCAAGTTGGGCCCCAGATTCGTTGGTCCGTTTAGGATTTTGGCCCGGGTGGGTCGGGTTGCTTATCGGTTAGATCTTCCAACAGAGCTCAGCCAGATCCACATCACGTTCCATGTTTCTCAGTTGCGAAAGAGCTTAGTGGATGATTCAGCAGTAGTACCCCTGGAGGACATTTAGGTGGACGATAGCCTGAACTATATCGAGAGACCAGTGGCTATTCAAGATCGCAAGGTGAAAAAGCTGAGGAACAAGTCAGTAGAGTTAGATAAGGTGCAGTGGCAGCACCGCAAGGGTTCGGAGTGGACGTGGGAGCCCGAGGAAGAGATGAGGGAGCACTACCCAACGTTGTTTCCAGAGACAGCAGACTTCGAGGACGAAGTCTAAAATAAGTGGAGGAGAATTGTAACGCCCTGTTCCTGGTACGTATTTAATTTATTAAATGTCTTTTATAAAGAGCTACTCGGCGAGTAGTAACCCTAACTGAAGGGCCAATATATATGGTTTGGGCTAGGCAACAATGTATAGATGAGTTAGGGCATTTGTGATTGTAATTTGGAGTCTTATTGTGTAGTTTTTCGTTTTCGGTCTTGGTGAGCTTTCGGTTAGGGAGTGACCGAAAACAGGCTTTCGGTCAGCCTGACCGAAACCTGTTTTTGGTCCAGTTAGTATATATAGCTCTTGTCAGGTGTCATTTGGAACAGTGGTTGAAAGTTGTTCACTGTGTGGTTTTCGGTCCTCCTGAGTTGTATCCGACGGTTTCGTGTGTTTAATCGTATGCAAGCTCAGTTTCATTTCATCTTCTACTCAATTTTTTCTTTATTTTCATTTGCTTGATTGATCATTGGTGAAGATCCTACCATCAAGGACCTTACAATTGGTATCAGAGCTTCAAACTGGTGTCAATTAAGCTTGTTATTTAGTTCTCGGTTTCACAAGCATTTGTTCATCAAGTTCTAGATCACTCAAAGGTTGTTTTGATAGAATTTGAAGATCTGATTGGAGTTTACATCGTGTGGAATTAAGATCTGTTTGGAATTCAAACTTTTTGGTCAAGTTCTTATAGTTTTCGGTTTGATCTTCATCAACCGAAAACTTATCTTCAACCATTTTTCTGTCCAGATCTATCTTGTTTGAAGGTTGTGTTTAGGGTTTCAGTGTGTGGAAATCAATTTAGAATCGAAAATCTAAGTTTTTCATTGAAAACTGTTAGTTTTTGGTTCAATCTTTAGAAACCGAAAACTGTTCTTCAAGTTCTTCAGAAACCGAAAAACCTATCTTCAACCGATTTCTGTCAGATCTAGTGTGTTTTGAAGCTGTAGTTGGCATTCTCGTTGTGTGGAAATCAAAATCAGATCGGAAAAACAAGTTTTTCATTGAAATCTATGAGTTTTCGGTTTGAGCTTTAGAAACCGAAAACTGTTCTTCAACCAAAATCTGTTGTGTTCTTCAACCGAAAATCCAAAATCCTTTGAATCTTCAGAAACCGAAAACTGTTCTTCAACCAAAATATGTTGTGTTCTTCAACCGAAAATCCAAAATCCTTTGAATCTTCAGAAACCGAAAATTGTTCTTCAACCAAAATCTGTTGTGTTCTTCAACCGAAAATCCAAAATCCTTTGAATCTTCAGAAACTGAAAACTGTTCTTCAACCAAAATCTGTTGTGTTCTTCAACCGAAAATCCAAAATCCTTTGAGTCTTCAGAAACCGAAAACTCCTCAACCTTCAGAAACCGAAAACCTCCTTAATCTTCAGAAACCGAAAACCCTCCTTATCATCATAAACCCAAAACCCCTTTTATCTTGTTTCTCCTTTCAACCGAATTCCTTGTTTTCGGTCATCACCACTCAACCGAAAACCCTATTTTCTTAATCCTTTTGTTTGTTTTTCAACTTAATTTTTATTAAAAATTTACAAAAAAATAAAAAACAACAACAATCAAAAACAAAACTGGAATCTCAAAGCATGTCAGCTCATCACGAATTAGATGCCATTATGGGAACCACTTCTCGAATTCCACGACTTTTATCCGCGGAAGGATTTCCAGAACGGAAATATCGGATCGAAAAGTACATCAAAATGAAAGATTTCAAGATATGGCGAAGCATTCTAAGAGGTCCAATCTGCATCACAATCACATTGGAAGATGGAACCATAACTGACAAGCAGGTTGAAAATTACACGGATGATGATTTTGAGGGAGTCGAGGAGCAGGAAAAGGCTCTTGCTACACTTACCATGGCATTATCTCTGCAAATCGCTCAAGGTTTCCGTGAGTACACATCAGCAAAGGCCTTATGGGAAGCACTGATCAAAGTATACGAAGGGAATGAAGACATGAAACAAAGTCGCCAAGACATGCTGCGACAGAAGTTTAACATGTTTAACCATGTCTTGGGAGAAACACTTGAGAATCAGTTGCAAAGGTTTATCACACTTACCACAGAAATGAGCTCTGCTGGTGTGATGGTTACAACATCGGAGATCAACAAGAATTTGCAGAATTCTCTACCAAAATCTTGGGACATGAATGTCTCAGTGATCAAAAAGACCAAAGATTTGAACAGGTTGAGTTTAGCTGAAACAATGGCGATCACTAAGGCTTGCGATCTCGATGATAAGCAAAGGGAGATTAATCATGTTAATTCATACTCCTCATCAAATCTTGGGATCCAAACCACTAACAACACTGCTTTCTCAAGCTTTTCTACTCCTCAAGCTCCTCAAGTTCATGTTCCTCAAGTTCAACCCTATGTGACTCATCAGCCCACCTAATACGTTATAGGTTCAATGCAACACATTCAAGTTCCTCAACCTCAAACTTCTCTTCAACAAGTTGGTTCTATTGTTGGTTCATCCTCAAATGCACCCATTCAATCTCATGGAATCAATTCTCAAGCTTCATCTTTGAAAGAAAAGGAAGAAAATCTGGCCCTCGCTACTGGTCTGGTGAACTGTTACAATGCTTTTATGGCCGGAGAACTTTCCCCACAACTATCATTTGCTGACCTAGATCAAATCCATCCAGAGGATGTGCAGGAGATGGACATCACATGGCAAATGGCTATGGTTGTTTTTAGGGCAAAGTAGTTCTCCAAGAAAACCGAAAAGAACAATTGGAGTGTGAATTGAGACAAGAAAGTGGGGTTCAACAAAGGGAAGCTGAGATGCTACAATTGTCATGAGCCTGGACACTTTGCAACAGAATGTCCAAAACCAGATCGAAGGGAGAATTCTGAGCGAACTATGGTGCTGGTGAACAATATCAACATGGGATGCTCTTCAAACAATCAGACTGCTAACTTGGCTATGGTGGCTCAATCCTTTGATTGGGAAGATCAAGTTCAGGCTCTGAATGTTTCAGGACCTGAAAATTCACATCTGGCCCAAATCAAGGATTATGTGGAGGAAGAAGCAGAGAGAGACCCAAAAGAAGAGATGATGAATCTTCAGTTTGCGTTCATGGTGCAAACTACTCCTGAGCCAGCCAAACCTGAGGTCAGTGAATTAGGTTGCTCTCAATCTTGCATTAAGACTGTTAAATTCTTACGTGGACAAATTGAATTAATCAAAAGAGAGAACGAGGACCTTAAATGTGAGGGATACACACTTAGAAAAAATCAAAAGCCTTTAAAGACACAATTAGAAAATAAAACAAAGGACTTTAAGAAACTGCAAGACGATTACAGATACAAATGCGAGTACTATGATCATCTCAAAAGAAAATTTGTTGCTGTGACCACTAAGCTTGACGCATTGAAAAATCATTTTCAAAATGCTGGTTGATAAAGACTAACTGATGCTAGCCGCAAACCAAGGGGGAGACTGAAGGGCCAATATATATGGTTTGGGCTAGGCAACAATGTATAGATGAGTTAGGGCATTTGTCATTGTATTTTGGAGTCTTTTGTGCATGTTTGTTGTTTTCGGTCTTAGAAGGTTCTTGGTTAAGATGTGACCGAAAACCAGTTTTCGGTCTGCCTGACAGAAAACTGTTTTCGGTCCTTGTTGGTATATATAGGTGGTCCGGTTGTCATTTGCATGTTGTTGATCCACAGTCGATCTTAGTGTTTTCGGTCATCCTGAGTTGTATCCGACATTTCCAAGTGTGAATTGTATACAAGCTCAGTTTCATTTCATCTTCTACCCAATTTCTTCTTTATTTTCATTTGCTTGATTGACCATTGGTGAAGATCCTTCCATCAAGGACCTTACACTAATACGTCGAGTAGATGCCAGGTTGGATGCGGGTTTTAAGTGATCTACTCGGCGAGTCCGCGCCTAGACTCGACGAGTAGGCCAGTATGGAGGAAAACCTAATCCTTAGGGTTTGTACCCTTTTTAAACGTCCTTATAGCCCCCATCCCAGCCTCCAGCACCCTTAAAGCGTTCCCCCTCAAAACTCTAGCCTCTATTGGTGAGCTTGAGTGATTCCTTCTTGATTTTGAGTGTTTTGGTGTATTCTTGGAAGGGTAAAAGTGAAGGAAAGAGAGAAGGTGCAAAGGAGAAGAAGGAGATCCAGAAGCTAGCTTCCATTTGCTACTTCATCTGGTAATAAAGCCTTTACCTTGTTCATTTTCCTAGTAGATCTTCATATATGCTTGTTTTGCCACTTTTGGGACATTTCAAGGTCCAAACTCGAGATTGGAGCTCCCTTAGGGTAGTGAGCTATAGATCTGGACATCATTGAGCCCCAGGAGCTCAAAGTAGCTACCTTTATGCAAATCAAGGTCTTGTTCCAAACCCTAGGTTCCCATTTCTAGCTTATTTTGGTGTTTTAGCTTCATACCTCTATGCATGCACGTAAAGTTGGCAACTTTACGTGTTATATCGGCCCTAGAAGCTCAGATCTATAAATTGGATGCACTGAAATCGATTAGAATCAACTGTTTAGCGAGGATATGCATAGGACTCAACGAGTTGTTCTTGGACTCGGCGAGTTGGAGCGCAAATCCTACTGATTTCTCCGATTTTGGAATTGTCAGTCGAATCAGCGAGTGGAAGAGGACTCAGTGAGTTAGAACAAGGATCTGGAAGTAGAGGGACTCGGCGAGTCCACGTCCCGACTCAGCGAGTCGAGTCACGAGTTAGAGAAGTGTGAGTCTGGGAACTCAACGAGTTCATAGTAGGACTTAGCGAGTAGAGTCAACCAGGAAGTTGACTTTGACCAGGAAGTTGACCTTGACCAGGAAGTTGACTTTGAGCAGGGGTAAAATAGTCATTTTACCCTGAGATTAGTTATCAGTATTTGATTTAGTGTTTATGGGATTTGTAGCCGGGAAGTTCCGGAGCAGCAGTCAGACAGTCTGAGCTTTAGCACCTCAGCAGCCAACGTTACGAGGTGAGTTTCCTTCCAGTAGGAACGGGTCTACGGCCACAATGCCATCCCGTTTAGTTAGCAGTAGTTCCGGACTTCGGTCTGATGCAGTAGTTCAGTGCGCTTGATGTCTTTGTGATTCAAGTATGTCTTTGTGTTATGTGTTCCGGACTTCGGTCCGATGCAGTATGCAGTATCTGTGTTTATGCTAGTAGTTATGATTATGCTATGCTATGTTCAGTCAGTTCCGGACTTCGGTCTGATGCAGAGGGCAAGGCCCTGGTTAGTTCCGGACTTCAGTTCGATGCAGTTTCCGGACTTCTGTCCGATGTAGAGGGCAAGGCCCTGGTTAGTTCCGGACTTCAGTCCGATGGAGTTTCTGGACCTCGGTCCGATGCAGTAGGCAAGGCCCAGTAGTTGCTTTATATGTTAATGTATGGTATGTGGTTGTTTGGGCGAGCTCACTAAGCTTTGTGCTTACAGTTTCAGTTTTGGGTTTCAGGTACTTCCGCTAGTAAGGGGAAGAGCTCGGGATGATGGAATGGCACACACCACAGCTTCAGTTTGTCCTGGGAGTTTTATTCGGATATTTTGATATGTTTTGACATCAGATGATTTGATAAATTTATTATGATACTTTGAGACGCATGATCCATGGATTTATATTTTAATATTTGTTATTATGGTTTAGTAGAGTTTTCAAACGAAAAGTTTTCGGTTGTATTTTCGGGATGTTTCACTTAGACCCGTTCCTATAGGATAAAACTCACCTTAAATGTCGAATGATAGCTGAAACGCCTCTGTCCCGGAATCAGCTCTACACACTACCTGAATCACAACAACCCCTTAGATACCATTTATACTCATACCCCTTTTTGGGTCAACTGTATACAAAGTCAAGGTCAAGGTCCAGGTCCAGGTCAAGTCAATGTCAACGCTCCGAGTTGAGTCAACTCGTCGAGTTTGCCCTTCAACTCGTTGAGTTGCCATGAATCTCAGAATCGTGGAATCGCGATCCAACTCATCGAGTTTTCCTTCAAGTCGCCGAGTTCTTCCTGTTAGCAAAATCAGGATTTCTCGACCCAACTCGTCGAGTTCCTATATGAACTCGATGAGTTCATCAGTCAGTTAGTCCTTCTTAATGCATTAAGTCACCATTATTCAAACTAGGACACTATCCTCTGGATCTAAGGTGGAAATACGTCTAGAAGGGTAAAGTTTCCAACATTAGCCGTTAAGAACCTCTCCATAAGGCAAAAACTCAAACCCTAACTCAAAATGATATAGATCCGAAATCAAAAACTAACAAAACTTCAAGATAGACCATAAGGTCATAGATCTGGACTCCAGGGACAAAATGATCACATAAAGCCTTGAAATTTATCCCCATGCAAGGCCATAAAAGCTTCAAAGAACCCAAAATGATGGTCTAGAGGTTGCATGGGGCTTCCATAGCTATAAAGTCGGCACCTTTATTCCATGAAAACCCCTCAAAACCTTGGATCTAAAGTGTCAATCCATTTCGGATGTCCAAGTCCCAATAATCATAGCATTTGAACAAAAACAAGCAAAATAACCCCAACAAAGAGATCTAATCAACTACAAGGCAAGGTTCAAGCTTTATATTAGCAAAATGTCGTGGATGAAGCAAAGGTTCTGGATCTACAACTCCTTCTTGTGTCCTTAAACTTCTTCTTCTTCCAATGGCTTCAAAACACACACTAAAACACTTGAAATAGCTCACAAACACTCACAATAACATTAGGGTTTCGAGATCTAGGGTTTGGGACTTGGAGGCTGGAAATGAGGCCAACATGGAAGGTTTAAGATGCTTAAATAGGATGCAAACCCTAGAAATTAGGGTTTCTCCTCTGCCAGACTACTCGTCGAGTTGAGGCCTCTCAACTCGTCGAGTAGGTTACTTAAATCGCGTGGCCCATATAATCTCTACTCGAAGAGTTTGGGGCTACCACCTTGTCGAGTTGCTCTTGAAAATTGAATAATTAATAATTTAAATACATACCAGGAACCAGGCGTTACAATAAAAATCAGGAGACCTGCCTCCTTGGTATTCCCCTTTCTCGAACGATTTTCACCACCATCTGCTCCTTCATGTCCATTCTCCTTCATTTCTCTTTAAAAAACCTTAATCGACCTCTAATTTTCTTCTATGTGGTTGTCGTGGTGGAGGCTATGGTGATCGGGATGAAGGCAATGGTGATCACCGACCTTCAAATACCTCCATATAGTCTCAAGTGGTATTTGGCTATGTAACGACCACTTCCTGAAGTAGAGATAAGATCCATATCGACATGGAAGACGAAATAAAGAAAGGTATGTTCTATTTGATTATGTTATTCGATCCAATTTCTTGAATTATTCAGTAGAGGACTCTATTTTGTCCATGGCTGCCAACTATTTGATAAAATTACTGAATGAGTTCACTTGACCCAGGCACCCCAACATGTAGACGAGGATTTTAGCGATTTCTTACGATTTACCTTCCATCACTGCCTTTTAGTAATTTACTTGATTAATTTCATTAATTAATAGAGATTTTCTCACCTTTTCATAACAAAATATTATGCAAACCAGAGATAGGTTATGTTTAACATTATCGGTATTTTTAGGATTTTGATTTGCTTTAGTGAGTATTTGTTAGATTCAGTTGATATCTACACACTATGATCTACTTATATATCAAGTTATTTTGTGAGATAGTAATTTTATAGCTCTATTTGATGTTAAATTTGTGCATCATGAATGAATTGTTCATGTAACCATGTTCTGTCTTTGTGGATGCGCAGGAGGATACTATGTTGTTAGTTTCTAATCCTGAAGGACCAAGCAAGAAGCCATATGTGTCTATAATCAAGGTGTTTCAATTTTGTCTATTTTTTCTAAATCAAAATTACATTGAAACTTAATCCTTAAATTGCATATTGTGCACAGTTTATTGTTGGGAAAAAAGATGGAAGTGTAATAGTGGCAGGACAATGGTTTAATAGACCTGAAGAGACTGAAAAAGAAAATTGGTAGAAATTGGCAATCGATTAATACACACGAGTTGTTTTATTATTTCTACATGTAGAAATTTTTGCAACAATTGTCTCCAGGTAATCTACTTCCTTTAATAAGTTCTTTATTAGGAGATGATGTTACTAATGTTGCATATCTTTCATTAGTGTTCAATTTTCTCATTCTTTGCATTATTGCCTACTAGTGTGACCAATTGTTCATACGTAAACATATGAACAATATGTTCAATATTAATATGAATTTTCTCTGTTTTCCATGTATTATTTATAAATACGTTCACGCTATGTCTCTTGAAATAGAAAGAAAGAATGTTGGTAGGGCTACAAAGTTGAACTCAACATAATGAGAATCAGTATCGTTTTGGTGGTTTCCGATGAAGTTATTAGAGAAAACAACTTCTGGTTATGAACATATGTTCATATGTGAATGTCATTCTCTAATTTTTTTGTAAAATTGAGATTATTGTAAATATGAACTTATGTTCATTTATGAACATTTGTTGAACATACATGTTCATATATGAACATACATTCATAAATAAACATAAGTTTTTTTTTGACAATCGAATATTGTTGTCTAAATTTTCATAAAAGAATTCTTTGTCTGATTTTTATTTATTTATTTACTTATCTTTGTAAATTTGAGCTTATTGTAAATGAACACATGTTCGTACGAACATATGTTCATATGAACATATGTTTTTACCAACATACACTTTTGTCCTGGCTTTAATAGTGATACAAGTGGTTATATATATATATATATATATATATATATATATATATATATATATACATATATATATATATATATATATTAAATGTTAATAGATGTATTAAATGTTAATAGATTTTAAGGAGTGGGTGTTTGGGGATGACCTACCAAATTAAAGGCACTTACATAATGCCTCGTGCATGATTAAAAATTTATTAAAGTCTAGAGCCTACAACATCCATTTCTTTAATCATTATTATCACTTAGATAATATTTATTTGAATACATTATACAAATGGTAGGGGTGTTTGATTGGATATATCGATTTGATCCAATCCAATCAATTGAATCCAAATTGATTTCGGTTTTCAAAACATGGATCCGAATAGTCCAAATTAAATTGAAATCCGATCCGATCCGATCCAATTACAATTCGATTGGATCGGTTTTTATAATTCGGTTTTTAAAAACTAAAACATTTTAAAACGAAATATAATTATAATATTACCGAATTTTTCACAAGAAGAAAAAACAATTTATTTAGTTACGATTTGAAATTTATAAGCAACTATTTTGAATGTATATCATATTTTATATTTTATAGAAAAAAAACTTTTGAGAGAAAACGCATACTAATATTTTTAATTAGGTGAAACTTTTTGAACCTATTTCAAAAAATAAATTACAAAATTATTAATAAATAATTATAGATATATATTAAAAATAAATAAATAATAAACTGTTATTCGGTTTTTTTGGACTATTCGGTTCATATTTTATAAACCATAACCAATCCGAAATCCAAAATAATAATTCGGTTTGTTGAAAACCAATCCAAAAATTCGAATATCCGAACCAAATAGTCCAATCCAAATTGTCCAATTGGACAATTCGGTTTTATCCAAATACTGAACAGCCTTAGTCCTTCATGTAGGTGTCAAAAAGCACGTTTAGTCTCTATTTTGAAAAATTAATCCGGACTGTCCCTCATATCGTTAAAAGTTGCACGTCACGTACCTCGTAACATAAAATGACTGGGACATCCCCATTTTCACGACCAGAAAAGACCGATTTCGTTTATGCTTTTAAAATAAAATCAGAGTAATCTTTCAAAAGGTATTGCGGAATTTGTCCCAAAACAAAATATGATAAAAATTTATCAAAACATTTCTTAAAGAAATGTATTTGCATTATATTACAAAACCTCAGGATGTCATGTTCTGATACATACCAAAAGCATAAACAGTACGATATAGGCCTTACAACAGGATGTCATGTTCCACTACCTGTAATATAGAAAGCTGAGTGGGTCAGGCTTGGGAGTCTGGTGAGCACATAGGGTTTTCAACCCACAATAAATAAATTTATTAATTTCATCAACCAACAATAAATTTATTAATTTCGTCAACCAACAATAAACCTGATTACCCATTTCCGTTATCCTCACTTTACGTCCCTAAACATCTATCATAAGGGATCTAGCTGAAGGATCATCATCGGGATGGACTTTACTGCTAAGGGGATTCCTCAGCCATATATGTCCGTAAGGCAACCATGAGGGGGATGGAGTACACCGGTGAACACATCGTTCACAAACACATACAGGTTGCGAGCCTGCTAGCGTTCCACTGCACTGTCTAGAAAGGTCCGTGGTCGTCATCTATACTCCTCTAGATGACTGAAACAACAACAACATCGAGGTCTCTCATCATTTTATCACACATCAACTATTTCATCTACCCATGTTTTATCCAACATCTTTTTAGATAAAAATACATATACCGTTTAAAACCTGTATAAAACATCCATTCAACACCTATCTCAAATAAACAAATAATATATATACACATAGCACATATTTTATAGAAAATACTTTATATCTATGTGAAAGATGAAAGTGACCACACACTCACTTGATTTGACGATAAATGGACATCACTTCGTCCCTTAAAACAATCTTTTTCGATGAAACCGAGATGTTTTCTCAAAAACCGGGCTCTGCACGGACAGAGTTTCGACTCGAAAAACTCTTTTTCTTGGAGACTTCAGGCTCTGCGGGGCTTTCTTATGATGCTAGGAAGGTATTCTAGGCTTGGGGTATTTATTGCAGCTTAAATGAAAGAAAAATGTGTAAAGGTGTAAATTTTGTAAACAAAAATCGGATAGTCTTGCATTCTGTTTATAGTGGCCGAAGCCTCGCATTACGCGGGGCGTAATCTTCATGTACGTGGGGCATACTGGCTAGTTCAGCTCTTCGCTAGGCGTACCTTCGTACGCTATGCGAAGGAGCGGGGGGTAGTTCGGACGTGTCAAAGCTACGAACACGTGTGCACCATGCGAAGGAGTAGGCGACATGGTCAATTTCGGACCATGAACACGAGTACGATGGGCGTACTCCCCCGATTTTTATTTTTCAAACTCCAAAAAATCATAACTTTCGTATACGAGCTCCGTTTTCGACGTTCTTTATATGCATCCGTAGGTATGACCTTGCTCTACAACTTTCTTTTAGACTCCGTCGGCTAATATTGACTTTATTTTTAAAGTTATATTTTTAACATGACGGAAGAGGAAAAGTCCGTTAAAAATTCACAACATCTTCATCTGTCGTTCGTTTTCATCTTTCTTTTTACCGATAAACTACTATCGACGAGATCTTCGATTCTCGTTTAGTTTGTGTTGGCTAAAAATATCTCGATCTATAATTCGAATTTCGGGCTGCATACTGCTATGCCAAATCTTAGAAAATTCGTAACTTCCTCATACGAAGTCAGATTTGGACATTCCTTTTATGAACACTCTCGTTTTAACGTATACTATGACTTTCATTTAGATCGCTAAGGCTAAAAAGTATTATATCGTAAATTCACTTTTTTTACATCACATAGCGTCGTGCTAGTTTTCTCACGAAACTTCGACAGGTCATAACTTCTTCGTTATAACTCAGATTTCAGCGTTCTTTATATGTCCGGAATCCTTGTTACGACCACTACAAGCTTCTTCATAGATATCAGTTTTATCTTACATTTTTCTTTTGACGCTTATATTTATCCTTAATTTATTATATCATCATAATTGAATATAATGCACATAAATTCACATAATTCATTCTTATTACTTCAAAACACGTTACAATAGTTGACCTAAACTATTACATCATATTTAGTGCTTAGCCCAGAAAGACGGGCGTTACAATTCTCTCCCCGTTAGGATGATTCCGTCCCCGGAATCATACATCAGCATACAAATGCGGATAGTGACTCATCATGTCACTCTCCGTTTCCCAGGTGAGATTTGGACCATTCGTATGTTTCCATTGCACAAGCACTAAATCGACCATCTTGTGTCTCAACTTCTTAGTCTTACGGTCAACGATTTCCTCTGGTTCCTCAATTAGGCTCTTGCTTTCATCCATCCTTAACTCAGAAATTGGGATTATGTCGGGAATTTCTCCCGTGAAAATCCTCAAATAACACACGTGGAAAGTGTTATGAATACCATCTAGTTCTTCTAGTAGTTCTAGCTTGTAAGCTTGGTTCCCAATCCTCTGAAGAAATTTAAACGGTCCAATAAACCTTGGTTTCAACTTTCCCCTTTTACCAAATCTTATAAGTCCCTTCCATGGCGAGACTTTAAGTAAAACCGAATCTCCAACTTCGAATGTTAGCGGTTGTCTTTTCTTATCAGCATAGCTCTTTTGACGACCCTGAGCTGCTAACATCCTTTCCCTAGTCACTTTCAGCTTTTCAGCAGTCTGATGAACTATCTCGGGTCCCATAAAATGCTTTTCCCCAGCTTCAAGCTAACATGACGGCGTTCGACACTTTTGTCCATACAAAGCTTGATAAGGTTCCATCTTGATGCTCGAGTGGAAACTATTATTGTAGAAAAATTCTACCAGAGGTAAATGTTCATCCTAGTTACCTTGGAATTCCAGTGTACACACTCTCAGTATATCATCCAATGTTTTAATCGTTCGTTTGCTTTGACCATCGGTTGGCAGATGGTACGTTGTACTTAGACACAACTTCGTACCCAATTCCTCTTGTAGACTTCTCCAAAATCTTGACGTGAAACGACTATCACGATCTGATACAATCGTTAAAGGAACACCGTGAAGTCTTACTATCTCCTTCACGTAAGCATTTGCAAGTTTATCCATAGACCATTTTTCATTGGCTACTATGAAGTGTGCACTTTTAGTAAACCGATCAACGACCAACCAAATCATGTCGTGACCACTCTTCGTTCTGGGTAGTTTAGTCATAAAATCCATAGTGATGTCTTCCCATTTACCCATGGGTACAGGTAAAGGTTCTAAACTTCCATACGGTTTCTGATGTTGTGCCTCAACCCTCGCACATGTTACACACCGAGCACATACTTTGCAACGTCGAGCTTCATCGTTGGCCACAAATAGTAGGATTTCAGATCCCTATACATTTTCGTGCTCTCGGGATGAATCGAGTACATGGTCTTGTGAGCTTCTTCCATCAAAAGATCTCTTATTCCTCACGTCTTAGGTACGCAAATCCTATCTTGGAAAGTCCTTGACCGTTTGTATCGAACACTAACGTTTTTTCCAAATGTTCTTCCTTTCGGTCATTTTTCTGTAAAGCTTCTTCCTGAGCTTTCTTGATTCTTTCCACAATCATTGAGACAACTTCGATTCATAATGCCCTTGGCCTTTTCTTTTCAAGGCTCACTTTCCGGCTTAAAGCATCAGCTATAACATTTTCTTTACCAGGGTGGTAAAGTATTTCACAGTCGTAATCCTTAAGCAACTCTAGGAAGCATCGTTGTCTCATGTTTAATTCCTTTCGATTAAAGAGATACTAAAGACTCTTATTATCAGTGAAAAGTTTGCACTTTGTGCCATAAATATAATGCCTCCATATCTTTAGGGCGAATATTACCGCTGCCAACTCCAAATCATGAGTTGGGTAGTTCTTTTCATGCTCTTTTAGTTTTCGAGATACATATGCTATCACCTTTTCTCTTTGGGTCAGAACACAACCTAACCCAACTCCAGATGCATCACTATAAACTAGGAAGTCTTCAACTCCATCAGGTTAAGAAAGAATCGGTGCTTCACACAACTTCTTCTTTAGCTTCTAGAATGATTCATCGTGCTTATCATTCCAAGTATAAGTAGCTCCTTTGTGGGTCAAATCTGTCAATGGAGAAGCTATCGAAGAAAAGCCTTGGATAAATCTTCGGTAATATCCGGCTAATCCCAGAAAGTTTTGGATCTCTGTGGGACACTTTGGTTGTTCCCACTTTATTATAGCTTCAATGTTAGTTGGGTCAATCATGATCCCTTCTTGGTTAACCACATGACCCAAAAATTGGACTTCTTGAATCTAAAAATCACATTTGGAGAACTTTGCATACGGCTTCTCCTTTTTCAGAACTTCTAACACTTCTCGAAGATTCTTGTCATGCTCCTGCTTGTTTTTTGAATAAATCAAAATGTCATTTATGAACACTATCACGGATTTATCGAGGAATGGTTTACAAACCCTATTCATCAAATCCATAAATGATGTTGGAGCATTGGTCAATCCAAACGACATAACCAAAATCTCATAGTGTCCATATCTCATTCTAAAGGCCGTCTTTTCAATATCTTGCTCTCTTACCTTCAACTGATCATATTCTGACCTAAGATCGATATTTGAGAAATAGCTCGAACCTTGTAGCTGATCGAACAGGTCATCAATCCTTGGCAATTGGAACTTCTTCTTTATTGTTGCCTTATTCAACTCTCTGTAGTCTATGCACATCCTCATGCTTCCATCTTTCTTCTTTACGAATAGCACCGGAGCTCCCCAGGGTGATGAACTAGGTCTAGTGAAATCGTTGTCCAAAAACTCCTGAAGTTGCGTCATGAGCTCCTTCATCTCCTTCAGCGCTAATCGGTATGGTGCTTTTGCTATCAGTGTTGTTCCTGGTAACAAGTCTATTCGAAACTCTACTAGTCTATCAGAGGGCAATCCAGGAAGATTTTCGGGAAAGACATCCGGATAGACACACACCATTGGTATACTTTGCATATCCTTTTTCTCCTTCTTAGCATCGATCACGAATGCCAAGTATGAGGTGCATCCTTTAGATAAACATTCTCTAGCTTTCATTAGGGAAATGATTCCAGAATTTACTCTACGCTTGTCTCCGTACACCATAAATGATTCTTTTCCAGGCGGGTTTACCTTCACTATATTTTTCTTGCACAGTATCTCGGCATCATTGGCGCTAAGCCAATCCATTCCCAGAACGATGTCGAAACCGTTCAACTCTATGGGTAACAACTCCTTATGGAATTAGTTTCCGTTCAAGTCGATGATGATATTCTTAATGCAATCGCTAACAAGTATGAATTTGCCACTAGCAACTTCTACAATTACGACATCATCAAGTTTTTCTATAGGCAGTGCTAGTCTTTCACCAAATTTATGTGATATAAATGTGTAATTTGCTCCAAAATCAAACAATAAATTGGTAGGCAATCCATTTACAACAAAGGTACCTGAAGCGACATCCACTGCATCCTTTACAGCTTCCAATGTCATCTGGAAAGCTCTGGATTTTGGATTTGGTGGGAGATTGGGCCTTGTTGCCTCTTTCTTCTTCGATCAATCCCTCAAAATGTGCCCTTCTTCGTCCATAACATATTTTCTTATTGATGGTGCATTCATTGGCATAGTGCCCAGGCTTTCCACATTTAAAACAAGTGACCTCCTCACCACATTTCCCAACATGTTTCTTCTTACACTTGTCACACCCTTTTGCTTCGCCTCCTCTTCCTCTCGAACCAGACTTCGAGAATTTACTTTTCTTGTTGGATCTCGGAGATCCATCGAAGTTACTTTTCTCACCAACCACTGCCCTCTTCTGACCCCTTTCCTTTAACTAAGTCTCCGTATTTTTAGCTACTCGGACTGCTGTCTTCAGAGTAGTTGCCATCTTAACCGTTGGGCCAAAGTCAGCTGGCAGTCTGTTTGCCAACCTCTCAATTTTTTAGAGTTCAGTTGGCACTAAGTATGGAAATAACTTCATCTTTTCGGTAAACGTAGTAGCATAGTCATCAATGCTCATTTTTCCTTTCTTCAAGTTCTGAAATTCATTGTTTAGATCTATCAGATCTATCTCTGAGCAGTACTGCCTCTTCAACTGCTCCAAGAACGTTTCCCAAGACATTTTCAGGGCTTCTCCATGTGGCATCGTGTCCGCCAATAGCTTCCACCAGCTTAAAACTCCGGTCTTCAGTTGTCTGACCGCAAAAACAGTTTTCTGCTTGTCGCTACAGTTGCAGCTTTCAAATACCATCTGAATTTCGGAGATCCAATCCATAATCTCTACAGGTTTTTGGGCTTCTTGAAAGACTTGGTGGTTTGGAGCCCAAGAAATTCTTATACATACGCCCATCTCTGTTGATTTCCCTCTCCGGGTTATTCCTTTCTGCCACTAGGGGTTCTACTTGACTGACAGTCCTACTATCATCCCCTTCTTCTGACTGTGCGTCGTTCAGTTCAGGTTGTTCAATAGGCAATGAAGGTTCATCCCTATTATTCAGCAACATTTGTCTCATCTCTTCCCTTTGTCCGGCCATCATAGCCTGAATCATGGCTTGTACTCCAGTCATTGTGATTCGTTCTAGTGCAGCTTCTACTATTGGTACCTACTCAACCACTTGGGCTTGAGGTTGCTGATTCCTATTCGCATTTCCAGCTCCACTTTGGGTTCTTTCCATTTTGATTTATACACCAAATTAGGCGAATTTAGATCTTTATTCACGATATATATTTAAATTATCCTTATCACTCTAAAATGTTTACATGCTAGTTCTAATATCATAGTCATACACTTAGAATCCTGAACACATAAGGTTTCTAGATTTGGTCGGCAACAGACCATAGATCCGCACAAATAATAGCATATATGGCAAACATATAGTATTTAGCACATAAAAACATTTTAAGCATATTTCCTAAAGTATACTAGTGCTCGTGTCTAAAATATGGTAGACACTCATCTCACGATCATCACTTAGCATTCTAAGTTTATGTCTAGAAATCCTACAAATTCCTAGTTCACTTAAACTAATGCTTTGATACCAACTGTGACATCCCCATTTACATGGCCAGAAAAAACCGATTTCGTTTATGCTTTTAAAATAAAATCAGGATAATCTTTCAAAAGGTGTTGCGGAATTTGTCCCCAAAACAAAATATGATAAAAGATTATCAAAACATTTCTTAAAGAAATGTATTTTTATTATATTACAAAACCTCGGGATGTCATGTTCCGATACAGACCGAAAGCATAAACAGTACGATATAGGCCTTACAACAGTTGTTTACATCTACTGGCCTATAATCCAAACTGCCTCGTCATCATCCAATTATGCTCTGGCTTGGGAGCCTGATAAGCACATATGGTTTTCAACCCACAATAAATAAATTTATTAATTTCATCAACCAACAATAAATTTATTAATTTCATCAACCAACAATAACTCTGATTACCCATTCCCGTTATCCTCACTTTACGTCCCTAAACACCTATCATAAGCGACCTAGCCTAAGGATCATCATCGGCATGCACTTTACTGCTAAGGGGATTCCTTAGCCATATATGTTTGTAAGGCAACCATGAGGGGGATGGAGTACACCGTTGAACACATCGTTCACAAACACCTACAGGTTACGAGCCTACTAGCGTTCCATTGGACTGTCTAGAAAGGTCTGCGGTCGTCATCTATACTCCGCTATTTGACTGAAACAACAACAACATCGACGCCTCTCATCAGTTTATCACACATCAACTATTTCATCTACCCATGTTTTACCCAAAATATTTGTAGATAAAAATAGATATACTGTTTAAAACCTATATAAAACATCCATTCAACACCCATCTCAAATAAACAAACAATATATATACACATAGCACGTATTTTATAGAAAATACTTCATATCTATGTGTACGATGAAAGTGACTACATACTCACTTGATTTGACGATAATAGGACAGCACTTCGTCCCTTAAAACAATCTTTTTCGATGAAACCGGGATGTTTTCTCAAAAACGGGGCTCTGGACGGGCAGAGTTTCGACTCAAAAAACTCTTTTTCTTGGAGAATTCGTGCTCTCCGAGGCTTTCTTATGATGCTAGGAAGGTATTCTAGGCTTGGGGTATTTATTGCAGCTTAAAAGAAAGAAAAAGGTGTAAAGGTGTAAATTTTGTAAACAAAAATCAGATGGTCTCGCATTATATTTATAGTAGCTGAAGCCTTGCATTACGCGGGGCGTAATCTTCATGTACGCAGGGCGTACTGCCTAGTTCAACTCTTCGTTGGGCGTACCTTCGTACACTGCGTGGAGGAGCAGGGGTATTTTGGATGTGTCAAAGCTACACACACATGTGCACCATGCGAAGGAGTAGGGGACGTGACCAATCTCGGACCATGAACACGAGTACGATGGGCGTACTCCCCCGATTTTTATTTTTCAAACTTCAAAAAATTCATAACTTCCGCATACGAGCTCCGTTTTCGACGCTCTTTATATGCATGCGTAGGTATGACCTTGCTCTACAACTTTAATTTAGACTCTGTCGGCTAATTTTGACTTTATTTTTTAATGTCATATTTTTAACAGGCCGTGACAGGAAAAGTCCATTATAAATTCATAACTTCTTAATCCGACGTCCGTTTTCATCTGTCATTTTACTGATAAATTACTATCGATGAGATCTTCAATTCTCGTTTAGGATGTGTCGGCTAAAAATTGCTCGATCTATAATTCGTATTTCGGGCTGCATAATGTTATGCCAAATCTTAGAAAATTCATAACTTCCTCATA
Organism: Lactuca virosa; assembly: GCF_052849685.1. Taxonomy (NCBI): domain Eukaryota; kingdom Viridiplantae; phylum Streptophyta; class Magnoliopsida; order Asterales; family Asteraceae; genus Lactuca; species Lactuca virosa. The sequence continues at coordinate 178,981,956 of NC_136428.1, forward strand.
CAAAGTCAGATTTTGACATTCTTTTTATGCACGCTCTCGGTTTAATGTATACTGTGACTTTAATTTATATCGCTAAGGCTAAAAAGCACTATATTGTAAATTCACTTTTTTACATCGCACAGCGTCGTGCCGGTTCTGTCAAGAAATTTCGACATGTCATAATTTCTTCGTTATAACTCGGATTTCGGCGTTCTTTATATCTCTGGAATCCTTTACGACCACTACAACGTTCTTCATAGATATCGACTTTATCTAACGTTTTACTTTTGACGCTTATTTTTATCCTTAATTTATTATATCATCAAAATTAAATATAAGGAACATAAATTCACATAATTCATTCTTATTACTTCAAAACACGTTACAATAGTTGACCTAGACTATTACATCATATTTAATGCTTAGCCCAGAAACACGGGCATTACAATGACTATCTTTCCCTCTCTTAAATTGCAAGTTTGATCCCTGTGGTATGTCAAAAATTGGATGTTTTGTCCAAAATGTTTTGGAGTTGTGCAAGTGTTCCAAAATGTTTCATTTGTTGTGAATTTGGTCCAAAGGCTTACCAACCGTTTATGACCTCCGTTTACGTGTGGTTAAATTTATCAATTCACATATTCCTTTTTAATATCTAATTAATTTAATGCCCCTTTATTTAATACCTTAGTGTAAGTGAGGCTTAACAACCTCTCTCTCTCTCTCTCTCTCTCTCTCTCTCTTTTTCTCTCTCATATCTCCATACATACACACACCTCCTTCTTCTATGTATCGTCTTCTCCAAACATCCCTAAATCTATAAATAAAAACTAGAATCAAGTCATAGAAACTCTTTTTCTTCTTCTTCAACTAGGTTTACAAACCCAAATCTTGAAACCCCCTTAACTGAAGAACAAAATGCTTTAAATGTACATAATAAAGAGGATTAACACACACACATGATCGCCTCCTTCTCGTAGGTTTCTGTGGGATTTCCAAAATCTGTATGGTTTCCGAGATTGGTCCCATAAAGAAGAGGTATGTAGCGATGGCTTTAACCTTAATTGTGTGATTTCTAGTAAGATGTAGACATCGAAGAAATGAAGATGAAACCTGTAAAAAGTTGTTTAATTTCTGAGATTGATCTCACTCTAGAACACCATCCTTAGACCGCTTATGGGAACCATTGAATCGCCACCTCAACTTCATCCTTTGCCACCATAGCAAGTTATGAATCCCATTTCCCCTTTGATTTCTGTTGATTTAGAGTAAAATACTACAAAAAACACCCCACCCCACCCCACCCCCTCTAATCAGTGTTACATAATGGAGGAATAAGTGTCACACCCCAAAACCAGAACTGCTGAAACGTTCGGAGGCGGAGGACGTCATGTTTAGTATTACAAGTCATGCATGAAAGTAATCAATGTAACAAACAACCATTTCATTAGAAATAAAATGTTTACGAAGTATGAGGTTTACATAACATAGACTACAAAGTAAATAACAAAAAAATATGAAGTTATTATGCTCCATCTTCTAAATCCCATTGCGCGTACCTGTCTACTAGTTACCTGAGAATACAAGTTATTTTGAAAGAGTAGATCAGCATTTAAGCTGGTGACTTCATAAGATTTTAGTGATGTAAGTAAGTTGTAAGTTCTTTTTAGAAAAGTTCGTCTGTTCCTCCAGAAAATCCTATATTTCCTGCTTTGATGAAAGTTAAGTAAAAATGACTCTACAATCCTTTCTATGAGTACTAAATGGATACAAGTCATATAAAACTCAGAGTAAACAAACAATCGATTGTGTGTATCTGCCCCAAGCCCACAACCAAACAAGGAACAGGAAATGAGGTGGAAGGCACACATCCCATTGTTTGTTAGATCATCATTGTATATAACCCTGACATATTCACTTGGTGCTCACGGAGTTAAGTGTAATAGTTCCTTTATAATTGATGAAAACATTGTTTAAGAAAACCCTTATTTCTTTTAGTAAAAATGGTAACCACAATAGTTCCTTCTTTAATCACTTAGTTTATACAAGCTATATATAATCTAATATCGAACAGATAGTTAATTGTGTGAATTTGCCCTAAGCCCACAACCAAACAAGGAACAGGAAGTAAGGTGGAAAGCACACATCCAACTACCTATCGGGTAATAATTATATATAACCCTGATGTATAAAATAAGGTATTAAAGAATTAACCACCTAAGGTCCTTTGAGTTATACTGGTTTAATAAAATCGATTAAACCCTTGTTTCCTTTAGTAAAAATAGTAACCACAATAGTTCCTTCTATAATCACTTAGTTTATACAAGCTATTTATAATCTAATATCGAACGGATAGTTAATTGTGTGAATCTGCCTTAAGCCCACAACCAAACAAGGAAGAAGAAGTAAGTCGGAAAGCACACGTCCAACTGCCTATTGGGTATTAATTATATATAACCCTGATGTATAAACTGAGGTATTATAGAATTAACAACTAAAGGTCCTTGAAGTTCTACTCGTAAGTTTCTAGTTTTTTCTACCAAAAGTTCTACTTGAAAAGTATGTTTTGTACTAGAAAACGATGTATTGAATTAGTATACTATGACCTGGCCCATACCTGGTACTCCTTATGATTACTTGGTGTATACGGAATATATATATATATATATATATATATATATATATATATATATATATATATATATATATATATATATATATATATATATATATATATATATATATATATATATATATATATATATATATATATATATATATATATATATATATATATATATATATAACGCCCGCAGATTCGGGCTAGTCAATTTAGAGACAACAAGCATCAAAAATGACTTTTTAATAGAATATTATTTAGAATAAATAATCTTAACCAAGTTATAGTATATGTCACAAGTGTTTAGTACATATAAAGAACGCCGAAATCCGAGTTATAACGAAGAAGTTATGACCCGTTGAAGTTTTTCGGCAAAACCAGCACGGCACCGGGAGACGTAAATAGTGAATTTACGATAGAGGACTTTTTAGCCTTAGTAATCTAAACAAAAGCAATAGAATATGTTAAAATTAGAGTGTCCATAAATAGAACGCCCAAATCTGAATTCGTATGAGGAAGTTATGATTTTTCTAAGATTTAGCATAACAGTGCACAGCCCGGAAATTCGAATTTTAGATCGGTCGGTTTTCAGCCAAAATAATCTAAACGATAAATGAAGATATCATTAATTGGAGTTAAACGATAAAAAGACAGCAAAAAACGGAGCTCGTATGCGAAAGATATGGACGAAGCTTAGTCTCTACTCTTCGAGCCCGGCGAATTCGATACAGTTTGTTAAATCCGAGATAGAGTGAGAATTAGCCAACAGTGTCTAAATGAAAGTTGTAGTACTCGTAAATACCAACGTGTGGATATAAATAACGTAGAAAACGGAGCTCGTACGCGGAAGATACAGACGAAGCTTAGAGACTACTCTACGATAAAATCCCTATAAATAAATGATAAATCCTTCATATTTTCTTCACACCATAACCTCTCTTTCTCTCTCTAACTTCTCTCTAGCCTCCCAAAACCCCTCCCAAGTCTAGGGAACCTACCTAGCACGAGAAGGAAGCCACGGAGCGGCCGACGGCTCCGAGAAGAAAAGCTTTCACCTCAGAAACGCTGCTCCAGCGAAGCCCGGTTTTTAATAAAAACCTATTGTAAGTGAGCTACGCCTATACTATATTTAATATAGCTTTTATTTAAATATAGTAATGTTATTAGGACCTTATAATAATTATTTGGACTATTATTATGGGTTATATAAGTTTCGTTATAATATCTTTTTAACCACTCGCGGTACGGGGAATCTGGTTTGGAGGGCCGCTTGGATTGCTGGATTCAGAAGTGCTATATGCCAAAATGATCCTGCCCTCCGGTGTTCCATGTCTGGCCCCTGTCTCTACATAGTGGGTGAAGAGTATTGTTTAATGCTTATATAATAGTAATAATAGCTAGACTATTAATTAGTCTTGGTGAATATTAGAGTAAACACTAGTGGTAATGATACTAGGTTTTGTCAAAGGAAAATTGTTTTAAGAGTAACGAAGCGCTGTCCGAGTACCGAGTCACCACCTTATCAGGTGAGTGCATAGTTACTTTCATCTTACACATAGTATGAAGTATTTAATATAAATTACATGTTATGTGTGCATATTGTCTGTATACTTACCGTCTATGCTGGGTGAAAGATTTTTATACATGTTTTAAATGATTTAAACTGTATATGTATTTTATATCTACAAAATGTGTTGGGTAAAACATGGGTAGATGAAATAGTTGCTGTGTGACAAAAACAAAATGATGAGAGGTGATATAGACCATGAGATAAGGGTGAGAGGTAAACCATGATAGAATCCTTTTACCCATGTGTTGGCCCCGTCATTCAGCAGAGTATGGATGACAACCACAGACTATTCTAGACAGTACAGTGGACACTAGCAGGCTCGCAAACTGTAGGTGTTTTGAACTATGTATTCACCAGCTGTACTCTAAAACCCATTGACATGTATTGCGAGTGGATTCTCGGAAACTATACTGTCGATAAACGAGATAAAAACCCATTGACATGTATTGCGAGTTGATTCTCGGAAACGCTACTGTCGATAAACGAGATAACCCTGGCAGCTATGGATTTAGTGCCTGATGAGCAAACCCTGGAAACTATGGATTTAGTGTCTGTTGAGTAAATCCTGGCAACGATGGATTTCGTGCCTATTCCTTAGGATAATCCTTAGGAAAGAATGAACAAGGAATAGCTAATTCTTAGGGTAAATCCTTAAGAGCAAAGAAGATAATGGGGATGGGTAACTGGGTTAATTGTTTGATGATTACACATAATTATTATACTATTGTGGGTTGAAAACCCTATGTACTCACCAGGTTTCCCAACCTGACCCACTCCAGCTTATTTCTATCACAGGTGTCGATATGAAGCTACTTTACACTGAGAGATTTAAAAGAGATGTAGAACACTAGTGTAAATGAATGTAAGTTCTGTTTATGATTATGTTTCTGTATTGACGATGACATCCCAAATGTTTTAAAATTGATAAAAATACATTTCTTCGGAAATGCTTTGATAACGTATTTATCATGTTTCTCTGGGAACAAATTTCGCAACATTTTTATTAAAATAGGTACTCTGGTTTTATAAAGCATAAACAAAATCGGTCTTTTCTGGCCGTGAAAAATGGGGATGTCACAGTTGGTATCAGAGAATTAGTTTAAGCGAACTAGGAATATGGATTTATTTCTAAACTTAAACTTACAATGCTAAGCGGTGATCGTGAGGGGTGTGTCTAATAAATTTAGGTAATACACCTTAATAGACACAAGCACTAGCTTATTTAGGGAAAATGCCTAAAATGCTTTTATGTGCTAAATGATTTATGATATGTATGATATGCATCGGATCTATGGTCTGTTGACGACCGGATCTGGAAACTTTATGTGTTCAGATTTCTAAACGTTTCATTACGATATTAGAACTGGTATGTAATTTTTCGAAGTAATAAGGAGGAATACGCGTCTAAACCTTCCTCTATCTATATTCTCGTCTCGACACACCAAACGACTATTTTGGTGTGCAAAACATCATGGTGAAGACTCGTAGTGAATTTAGTAAATGGAGGAAATAAGAAGGCTTACGATACTGAGTGGTACCTATTGGAAGATATCGTAAGAGTGATATCTTGCCTTTAGAACGTGTTTAATAAATAATACATCTAGTACGGGAAAACTACACTTTCGATTAGCAGAAAGAAAGATTTTTGGTATAATCCATGAAGTTTTCCAATCGTCTAACATTTCCATCACCAACCGAGTTGAAGCTGAATTGATGATTGAAGATACGCATGGAAGAAGTCCTAGTAGAGTCTAGGGAAAATTATATGATTGTTTGGACACATTTGTATGTGTTAAAAAAATGTTTTTGTGATAATGACTTGGAGAACTGCGAGACAATACTTGGGACGAGTATGAGTAGGTGTGAAAGGTAGTAGAGGCCTATACTACCGGAAGCACAGGACTGACGCTTGGATCAGGGAAAGTCACAAGGTTACCAAGAAGCTAGTAATTGATTTCGTTTTATTCAAGTATGTCATTACCATTGTTTCGGTAAAGATTAAGAAAATGATTGTTATTCCGACCCTAGTGGCCATACCAAATTAAGTCCGACTACGACGAGTATGTTGCGTGGTTCCGAGAACCAAGTTCGATGTAGCACCTGACTTAAGCCGGAAGAATTAATCAAAGCGATCAGTAGAGGTATCGCGAGGGTTGCTTGTAGCTAGAAATGCTACCTTTTAAGATGAGATTAGAACATGAAGGAAAGTATAGTCTGTTCTGGAAGACTCTAAGAGACCTGAGTCTAAGCCTTGCAAAAAACGATAATAGGTCATTAGAATATGACACATCGTTCCATTGTAGTAATAAAAGAACTTATCTTAAGTTCGTATCCAGTGAGATAGGGAGCAAGTGCAAGATCGAGCACCGCCTGTAGTCAAGGAGTCTAAGAGTTAGATACTCATTCGAAGGAACAAAGAACTTACGATTATTACCTAGGATGAAGAGATAACGTATGGAGTCATTATACTGCCCTGTTTTGTTGATGATTTCGGGACGTAATCATCCTAAGGGGGAGATAATTGTAACGCCCACAGATTCGGGCTAGTCAATTTAGAGACAACAAACATCAAAAATGACTTTTTAATTGAAGATTATTTAGAATAAATAATCTTAACCAAGTTATAGAATAAATAATCTTAACCAAGATATAGTATATGCCACAAGTGTTTCGTACATATAAAGAACGCCGAAATCCGAGTTATAACGAAGAAGTTATGACCCGTCGAAGTTTTTTGGCAAAACCGGCACGACATCGGGAGACGTAAATAGTGAATATACGCTAGAGGACTTTTTAGCCTTAGTAATCTAAACAAAAGTCGTAAAATATGTTAAACTTAGAGTGTCCATAAATAGTACGCCCAAATCTGACTTCGTATGAGGAAGTTATGATTTTTCTAAGATGTAGCATAATAGTGCACAGCCCGGAAATTCGAATTTTAGATCGGTCGATTTTCAGCCAAAATAATCTAAATGAGAAAGGAAGATATCGTTAATTGGAGTTAAACGATAAAAAGACAGTCGAAAACTGAGCTCGTATGGGAAAGATATGGATGAAGCTTAGTCTCTACTCTTCGAGCGCGACGAATTCGATACAGTTTTGTAAATCCGAGATACAATGAGAATTAGCGAACGGTGTCTAACTGAAAGTTGTAGTACTCGTAAATACCAACATGTGGATATAAATAACGTAGAAAACGGAGTTCATACGCGGAAGATACGGACGAAGCTTAGAGACTACTCTACGATAAAATACCAACATGTCTCTAACTTCTCTCTAGCCTCCCTAAACCCCTCCCAAGTCTAGGGAACCTCCCTAGCGCGAGAAGGAAGCCACGGAGCGCCCGACGGCTCCGAGAAGAAAAGCTTTCGGCTCGGAAACGCTGCTCCAGCGAAGCCCGGTTTTTAATAAAAACTTGTTGTAAGTGAGCTACGCCTATACTATATTTAATATAGCTTTTATTTAAATATAGTAATGTTATTAGGACCTTATAATAATTATTTGGACTATTATTATGGGTTATATAAGTTTCGTTATAATATCTTTTTAACGACTCGCGGTACGGGGAATCTGATTTGGAGGGCCGCTTGGGTTGCTGGATTCAGAAGTGCTATATGCCAAAATGATCCTGCCCTCCGGTGTTCCATGTCTGGCCCCTGTCTGTACATAGTGGGTGAAGAGTATTGTTTAACGCTTATATAATAGTAATAATAGCTAGACTATTAATTAGTCTTGGTGAATATTAGACTAATCTCTAGTTGTAATGATACTAGGTTTTGTCAAAGGAAAATTGTTTTAAGAGTAACGAAGCGCTGTCCGAGTACCCAGTCACAACCTTATCAGGTGAGTGCGTAGTTACATTCATCTTACACATAGATATGAAGTATTTAATATAAATTACATGCTATGTGTGCATATTGTCTATATACTTACCGTCTATGCTGGGTGAAAGATTTTTATACACGTTTTAAATGATTTAAACTGTATATGTATTTTATATCTACAAAATGTGTTGGGTAAAACATGGGTAGATGAAATAGTTGTCGTGTGAAAAAAACAAAATGATGAGAGGTGATATAGACCATGAGATAAGGGTGAGAGGTAAACCATGAGAGAATCCTTTTACCCATGTGTTGGCCCCGTCATTCAGCAGAGTATGGATGACAACCACAGACAATTCTAGACAGTACAGTGGACACTAGCAGGCTTGCAACCTGTAGGTGTTTTGAACTGTGTATTCACTAGCTGTACTCTAAAACCAGTTGACATGTATTGCGAGTGGATTCTCGGAAACGATACTGTCGATAAACGAGATAAAAACCCATTGACATGTATTGCGAGTGGATTCTCGGAAACGATACTGTCGATAAAGGAGATAACCCTGGCAGCTATGGATTTAGTGCCTGATGAGCAAACCCTGGCAACTATGGATTTAGTGTCTGTTGAGTAAATCCTGGCAACGATGAATTTCGTGCCTATTCCTTAGGATAATCCTTAGGAAAGAATGAACGAGGAATAGCTAATTCTTAGGGTAAATCCTTAAGAGTAAAGAAGATAATAGGGATGGGTAATGGAGTTAATTGTTTGATGATTAAATGTCACACCCCAAAACCGCACCGGCGGAAACGTTCTGGGGTGGAGGACGTCAATTCAAGTATCACAACATATGTAGTATAGTAATCAAAGTACAACAACCATTGCGTTAACAGTAATAATTTTACATAGGTTACATTTAACAACAATATCAAAAGTAGATATAGGAAATAACATAAGCTGCAGCTTGGTACTAGGCTGACTTCGCAAAAGCTCCCGGAGTGTACCTGTCAACTGATGACATGAGAATACAAGTTATTTTAAAAGCGAGTATCAGCATTTTAATGCTGGTGAGTTCATAAGTATTTAATGACATTGGTATAAATACATGTTTTTCTTCAAAATAATCTCACTAGATAATGGTGATTTGAGTTTACAGAGTATTAGAATTCTTTCTAGAAAATCCTATATTTTCTAATAAAAGTAGTCTTCTACCAAGACCCAATTGTTTTATGTTTAAGGAGTAATTTCCACCAAAGGTAACTATTATTATCAAAATATAGTTTATACTTTAAGGAATATGTGAGAAGATCACAAGCAAAACTAATAGGGAAAATACTATTTTACCTCAGCAGTAACGCTGCTGACTAAAAGTGAATAAAACATAGACTCCAGGTGGTATCGAATGAACCATACGCCTCGGAGAGTCTAAAGGAATGAAATATAGACTCTAGGCTGTATTAAGTGAACAATACGCCTCAGAGAGTCTAAGTGAATGAAATACAGACTCCAGGCGGTATTAAGTGAACAATACACCTCGGAGAGTCTAAGTTAATGAAATACAGACTCCAGGAGGTATTAAGTGAACAATACGCCTTGGAGAGTCTAAGTTAACCTTTAATCCTAAGTAGGTCACTTTAAAGGTTTAATATGAGGCCTAGTGTATAACTAGGAAAATATATTATGATGGTTTCATATGTAGAAAATACCATGATAATACTTATTACCTTAAAGCCATGAATTATAAGGTAAATGTAAAGATACTCGTAACCATACTGATTGACGGATGTAAACATGACGACCTGGTGGCGTCGGAATGAATGTGACATTTGTCACCCATTGGCTTGGTCGGCCGGGACTGTAGCTAGCAGTCAGGATGTGGGATGGTCTGTCCCGTATAGATCTATACACACAATGCCCGCTCTCCCTCCAGGAGACTCTGGTTACCACTCGACAACGGTGAAATCCGCGTCATGAGGATGTATCTCGTGTTTTGATTTCTATATACTTTTCTTTTTACTATAAGTACAAGTTCTTAGAATATAGATATAACTAAGTTCTCCTTCATGAAAGTTATGGTTGGTTTCTTAACTATACCTATTATAGTTTAGTCGAGAGGTTATCTAGATGCCTTTGCTACCCAAAGGTGTTGAACTGGAATAAGAGTATTAACATCTAACCAGATATACATAATATATAACTAGGACTTCAACGACACTCGGACAAATAACCGGATGCTCTAAGTCCACAACCAAACAAGGAACATGAAATAAAGCGGGTTATCAGTCCTAAGTCCTTCAAACCCTACTTATATAACTATATCTATATATACATGAATCTATCAAGAATATAAGTTTAAAAGACTTTGATAAAAGCTTGGTAATTTAAAAGAGATTTTGGTACTTTAAAAGAGATTTGAAAACAAAATTTGGAAACCTTTAGCTGGATATAACAGTTTAACACGCAGAAATCTTTTTGCTATACAGTTATTAATCACATATGGCTGATATAATAACTTTATAGTTCAACTTGTATTTGTTGGGTTTTGAGCATTCTAACACTCCTATGGTGTACATGCAACCCTATAAACCTTGGATCTATGTTTTCTCTATTATACATGCAAATAATCAATATTCCAAGGTTTCATCCTAACTAGCATATTATGAAGCAACTATACTACAATGTCCTAGTTAGATGACATACCTTTGATGTTGCTTGAAGTCTTGAACTTTAAGAGCTTAGCCCCAATAGTGTGGAAGCCTCAAGTGGAATCACAGATCATCAAAACACCTTGGAAGAACTTGAGACAATATGTATGCTCACTAAAAACGGCCCACACTTTTTTTCACACACTTGTGCCAATTTTGTGAGCCAAGGACCCCTTTATATATTATGGAGGATTAGGGTTACATCCATGTAAACCCTAATACCCATGACCTTTCATTTACATAGGATCCATGGGTTAAAAGCTCCATGGACCATCCATGAAAGCTTAGCCCAACCTAAATGAACTTGGCCCATTCCATATATATAAGAGTCCATATTTAATTAGTTCTTTTTGATCACTTAATTAATTCTAAATTAATTCTTGATCAATAGTAATTAAATAATATGATTCCATATTAATATATTAGAACTTATAATATATTAATATAAATCATAAATATACTATTCTCAAAAGACTATCCATATAAATTGTGCCGGTGAAGTGCAACCCAAATGGACCATGCTGGGTCGGGTCAAGTATATACCAAATATAGTTATGGACTTAGACATTAATCCAACTATCTCCCACTTGGATAAGTCTAAAATTATTATTGAGTATGACTTCAAAACCTCACTGGCAATCGTAGCTCTTAAAGTCGCTGTCGAACTCTGACCTTGTCAATGACTTGTCCATTAGATAAGGGATCATATATTCCTCCATTCTAGATATCATATGGACTGAGACATGGATTATAATCATTCTCTCTGTCCATTTGTTGTTTCCCGATTTTCAATTTATGATGACTGACTGATTGAACAAATCAAATCAGTCCTGGCTTGGCCAAGCACTCACAATTGTCATCGCCAAATCATCGAGGGGCCCACAAATATCGCTTTTATCCCGAAGGTAAAAGGAGTGGATAAACTTCGACTCATATGGCTTGTTCTACTACTTGTTGAATCATACACAAAGGCACATTTTATAACATCGAGTTACCAAATGCGTTTTCGTGCAATCAATGTATAACCAACTCATAGTAACAACTCATATCTCTAGGTTTGAAGAATATAAGATATTATCGTCTCATGATCACTCGTGATAAAATCCATGAAGTGATTCAAATGAGCGCGGGTTGAATCCAATACTCAAAACTTATGAGCACTCATGAGTGTTGTAGCACCACTTTGTCCACCAACTTGGACCTCTACAAACCAACCCATGTCAGTCTTGATTCATATCTACTTCCAACATATGACCGACTGTGGATGGTTTGAATAACTTAATCATTCAGGAAGAGCGACTTAGTTATTCTGGAAGTCAAAACATGCAAAGTGAAACACAAGAATAAATGAATCAAATATGGTATCAAACCCTATGAATATAAATAAACACTTTTATTTATCACCATACTGATTACTCATTATTCATTGTTTCGGTTTTATCAACTTTATACTTGAATTAAAAACACTAGTTGTCCCATGCTCCAAGCATGTACACTATGTTTTTCTTAAACAATAGCTTTGCCATACACCAAGTATGCACTCTATGTTTGTCTATGATCCTTACTTTGTGAAATAAACCAATTGAACATAATTTCAATGATTCTAATTTCACACTCCCAAATCCTTATCAAAAAATGTGAGAATTTCAAATTCCTATCATTTATCGAAATCTGTTTAGATTTTAAACTTATATGCACTGACCCTCCTGTAATGAATATGTATAAAGTCACAAAGACTTGTCAACAGTCATTATAAGGTATTCCAATGGAGATCAACTCCATGGAAACTAAGTCTCATAATTGCATTAAGTTTTCTAATCTTACACAGATAACTTCCACCTATGGAGACAACTCCATATTCTCATTTTGACTATCACTTCTGAATAAGAGATGCCTCTTTTCAGAATATGTCAATATGGTCCTTCCAAAATTAGCACTATACTTCCAACTGTCCCTAAGCAACCAATCTTTGGTAAACCTCAGATTGTCCTCGACAATTGCTTAATCATTTTAGTCATATCCAATTCTAGACCTTTTCCCTTCTTAATGCCTCTGGGCATTTGGAAAAATTTAGAAATGACAAATATTATAGCACATGCAATCGATCCAGTACCCAAAGCAAATGGTACACGATTCATGATGTCTCACATAAAGACATGATTCTAGACCAGTCTTTTGCTACAATATTTTTATTTGCCATGTTTTCAAAATTTGACTGTGAAGAGGGATGTCGTAATCATAATCGAATTTTGAGAACGCAATATATAGAATTTCCTTAAGTTGAATCAATCCAACATGAAATTCATATATATATTCTTGACTAAAGATGATTAAGGTCTCAATCTAAGCCTTTAGAACTGAAATGAAGTATATCCTCTCCCTTAATTATAGCAAAACAACTTTTTCAATCCATGCAGCCTCACGAATTGAAACTTTTGTTTTCTATAATTAACATTGCTAACTTGCAACAATAACAATAATTATCATGCTCTCACTAACATGATGATTATTAGCATAACACTTATGCTCCCACTAGCTTTGACATGTACTTAGAAATTAGCTGGACTTCTAGAAATCAATACTTTATTGACTTTCTTACCAAAGTTCAGATTTCTGATACGAGATGCTTTGATAAAACTTTATCAAAATCATACACCTTTCCTTAGATAGAATGCATGTGTGTCTAAACAATTTCAGAACTATGAAAAGGGATGTCGTAATCATAGTCTCAATTGTTTAGACCTTTTGCCATCTGCTTCAAATCTACTTGGTGGAAGTGTTTCCTCACCATCATTTTCATGAATCGGAGAGAAACCTTATGACCCTTAGATTTTATGGTGTATGTGTTCTTATCCATGTGAATCGTCAAAACCATAGTCACAAGACAAGGATAATGACAAATCCAAACAAATATGGACTGAACTTATGCAATCTTAACTTCTTGCCACCTGGCAGTACAGGGCCTGCCATTGCTTCCAAGTTGTTATGCAACCAATTGAGAACTTTCAGAACTCCTATGCAAAGCCAACTTTAACTGGAATGGGCACATAATATGTCAACACGATAGGTTATAAACCTCAAGTCGTGTGCTAGTGAAGAACCTCAGGTTTTATTCTTGATTAGTTCTTGAAATTCTTTTTAGGATCTTTAAGACTCCCACTATCCTCTTGACATATAAGACTATCTTGCGAAATATTCAAGAGATAGTGCAGATTCTTTATCAAGACAAACACTTCACACAATTGGCCTTAGTTGGTCTTTGTTTTATCCAAAACATCACAACTTACCAATTTCAAATGTACAAGAGTAGGACACTTTTACTCTTACATTTGACAAGTGTTTTAAACCTTTCTTTAAGATATGTCACTCAAGTTACATTCTTGGAGTATGACTCTAAGAATTGTTTTGGAACGAAGTATGACTCATCTTCCTGATCTAACCATTTCAACAATTCATGACTCCTCTTCTTAGTCATAATAATGCACTAAGATGACCTTTAGAGGAGTAATTGTGATATGATTTCTAAATCATTAAGATGATCACAAACATGATACTAAAGTACTCTCCCATCTTTTCAGATTTGAGAAACTTTTATCTTTCTGCCTAATTTGATTCTTCCCATTCGTTCTGCCATACATTGAGACTTTTCCAATGTTTCAGAATTATACTTAAACTTGTAAGTATAACCATATTTACTAAACTTTAGTAAATCAAATAGTCTTAACGAGCTTTGTGGTGGACATGACCAGTGCACAAGAATGTGTACTCAATCCCTTTAGTCCTTCACTTGACTCACACATCCATGTGAACAAGTAATTAGTCTTGATTTTCCAATGCTTGAAAGTTCTCATTCATCATACTATTCAGCTTGCATGATTCCAAGTTTCGGTCCAATTGAAACTTGGGTGATGAGGAACTTTCCTGATTTGGTAAATTTAGACACTACCACAAATGAAAGAATCAAATCCATTTTCCAATATTGCTGTCAGTGGAATCATATAAGCAACAATTTTCCACAAATTCCATTGTAAGGATACTTCAAATAAATAAAATTAAACAATTTTCTTTTATTTTAAAACTTTGCGGAAAAACTTACCCTTACAATCCACATGGAAAATTGTTGTTATCTATTCCTTAGCAATATATCATAACTTCTTAAGCAACTGCTCAAAATTCTGATGCGATCGAAATCCATCTTCGCGATCAGAATCAGCATATACTTCCTTTAAGATTTCTCTCTATTCTTTGATTCTTAAAACATCAACATGTGACCCAGTCACATCATGTAATGAGGATCTCATAATAGAACTTAACAGAGTTAGATAATGGGCTCTACCTGATGTAGAGTCAAACTTATTGACTTTAACATCCTTAGGTAAATTTGGCAGCTTTGCAATCAACGCCCCTTCCTTTGGCAAAATAAACATATGGACCCTTTGGTAATGGGACTATCTCAGACTTAGCATTTCTCTTTACCATTTGGTCAACCGAGTTGACTATGGTCAATCCCTTTCCATTGGGAAGAGAATGCTTTTTCTGGATTTCCAGTGTCACCATTGTCATTGTCCATAAAGTTTTTGGGAAGTTGATCTTCTAATCAAATTTGCTTTACTATCGTTCCAAATCATTGCTGATTCAGCAGCACCAAGCAAATAGATATGATCATTAAGGTTCATGTCATAGTCTGTTTCATAGTAGTCCCAAAGGAACTCACTATGTGACTTAGAAAGTGATTGAACATCCAACTTTCTCAAGACTTTGACACCCAACTCTCCCGGCTTGTCAATATGTGACTTCATCTCTAAGATGTGATCACACATAGACCTTGCTTTCCATTAGGGCTTGAGTGACCTTGAACTTGTGGGTTAGGGAGAATAATTGGAGGAGGTAGAGGAAGAGAAGTATGACTTCCATGAGCCAAACTCGGGAAGTCATATTCATTAGGAAAGCTTGGTTTGGGAAGATCATTGTTGTCTAAACCAGACATCAACAATGGGAGAAATTCACGTAAAGTTGATTTAAGTCCTTAATATAACACCCAATATGATATATTAAGGCTAGGACCCAACAAACTATTTTATAACTAGGAAGAGGGATGTCGTAATCCAAGCTATAAAATATTTGAAGGTAGGTGAATGACGATTCACCAATTTCCACCAAGATAATCGAAATGTATTATTAGGTTTTAATTGGTTTTGAAACTCCTAGATTCTTTTGAGATTCATTGAACTTTTCAATGGCATGTTTCAATCTCGAGTGTGCCCTTCAGGTTTTGTGACTGGGATGCCGAGGATCACAAAACAAGGTGTGAAGTAACCATGCAAATATACTTGGTACCCTTAATATTTACCCCTCAATCGATGTGCCGGTTAACCACACACGCTCCAACGATACTATGATAAACATTAAGTTACCCTTTGCCTACCTTGTTAAGTCCAGGTTAGTGTGCCGGTTAACCACACATGCTCCACTAACAGCTTAAACAAAGTGCAAAGTGTAATTTCATGGATTAGCACCTTATTCACATTTTCCTAAGTAACTAAGATTGAGAATTTATAAAAAGTTTAGTTACTTAGTATTTATCATGAATATTTTTAATGAAGGGAGAATTATAGTTCTTATCCTACCTGTTCGGCTAACGACCCTGCACCAGTCAAGGAAGCGGTGGGTGAGAGTGGACACCCATTAAACTGTCATTTTATAGGCAGTAACCTTATACCCCCCTTATAGACCGACATCGTGAATGAGGCCTACTAATGGTAAGACGACTTGCTCTTATACATATAATATATTAAACTTTTAATATTATAATAGTATAAGGGTGTATTTTAGACATTTAAAATACTTGGTGGTTTAATCTATTAATTAAAATATACTCTTAATTTAATTAAATTTAAACCATGTCATTATGGAATTATTAATTCGCTTTTCATTAAACACTTTAATTATCTATTAATAAAGTCCATAAGAGTTAATTGAATTATTCAATAAAAACATCATAATTCCAATTATTAAATTCAAAATTAAAACCATTTAATTAATTGTTTAAGTTATGAACCCAATAGTTTTAGAATTCAATTCTTTTTTTTATCATAAAAAAACTTTTTCCAAATTCCAAAACTTGAGGGCAAGTTTTGTAACTCTTGAAAACTTTTGGATTCCATAACTTATGGAGTTAAATACTTGTTTTATGATGAAACTTTTCATGTTCCATAACTTAAGAACAAGTTATGGAATTCTTTAAAACATTAAGACCAAGTTTTGTAACTCCATATAAAACTTTGAATCAATTTTTTTTAAAAACCTTTTCATATCCATAACTTATGGAGGTTTCAAAAAACTCTTTAGATCAAACTTTTAAAACTAATAAAATAATCATATCATTTTATCTTTTACTAAATTTGATCTAATTCAACTCATATAGCAAATGATTCAAATTTTACAAATAATTAGTTTTTCACAAAAACAAGTAAGTATCTTAAAATTTGACAAACGTCATGTTTTTTTTTCCTTTTTTTTTCAACTTTGAAAATAAAACATTTGCATCAATATAGCAGAAAACAACCCATGGCTCTGATACCACTGTTGGGTTTTGAGCATTCTAACACTCCTATGGTGTACATGCAACCCTATAAACCTTGGATCTATGTTTTCTCTATTATACATTCAAATAATCAATATTCCAAGGTTTCATCCTAACTAACATATTATGAAGCAACTATACTACAAAGTTCTAGTTAGATGACATACCTTTGATGTTGCTTGAATTCTTGAACTTTAAGATCTTAGCCCCATTAGTGTGGAAGCCTCAAGTGGAATCACAAATCACCAAAACACCTTGGAAGAGATTGAGAGAATATGTATGCTCACTAAAAACGGCCCACACTTTTTTTCACACACTTGTGCCAATTTTGTGAGCCAAGGACCCCTTTATATATTATGGAGGATTAGGGTTACATCCATGTAAACCCTAATACCCATGACCTTTCATTTACATAGGATCCATGGGTTAAAAGCTCCATGGACCATCCATGAAAGCTTAGCCCAACCTAAATGTACTTGGCCCATTCCATATATATAAGAGTCCATATTTAATTAGTTCTTTTTGATCACTTAATTAATTCTAAATTAATTCTTGATCAATACTAATTAAATAATATGATTCCATATTAATATATTAGAACTTATAATATATTAATATAAATCATAAATATACTATTCTCAAAAGACTATCCATATAAATTGTGCCGGTGAAGTGCAACCCAAATGGACCATGCCGGCTCGGGTCAAGTACATACCAAATATAGTTATGGACTTAGACATTAATCCAACAGTATTCCCCCCCCCCCCATAAAAGCATTTAAAATCATTCAAAAAGGTTGATTAAGAGGTATGAACTCACCTGTGGTGGGTGATTCGGATAAACGGATGGTATAGGATGCTAAGTGTCAAGTGAGGACTTGAACACACACTCGGATCCTATTTAACATGCAATAATACATTTATGTATCTAATTAGTCATTTAATAACTAATTAAGCAAGTAAAGACACTCAATTACATGAAAACACTTTGTTTCAAGTGCTAGGAGTGCTAAGGGTTGCATCTTAAGAGAGTATGGCCTCACATTGGAGTTTACTCCCCATATGGTAGCACCATATGGGTTTACGGTTCTGGGACCATTTCCCCCATGAGTTTACGGCCGTAAACTCATGGTAATGGTGCCATTGGGTGTTTTAAGGTCCTACACCACACAAGCAAGTAAGCTAGACTCGAATCCAAGGCTTAGGAAGTGACTAGGGCTCGAAATGGCGCCTTTGTTGGAGTTTACAGTCCTTGGACCACTCCTTGGGCGTTTACGGTCGTAAACACATGTGTTTACGGTCGTAAACCCATGACTTTACGGCCGTAAACTCATAGTTACCTACCCATTCTGTGTTTTGGTGTTTCTAGCTCATTCATGCAAGGTTGTAGTCCTTTTTACAAGCCATAGAAGGTGTTAGGGGCACCTAAACCCCACTTGAAGGTGTTTACGGTCTAAGGAGATCTCCTTGAACTGTAAACACATATGTTCTTGGGGATTTTGATGTTCTTCAAGGGTTTAACATGTATTCTAAGCAAACAACTAGTTAGGAGGAGTGTACTTACTTATGGGAAGCTTGTGGGAGTGTTTAAGGGCCAAGAACACTAGTGTGTGTTCTTGGTGTTCCTGGTGTTTTGAAGAACACTTGAAGATATAAGAAAAGATGAAGAATCATGGATGAAATGATGTATAAACACTAGATTAAGTGTTGCATGTTCGAATCTAGGAAGGAAACACTTACATTTTGGCGGATTTGAAGAGATGATCTTATGATAGTTGAGAGAAAACTTGGGTGTTCTTGAAGTTCGAAGTGAAAAATGAAGGAGTGGGGAGTAAACTCATGCTATATGCATGAGTTCAAGGTGAAGAGGAGTTTAGGGCCCAAACTCCTCTTGTTTGGCCGTAAACACCACACGAAGGTGTTGGTTGTTTTATTGTTACACATTGCTCCTAGAAAGCACTTCCATTTATTTGATCGTTTGACGAAAATTAAAATAAAAACACCCAAATGGACTTAAAACCGGCCAAAAATGTATTGGGATGAATTTGACTATTATTTGATGTGCCTGACTGCGGAGTTTATACAAATGAAACTTTCGGGTTGTCACATTAAACATAATAATTATATTATTGTGGGTTGAAAACCTTATGTACTCACCAGATTTCCCAACCTGACCCACTCCAACTTATTTCTATCACAGGTGTCGATATGAAGCTACTTTACACTGAGAGATTTAAAAGAGATGTAGATCACTAGTGTAAATGAATGTAAGTTCTGTTTATGCTTACGTTTCTGTGTTGACGATTACATCCCAAATGTTTTAAAATGGATAAAAATACATTTCTTCGGAAATGCTTTGATAACGTATTTATCATGTTTTTCTGGGAACAAATTCCGCAACATTTTTATTAAAATAGGTACTCTGGTTTTTATAAAGCATAAACAAAATCGGTATTTTCTGGCCGTGAAAAATGGGGATGTCACTATATATATATATATATATATATATATATATATATATATATATATATATATATATATATATGTATACATATATATATATATATATATATATATATATATATATATATATATATATATATATATCTAAGATCGAATAGATAGTAAGCTGGGTGAATCTGCTCTAAGCCCACAACCAAACAAGGAACATGAAATGAAGCGGAAAGCACACATCCTACTACCTTCCGGATCCGCTTAATATATATCCCTGATGTATAAACTAAGGAATCATAAAGTTAGCATTATAGGCCCTTTTCTATTAAATTTACTAGACCCGACTGTTCTGTTTTTCGCTTGTATTGAAGTACGGTTTCAATTGTCTTTCAAACTGAAGTACTGATTACCTTAAATTTAGTTTGTTTTATTAAGGTCATAATGTGATGAGTAGTACCCATACTATACGCTCTCCCTGCAAGAGATTCTGGTTACCAAACACGACTTCCGCAAACATATTGCTAAGCCGTGTAAATTAACATTAAAGTTATATGATCATGTATACCAAATTTATTATCACCTTTTGTTTAGAACAATGAGTTATGACCATTGGTATAATTAGATCCTGGTTTGTTCTTCTGTTATAGTATCTTAGTATGTTCTCTTTGTTATAGTGTATAGTATGTCTCTCTGTTGTATTGTATCTTCCTCCCTGTTTCTCTTTGTAGTATGTTCTAGTATCTAGTATGAACTGAACCCCTAAACTATACCTATTATAGGTTACTAGTATGTTTACTTGAACTGCTACTGAAAAGACTCATTTATCTACTAAGTTATGATTGTACTTTAAAAACGGAGTTTTATAAACTATAAAGTAACATAACTTAAAAAGAGTTTTTGAAATGTTTTGATCACTTATAAAAACATAAGCAATCCTTTAAAAGATGTTTATAACAAACATTTACACAATTATCATTGTGTTCAACTTGTATTACCCCCCTTAAATGCATTTAAAACAATTTAAAATATTGATTACAGGGGTATGAACTCACCTTATGTGGGTGATTCAAACGAATGTGCGCGTAAGGATAAGAAGTTCCACGAATGAAGTCCCGAGACACAAACGAGTCCTAAATGACATATAATGGCATATATTGTCATGAATATAGTGTTTAGAAGCAACTATATGCAAGCAAACACCCTTAGGGACTAGGAAACACTTGGACCAAGTGGTAGAATCACAAAGGATTGCATCTAAGGTGTTTACAGCCACACAATGGAGTTTACGGCCATTGTGTTTACATGCTAAAGGAGTATATGGCCCTAGAGTGTACGGACAAGGGGTTTACGGCCGTACACTCATGGGAGGACTTGCAAACGAGGTGTTGTAGGGTCCTATCTAGCATTCAACAAGTGCTTTCAATTGTAGGCTCGAATATAAGGGAGTTTAAGGGCCAAAACATCCATCAACACAAGAGTTTATGGCCAGGCAAGGGTTTACGACTGTAAACCCTTGATGTTCATGTATTTTATGATTATCTAAGGCTAGAATCAAGAGTTTAATGTCACACCCCGCTAAAGCGGAAACGCAAGGTATGACAGCGACAAAGGTTTCATTGCAAAAGATAAAGATACATCACCATAGCAATATTTAAAAGTTTACAACCCATAGCTTAAACAAAACAAAGTACAAGTTTTTCCAAAATGACATTGTTCAAAATATAACTTCATAAAATAACTTCCACACGATGCAGCATGCTCTATGATGATGAATCTCTATATCCACTTACTAATTATTTTCTGAAAAAGCATGTAAAACGAGCGTCAACTATGAAAATAGTTGGTGAGTTCACAGGTTTATATAATCAAGATTTGGTATAAGACTTTTCATAAATACAAGTACATTGCTTTAATGAGAACAAAGTTCATTGCTATAATGAGAAACAAAGTTGATTGCTAAAATGAATAAACGAGTTTATTGCCATAATAAATAACAAGTTTATTGCTATAACGAGAAACGAGTTTGTATGTGTATGAGCAAACAATGAGTCTCAACCAAACCTATGACTGAAGCCCTATCAAGATCTATGCTTATCGTTCCATAGATGAATATGGTATCATGCACTCCAGCAATAGGGCGAGTGAGGAGTTGTCAATTCCTAATAGCGCTATCCATAATGACCATTGGCTCAAAGAGTTAATGGTTAGAGATAAGGGAAGGGCCTTAGTACGATAAGTTCTCATGTTCCGTGTTGCATAGACATACATAGAGAGACATAGCAATAAAATAGCAATCATGTTTGATACAAATCAATTTAAATACAACATTCAAATAATAGTTTTTCGGGACATGCTTTTCCACCCCAAAACATAAAAACTGAAAATAGGGGAGTGCGTGAATACTCACAATGTATTTTCATTCTAAATCCAATAGAGGTTTTCCAGAAAATTTCCCTTGAAATTTTGATATGGTTAACTATTTTTCCAAGTTTTTAAGCCTTCATAACCAAATAAATTCACTAAAAATAGCATTTAAAGGATGAAAATTCTCAAACTTTTTATTTTACTGTTATTACACATTACTAAGCTAGGAAAAATATAAAAATGGATTTCCAAGCTGTTTAATTATATTTTATGATTTTTGAGCATTTATTCTAATAAAAATTGGAATAAATAGAAAATAGTTTCCAAAATTACTCAAACTTTTTATTTAACTGTTATTATACATAACTAAGCTAGGAAAAATATAAAAATGGATTTCCAAGCTGTTTAATTTTATTTTATGATTTTTGAGCATTTATTCTAATAAAAATTGGAATAAATAGAAAACAGTTTCCAAAATTACTCAAACTTTTTATTTAACTGTTATTATACATAAATAAGGTAGGAAAAATATAAAAATGGATTTCCAAGCTGTTTAATTATATTTTATGATTTTTGAGCATTTATTCTAATAAAGATTGGAATAAATAGAAAACAGTTTCCAAAATTACTCAAACTTTTTATTTAACTGTTATTGTACATAACTAGGCTAAGAAAAATATAAAAGATATTTTTCAGTGGTTATTTCTATTTTTCCTTGTTTTATCCCCTTAAATAATCATTAATTGAAGAATAAATAACAAACAGTTAAAATAAATTACCAAAAATTTTTGTAACATCATTTACAATGTAAGTAATCTAGGAAAAATACCAAAAGTGGTTTTCATATTGTATAATCCGGTTTTGGGTATTTATGTGTATTTAAGTGTATTTAAGTCTATTTAACCTTAGAAAATAGGAGAAAAATAGTATACAGTAGAGGAAAATCATCAAAATTTTTATGTATCCTCCTAATGTACAACATGATGTTCTGGTAAATTTTCATGAATTTTGGATAATCAGAACTATTTTTCCTATTTTTAGGCCATTATAACTACCAAAAATTGGGAAAAATAGAAAGGCATGATGAAAAATTCTGAAATTATTTTTCTGAGTCTCCCACCAGAGGTAAGAGCTGCGAAAATTGTTAGATAAAATTTTCACACTTTTTAAAGTGGTTTTGTGATTTATTGTACCCAAACAAAAAGAAAATCGAAAATCATACTAACAGCAACATAAATCGATGAAATTTAATGAGAGGTCATTATTCACCATAGGAGTCATCCACGAATTTACTCCGGATTTATAGACCTCTGGAAGTATTTTATGTGATTTATGCCCTTGTTTTCTTGCAACAATTTTAATAAATCAAGGAAACAATAAAAACTCTTGGGATTTTCCAGATATTCATATTACCTTAATGGGAATCTGGAAAAATTTTGATTTGAACAGAAAAGAACTTTTAGATATTTTTCTAGACAAAATCATTTACATGCACTATTAACAATGTACTTTGATCATCAAGCTCTTTAGCTTGGTGTTCTTCACATGCATCACGGTTTGAAGACCATGCATGGACATATGTTTGTTATAGTGATGTTTTTAAAGGAAATACTTGAATGCATAAGGTGTATGAGCCTTTAAAACTTGTAAAAATCCGAACCTTAGTGTTTGACATAGGTTTTGGTCCTTGGATTTCACCATTAAACAACATGCATGTTGTTCTTGGGTGAAACCCTACCACCATCATCATCAAACACGACATTCATGAACATGTTCATGAATGTTCATAAAGAATGGTGTAGAAGGAGGAGAAGTACAAGAAAACCCTTTAAAAACAAGAAGGAAAAGTAAGGAAAATGAAGGATTTTCGTGAATACCTTGAAGAACAACCTTAGAAGATGAAGATTTGAGTGTGGAGAGGTGTTCTTGGCTGATGATTTTCGTGGGTTTGGAGAGAGAGGAGGAGAGTTTGAGAGTTGAAAGGGTGGAGTGTGAGAGAGAGTGAAGAGAGAAGTGGAAGAGTGGGGATTGTGTTTTAATGATTGAAGTTTTGGGAAGAGAGAGGGCATGGGGGAGAGGATGCATGAATTTTATGAGTGAGAGAGGCTCCCTCTCTCCTAAAATTCAAATTATATAATTCTCCCTTCAATTTTTATAAAACCGACATTTTTATAAAAATGTTTCTTTAAGCAATTTTTGATTTATTTAAAAATCTTGTTTTTAACTAATAAATTATGATTAATGTATGATAATTTAAATTTCTATTTCATTGATTATAATCTATAATTTGATTAATAAAAATTTTATATTAGGAAGTTTATAGAAATTTTATAAAGTTTTTAAGCTTTAAAGTTTATAAATTTGGATTTTTGGGCTCTTTAGAGTTTTTGGAACATTGTTTGATATTCACCATCATATTGGGATGAAATTAGAATATTTTAATTTATTTTTAGGGTTTTATACCCTTTTTCAATTGTAACAAAGTTTGCAGTTTTATTCTAATTCGGGTATTGGCATTTCCTATTGTAGTTAAACAACTTACTAGAATCGTAAGAGTCAAGTATATTAGTCCTAGATTTTAGTTGGATCCTAGTTCATGCAAGATTTTGAACTAATTTATACTAATAGGCCATGGCATGTTGTGCATGTATGGTTTTTATAAAAAGATGCATGAGTCCGAGAATGACCTGAATTGACAATTGTCACAGTATCCCCCACTCAAAAAGAATTTCGTCCCGAAATTCATTCTATGTCATCGTTTGTCATCGCATGGGAAAAGTTGTGGATACTTTTCCTTCATGAAGTCCTCACGCTCCCAGGTGTACTCCGACCCGCGTTTTGAGTTCCATCGAACTTTCACAATCGGAATCTTACTCCGCTTAAGTTGTTTCACCTCCTTGTCAAGGATTTCTATCGGTTCCTCAACAAAGTTTAGCTTATCATTGATCTTAATTTCCTCCAGAGGTACTATCAATGCTTCGTCGGCTAAACATTTCTTAAGATTGGAGACGTGGAATGTGTCGTGAATGGCGCTTAACTCTTGGGATAATCGGAGTTTATATGCCACCGGACCAATCCTTTCAATGATCTCGAAAGGTCCAACATATCTTGGGCTTAGTTTTCCTTTCTTTCCAAAACGTACAAGCCCTTTCCAAGGCGACACCTTTAGAAGTACCTTGTCTCCAACTTGGAATTCTAATGTTTTTCGATGATTATCCGCATAACTTTTCTGACGATCTCTGGCGGCTTTAAGCCTATCTTTGATGATAGCAATCTTGTCAGTTGTTTCCTGGATAAGGTCGAGTCTAGTCAATTGTCTGTCTCCGATTTCTGTCCAACACAATGGAGAACGACACTTGCGTCCATACAATGCTTCGTATGGGGCACATTGGATACTCGTGTGGTAACTGTTATTGTAGGAAAACTCAATTAGAGGCAAATGAGTATCCCAATTTCCTTTGAACTCAATGACACACGCCCGTAGCATGTCTTCCAATGTTTGTATTGTTCTCTCTGTCTGCCCATCTATCTGAGGATGGTAAGCTGTGCTCAAATTTATCTTGGTTCCTAGTGCCTTCTATAACATCCACCAAAATCGTGATGTAAAACGACTATCTCTATCAGAAATGATGGATAGGGGTACACCATGCAGAGAAACAATTTTGTCGATGTAGATTTGGGCCAACTTTTCCATCTTGAAGTCTTCCCGAATGGGGAGAAAGTGAGCAGATTTCGTCAGTCGATCCATTATGACCCAAATTGAGTCATGACCTTTAGCAGTTCTAGGAAGCTTGGTAACGAAATCCATGGATATCTGTTCCCATTTCCATTGGGGAATTTCAGGTTGTTGCAATAAGCCGGATGGTTTTTGATGTTCAGCTTTGACTATTGAGCAAGTTAAACACTTCCCAATATGTAAGGCAATATCCCTTTTCATTCCAGGCCACCAATAGTACTCTTTAAGATCCTTGTACATCTTATCCGCTCCAGGGTGGATTGAGTATTTAGATCGATGAGACTCCTCTAGTACCATGTCTCTCAGATTGTTAACCCTTGGAATCCAAACTCTGTCCTTAAAATAACGAACTCCATCAGGTTTGGTTTCAAATCTCACTTCTAAACCATGTAAAGTTTCACCTGGAAGATTTTCCTTGAATGAAGCTTTCTCCTGGGCATCAATGATTTGAGATTTCAAGTTTGTCTGAATTACCATTCCCAAAGCTCTCACATGGGAAGGTTTCACTCTTTGTTTTCTACTAAGAGCGTCGGCTACTACGTTAGCCTTCCCTGGGTGATATCGTATTTCACAGTCATAATCACTAAACAACTCTACCCATCTCCTCTGCCGCATGTTTAACATTTTCTGATCTAGGATATGCTGAAGGCTTTTGTGATCGGTATAAATGATGCACTTGGTTCCATACAAATAATGCCTCCATATCTTAAGAGCGAAAACTATTGCTCCCAGTTCTAGATCATGGGTTGTATAATTCTTCTCATGCGGTTTGAGTTGTCTGGAAGCATACGCAATGACCTTATCTTTTTGCATTAACACACATCCTAATCCTTGATGAGACGCATCACAATACACTACAAAGTTCTCTGATCCCTCTGGTAAGGCCAGAATTGGTGCATTGCACAGCTTGTTTTTCAGGATTCGAAACGCTTCTTTGTGTTTCTCTTCCCAGAGAAATTTTCTGTCCTTTTGGGTCAAAGATGTTAATGGTTGAGCAATCCTAGAGAAATTCTCAATGAAGCGTCTGTAGTACCCAGCTAATCCTAGGAACTGTCGTATTTCTGTCAGGGTTTTGGGGGCTTCCCATTTCTTGATTGCCTCGATCTTAGCTGGATCTACATGAATTCCTCTTTCGCCAATCACATGACTAAGGAAATGTACTTCCCGAATCCAAAATTCACACTTAGTGAACCTGGCATACAATTTCTGCTCCTTCAACAGCTCCAACACTAGCTTCAGATGTCTCTCATGATCTTCTTTGGTTTGTGAGTAAACAAGTATGTCATCGATAAATACAATTACAAACTTGTCTAGGTATGGTCTACAGACCCTATTCATGAAATCCATGAAAACAGCGGGTGCGTTCGTTAGTCCAAAAGGCATGACTAAGAACTCATAATGTCCATAACGGGTTCTAAATGTTGTTTTGTGAATGTCTCCTTCGTGAACTCTTAGTTGATGGTATCCTGATCGGAGGTCGATCTTTGAGAAGTATGAAGCGCCCTGCAACTGATCGAACAAGTCATCAATTCGAGGAAGAGGATATCGATTCTTGATTGTCAACTTGTTCAATTCTCTGTAATCAATGCACATTCGGAACGACCCATCTTTCTTTTTGACGAATAACACGGGGGCTCCCCAAGGTGAAGAACTTGGTCGTATAAACCCTTTGTCTAGAAGTTCTTGAAGTTGTCCGGACAGTTCTTGCATCTCGGATGGCGCGAGGCGATACGGTGCTTTTGCTACCGGTGCCGCTCCGGGAATTAAGTCTATCCGAAATTCGACCTGTATGTGAGGGGGTAGACTGGGTAATTCCTCCGGAAACACTTCGGGATAGTTTTGAACCACTGGAATCTCCTTGAGTTGCTTAGCTTCAGGTTCTCTTTCTAGCACGTGGGCCATGAATGCAATACAATTCTTCTTCAGATACTTGTGAATCTTCATGCTTGATACAATGCTTAAACTTCTTCCTGGCTTCTCACCATGTATGATAAGGGTTTCTCCATTAGGGAGAGGTACCCTGATGACTTTCTCGTAACAACCAATGTCCGCTCTATTTTTGGATAACCAATCCATTCCTACTATTACATCAAAACTACCTAGCTCTATAGGAATTAGGTCAATGCTAAAAAGTTTATCAGCTAAATTCAGAGTACAACCAGGATTTATTTCATTAGCCCTAATTTCATACCCATCAGCAAGTTCAATAGCATAAGTATTCCTCATCTTTCTCGATTTCAAGTCAATTAACGGTCTAAATGCTAAAGAAACAAAACTCCTTTCTGCTCCTGCATCGAATATTACTGATGCAAAATGATTGTTCAGGAGAAACGTACCTGTTATCACTTCAGGGTTCTGACGAGCTTCTTCTGCACCAATCACAAAGGCTACACCTCTTGGCCGCCCACCTAGATTTCCTTGGAAATTTTGCCTAGCTTGGCCTTGTCCATTGTTACCAGGCCCCTTGTTCAGTTTGGGACATGCTCTACGGAGATGATCAGCACTCCCGCGCTCGTAACATGCCCTTTTTCCATCCATATTCAACTTACAATACTTCGAGTAATGGCCTGTTTGTTTACAGTTTTGGCACACTGGGCAAGCTCCCTTGTGATGGAAGTTACACTTATTGCACTTCGGAAGCGGTCCTGAGTACTGCTTTCGCTCCTGCACTTCCATGACTTCCGGGTCCTGAGTTTTCACTGGTTCTTGCTCCTGGGCTCTTACCATAAAGTTTCTTGAGACTTTCTGCTTCCTCCCTGACTTGCCTCCATACTTCTTCTCTCCCTGATCTGCTGGCTTCCTCTTGCTACTAGAGTTTTCCTTTGTCAATGCTCCCATCCTTATCACATCATTGTTTAGTCGATTTGCTAGACTTACTGCACTTTGAATGGTAGTTGGGTTTGCTGAAGTAACCATTCCCCGAATCTCTGGTGCCAGACCCCAGATGTAACGATCTATCCGTTTCTCCTCAGGAGTAACCATGTGAGGTACCAGTTTTGCTAGTTCATGAAATCGGACTGAGTACGTCTCTATTTGTGTTCCAACCATAGAATGGTTCCAGAACTCAGATTCAAGCTTCTGAATTTCATCCTTGGGACAATACTCCTCTATCAGCAGCTTCTTTAGGTCTTCCCAAGTTAGCTGATATGCCGCTGCACGGCCTCAGGTTTGCACTAGAGTATTCCACCAGGTCAATGCCCTATCTTGGAGTAGACAAGTTGCATACTTAACTTTGTTGCGCTCGAGGCATTTGCTAATGTGAAGGACCAACTCCATGCTGTCAATCCATTTCAGCAACCCGACCGCACCTTCCTTTCCGTGGAACTCCTTAGGTTTACAGGCCATAAAGGACTTGTAGTTGCATTCTCTTTCATTGTTTCCCTGGTTTCCTCCACTACTTCCTTGGTTAGCATTAAGTCACGCAGTTACTTGAGTAACAATGTTTGGGATTGCTTCCAAGAGCTGTTGTGCTACAATTTGAGCAACATCGGGTGTTTCGTTCTGTGGGTGCCCGCGATTAGGCCTTCCTGACATGGTTCTAAGACACAAGAGAAGAAATACGTATAAATACATAAAATAATGTATAATATTTAGTTCACTACTATTTTGAAAACCGTAAGTGTTGTCAAATTAATGGTTTGCATTAATACTAGGCATATAGATTTTAGAAAGGAAAGAAAAGAAAAATCTTTTTATTCGACCATTGACTAAGAAAATTCTAGGGTTTGACCTCATAGTAAAAGTTTTCAAACATAAAATAAACTTCTCATCACCATTTGAAATAGTCTTAAAACCAAAGCAATACATCAATTCCCAAAATAAAGTTTTAAATGTTTTTCCCCAAAAGACACCCAACATGGGTTTTCGTTTCATGACAAAATAAAATAAAATACTGAAATTAGAACCAAATACTAATCGCTATCCCAACAAGAAACATCAACACCACAATCAGTAATAGCCCTCCAAGCACATAATATGCGGTCATCGCACGACCTGCCACTCGTCTAGCAGCACTAGCAGTGTCAGCAGCCTCTATCGAATGCTGAAACAGGATTTCCATCCTTGTCAACACTTCATCCAAAACTTCCCGATGCCCAGCTATCACAGCGAGACTGTGACGTAGGCCCGCTGCCATCGACTGCATTCTCCGGGACTCCTCCGGGGTCATACCTGGCTGCCTGACAGGTATCCCTATGACTCGCTGTGGCGGGGGTGCTCTCGGTCCTGTATTGTTGGGTCCTACCCTACTGGGTCCTGTCGTGCCAAGTCCTGCTGTACTGGTTGCTATCCTTCCTGGAATAGGAACACTCTTCCTCGCCGTCCTCCGAATACGAAGCCCATAAAGTGGTGGCTGTGACAACACCGATGTAGGCGATGCCTCGCGTTGCTGACTCGGGGCGTTGTCATTCCTGATCTCCACCGAGTTTCCTGTATCTTCTGTGTCTTCCGAGGGGTCTTCCTCCACCGAGGCGGGGGGATCACGTCGAGGGATAACAGTGACGTAGCCGGACTCATCAGCTGAGGCGGTAGCGTGAGAAGATGACGATGTCGACATAGTGGACTGAGACATAGATTCAATGAGATATGAAATAAATCACAATGCATGCCTATAATATGCAATGCTTACACCCACCAAAATTAACCTTTTTGAATTTTTTTTGAAATAAAGTTTTCTCAAAAATTTTGTTGAACATATTCCCATTATAATTAGCTCAAGCTTTGTATAAATCTTTCCTTAATTAAACATAGGTGATCAGGCTATGTTTAATTGAGGTCCTACGATACAATTCCCGACCTAATTATATTAGTAATATGTTTGATGTAAAAAGAATTTTTATAAGTTTTGGTTATAGGTTGTGTTTTCTTAAAGGAAAACTGATGTTCTCTATAACTTTAGCTCTGATACCACTTCTGTCACACCCCGCTAAAGCGGAAACGCAAGGTATGACAGCGACAAAGGTTTCATTGCAAAAGATAAAGATACATCACCATAGCAATATTTAAAAGTTTACAACCCATAGTTTAAACAAAACAAAGTACAAGTTTTTCCAAAATGACATTGTTCAAAATATAACTTCATAAAATAACTTCCACACGATGCAACATGCTCTATGATGATGAATCTCTATATCCACTTACTAATTATTTCCTGAAAAAGCATGTAAAACGAGCGTCAACTATGAAAATAGTTGGTGAGTTCACAAGTTTATATAATCAAGATTTGGTATAAGACTTTTCATAAATACAAGTACATTGCTTTAATGAGAACAAAGTTCATTGCTATAATGAGAAACAAAGTTGATTGCTAAAA
This sequence comes from Lactuca virosa, assembly GCF_052849685.1. Lineage (NCBI taxonomy): Eukaryota > Viridiplantae > Streptophyta > Magnoliopsida > Asterales > Asteraceae > Lactuca > Lactuca virosa. The sequence continues at coordinate 179,013,090 of NC_136428.1, forward strand.
TTGATAAACGAGTTTATTGCCATAATAAATAACAAGTTTATTGCTATAACGAGAAAGGAGTTTGTATGTGTATGAGCAAACAATGAGTCTCAACCAAACCTATGACTGAAGCCCTATCAAGATCTATGCTTATCGTTCCATAGATGAATATGGTATCATGCACTCCAGCAATAGGGCGAGTGAGGAGTTGTCAATTCCTAATAGCGCTATCCATAATGACCATTGGCTCAAAGAGTTAATGGTTAGAGATAAGGGAAGGGCCTTAGTACGATAAGTTCTCATGTTCCGTGTTGCATAGACATACATAGAGAGACATAGCAATAAAATAGCAATCATGTTTGATACAAATCAATTTAAATACAACATTCAAATAATAGTTTTTCGGGACATGCTTTTCCACCCCAAAACATAAAAACTGAAAATAGGGGAGTGCGTGAATACTCACAATGTTTCGAGTAGATACAAGTGGTGCCTCGGAATACACCAACGTCTTACTACCGGGATCCTACGACATCAAACACACACTAGTGAGTTTCCATGTCGAAATCTAATGTTAATATACTAAACTCTACATATAGAGAAATGCCAAATTTATGTTCTAATATCGGTTTTATATTAATTGGTCACGATTTTTCTGAAATGGTGAAATTCTATAAGTCATGTGATTAAGAAAATTTTGGATATTAATTTTCCAGATTTAGTAATATAATTTGAGGGTATTTCAACACATTTAAAGGTGTTTTAAATTCCTAAAAACGAAAAATATTATCAAATAGTTTCCAAAAATTGTCAAACCTTGTATTTTCATTCTAAATACAATAGAGGTTTTCCAGAAAATTTCCCTTGAATTTTTGATATGGTTAACTATTTTTCCAAGTTTTTAAGCCTTCATAACCAAATAAATTCACTAAAAATAGCATTCAAAGGATGAAAATTCTCAAACTTTTTATTTTACTGTTATTACACATTACTAAGCTAGGAAAAATATAAAAATGGATTTCCAAGCTGTTTAATTATATTTTATGATTTTTGAGCATTTATTCTAATAAAAATTGGAATAAATAGAAAACAGTTTCCAAAATTACTCACACTTTTTATTTAACTGTTATTATACATAAATAAGCTAGGAAAAATATAAAAATGGATTTCCAAGCTGTTTAATTATATTTTATGATTTTTGAGCATTTATTCTAATAAAAATTGGAATAAATAGAAAACAGTTTTTTCAAAATTACTCAAACTTTTTATTTAACTGTTATTATACATAACTAAGCTAGGAAAAATATAAAAATGGATTTCCAAGCTGTTTAATTATATTTTATGATTTTTGAGCATTTATTCTAATAAAAATTGGAATAAATAGAAAACAGTTTCCAAAATTACTCAAACTTTTTATTTAACTGTTATTATACATAACTAGGTTGGGAAAAATATAAAAGATATTTTTCAGTGGTTATTTCTATTTTTCCTTGTTTTATCCCCTTAAATAATCATTAATTGAAGAATACCAAAAGTGGTTTTCATATTGAATAAATTACCAAAAATTTTTGTAACATCATTTACAGTGTAAGTAATCTGGGAAAAATACCAAAAGTGGTTTTCATATTGAATAATCCGGTTTTGGGTATTTATGTGTATTTAAGTGTATTTATGTGTATTTAACCTTAGAAAATAGGAGAAAAATAGTATACAGTAGAGGAAAATCATCAAAAATTTTATGTGTCCTCCTAATGTACAACATGATGTTCTGGTTAATTTTCATGAATTTTGGATAATCAGAACTATTTTTCCTATTTTTAGGCCATTATATCTACCAAAAATTGGGAAAAAGAGAAAGGTATGATGAAAAATTCTGAAATTATTTTTCTGAGTCTCCCACTATTGGTAAGAGCTGCGAAAATTGTTAGATAAAATGTTCACACTTTTAAAGTGGTTTTGTGATTTATTGCACCCAAACAAAAAGAAAATCGAAAATCATAATAAACAGCAACATAAATCGATGAAATTTAATGAGAGGTCATTATTCACCATAGGGGTCATCCACGAATTTATTCCAGATTTATAGACCTCTGGAAGTATTTTATGTGATTTATGCCCTTGTTTTCTTGCAACAATTTTAATAAATCAAGGAAACGATAAAAACTCTTGGGATTTTCCAGATATTAATATTACCTTAATGGGAATCTGGAAAAAATTTGATTTGAACAGAAAAGAACTTTTAGATATTTTTCTAGACAAAATCATTTACATGCACTATTAACAATGTACTTTGATCATCAAGCTCTTTAGCTTGGTGTTCTTCACATGCATCACGGTTTGAAGACCATGCATGGACATATGTTTGTTATAGTGATGTTTTTAAAGGAAATACTTGAATGCATAAGGTGTATGAGCCTTTAAAACTTGTAAAAATCCGAACCTTAGTGTTTGACATAGGTTTTGGTCCTTGGATTTCACCATTAAACAACATGCATGTTGTTCTTGGGTGAAACCCTACCACCATCATCATCAAACACGACATTCATGAACATGTTCATGAATGTTCATAAAGAATGGTGTAGAAGGAGGAGAAGTACAAGAAAACCCTTTAAAAACAAGAAGGAAAAGTAAGGAAAATGAAGGATTTTCGTGAATACCTTGAAGAACAACCTTAGAAAATTGAAGATTTGAGTGTGGAGAGGTGTTCTTGGCTTATGATTTTCGTGGGTTTGGAGAGAGAGGAGGAGAGTTTGAGAGTTGAAAGGGTGGAGTGTGAGAGAGAGTGAAGAGAGAAGTGGAAGAGTGGGGATTGTGTTTTAATGATTGAAGTTTTGGGAAGAGAGAGGGCATGGGGGAGAGGATGCATGAATTTTATGAGTGAGAGAGGCTCCCTCTCTCCTAAAATTCAAATTATATAATTCTCCCTTCAATTTTTATAAAACCGACATTTTTATAAAAATGTTTCTTTAAGCAATTTTTGATTTATTTAAAAATCTTGTTTTTAACTAATAAATTATGATTAATGTATGATAATTTAAATTTCTATTTCATTGATTATAATCTATAATTTGATTAATAAAAAATTTATATTAGGAAGTTTATAGAAATTTTATAAAGTTTTTAAGCTTTAAAGTTTTTAAATTTGGATTTTTGGGCTCTTTAGAGTTTTTGGAACATTGTTTGATATTCACCATCATATTGGGATGAAATTAGAATATTTTAATTTATTTTTAGGGTTTTATACCCCTTTTCAATTGTAACAAAGTTTGCAGTTTTATTCTAATTCGGGTATTGGCATTTCCTATTGTAGTTAAACAACTTACTAGAATCGTAAGAGTCAAGTATATTAGTCCTAGATTTTAGTTGGATCCTAGTTCATGCAAGATTTTGACCTAATTTATACTAATAGGCCATGGCATGTTGTGCATGTATGGTTTTTATAAAAAGATGCATGAGTCCGAGAATGACCTGAATTGACAATTGTCACATTTAACAAGCCTAAGTAGGAGATAGAAGATATACTCACATTTTTGAAGCTTGGGAGAGGGTTCATGGTACAAGAACTAGTGAGTGTTCTTTGGTGAAAGTGTGAATACTTGAAGATCTAACCAAAAAGAATGATTCCATGGATGAAAACATGAATCTTCACTAGATATAGAAGAATATCAAGTTGAAAATGGAAAGATTACTTACAAGATTGAAGATCAAGATGAAAGTTCTTGATGATACTTGAGAGAAAATCGAGTTCTTGAGATGGAAGTGTGTGAAAAAGGTGAAAAATGAAGGAATAACTCATATGAAGGGAAGAGTTCACGGCCAAGGAGGTGTTTATGGCCGTAAACTCTAGTTTACGGCCGTAAACTCCTTATGGTGGAGTTTCCGGCTTGTATGATGCACACTGAACTCTATACAATACTTCCGAATACTTTACCCTTTAAGGTACTAGGCTTAAAACACCCAAACAGACCTTTAACAGGGCTAAAAGATAGCAGAAACGAGTCTGACACACGGTTGAATTGAATGGCTGGACTTACAAGGCAAAAATTTTCGGGTTGTCACAATAAGGGTGGTATGTGGTGTTTGTATTGTTGGTTATTGTTAACACGCTGTCGCAGGTGTATTAAACAAAATAAAATTTCACTGCTGGTTACACTAAAATATAGCATAGGGAAGCAGGGTCGAATCCTCAGGGACACAGCCTAACGGTCAATGCTTTTTTGCATCAGGCATATTCTAGTCAAGAAACAAAATATAAAAGGAGGTTTTTGAATTAACTAAAAAAACGAAAATTTGCAGTGATATTAAATTAAATGATTATCAATATTATAAAAGATTTCAGTTCTGCTGCGACTTTCCTAATCATGCAATCAGTTCGGATCTGGTTATTTGAGATTCGTTCTATCTAAGCTTGTACTAAGGAAAACTAACAAGCTCTAGTATAATCTCTTTGATCTAAATTACTTAAACCAAAACAAGCTCTTTGAATTAACCCTAACTTTTTACTGTTCAATTAAACAAGCTCTTAATTAAATCAGAAAAGCAGCTTAATGTTCTTTGTAAAATTTTCAGCAATACCCAATACTTCTCACAAGCTCGGAAGCGTAAAGGTATGTATTTTTCAGTTTATACCAGAGTTAAATCCCAAACACGGAACCAATATGATACTTGTTACTTTTTACCAATTGACAAGAACAATTATGGATTCTATTAACTGATTAACTAGAAAGATAAAACCCTAGCTATATGATCAGACTAACAAGAATTAAAATCAAATATTCATTAAGCTCAAAGTTGAAAAATCTAGATAGAAACACAAAAAGAAGACCAGATCTGAAAACTAATCACATGAAAAGTACTAGTTTATGCGGAACTGAAAACTAATGTTTATCCAGACATGGCTAAAAACGAACTAAAAGTAGTAAAAATAAACAATAACCAGATAATCTTCTAAACTAAACGAATGAGATGATTCGCAGCCTTCAGATCTTCAGAAATCGCTGAAATGTGTCAGAAATCGTCTTCAGAAGGGTATTCTGTCGTCTGGAATCGTCTTCAGAAAGGTATTCTGCCGTCAGGAATCGTCTCTCCTCTAAATATGATAATGAGGGTCATATTTATAAGCGAGATGGAAACTTCCAGAGAAAGAAACCGAGAAATGTGATCGCAGGTTGGCTATATATGATCGCATATTTTCCAATTTTTTCCAGAGTTGCCCCTAAATGATGCAGGATGCTATTTTCAACGTTTTCGGGACTTCGAGACAAAAATGCAATCGCAGAAGTGAAAAATGCGATCGCGTTTTTTTGACTTTTTTTCTTCAGATGACTTATTTCGATCCTGGGAAACTTTGTGGCAAAAATGCGATCACAGAAAAAAAAATGTGATCACTTATGCGATCAAATTTTTGGCATATGTGATCACATTTTTGGCCTTTTTCACAAACATGAAAGTTGTTCGAAAATTTTTGTAGTTTTCATAACATTTTAAATCTCGTCAATCGGAGTTACGAATCATGAGATATGGTCAAAATACTGACAGTTGGTCAAAGCTGCCAGCAACATACTTTAGGCTTCAGATTGTAGAAATCTATCTTCGTATGATCAATTCGATCGAATGTTTCTTGACCAAAATATCTTCCAAGCATTCCTCAACATCATTATTCAGTTCCAACTCCATTTATGCTCCACATATGCATCCAACTACTCCCAAAGTACTGCTCTACTCGAACTATCTGAAATTGACACAAAAAATGCTAACAGTATGGGAATTCTGATAAAATACATGAGTTGAACTTTATTTAAACAAATGACATGAAAATTTTAAAAATATGATGATAAATTATGATAAAAACTACCCAAAAAGATGCATTAAATGACATCTATCAAATCCCCCCAATCTTGAACCTTACTTGCCCTCAAGTAAGAAAAAGATAAAACATTATAAACAGGTGGAAGGATGCAGATGACCTAAAAAGAAATTAGAATAAAATAAAGAAAAATAAAAATATTTCACTCTTTTTTTGTTCACGTGATCAGATTTCACAACGAGGAAGCTCCAATGAAATCACTACCTAGACAGCAGTCTCAATATTTTTATTGCAGATTCAAATTTCATATTATAATTCAAACCAAGCTCGAGCAAATAAATTTTACGACGAATTAAATTGGTGAAAATAGTGTATTTTTAAAAATAATTTCACAAAAATTCATTTATAAAAACTTAGCTTGACCGACCCCTCCTTTTTCCGAACTCGTCCACTAAACGTCGTAAGCTCCATTATGGATAGAAAATCCAAACTTACCCCTATGATTCCACTATCGAGGGATCAATATCATTATACCACACATCTTCTTTGTCTTGATCAACTCTTCAGATTTAACTTGCTTGCTTCTTGATTTCGACTTGAACTTGAGTTGGATTTGACTTTGAATTTCAGATTTCTTCAAGTTGCTTGATATAACATTTCTAACATATATATATATATATATATATATATATATATATATATATATATATATATATATATATATATTGGGTGCAGATTTTACTTTGAGGCCCACCATATCTTCAATACTTCAAAAATGATAATAAATTATGGGTATAACAAGAGTTCCCTCCTAACCTCAAACGGTGCAGAAACTATAGGGTTTAGTACTTCAAGGAAAGAAAAGGGTCTTCCAATCTATGTTCTTTTTAAGGTATATAAGGAAATTATTTCTAAAACAGTGTTCGTTTTCTATCCCACACTTCCATTGGAAAAATGATCCAAGTCATATGTTGGTTCATATTGAAAACATTTAAAGCACTTGAAAAGATAATTTTAAAAATTAATTGTAATGAGACTGTTATTTTCGATAACTATCACACTCCATCTTAATAGAGCTATCGAATGTAAAAAGATATCATCATCTCATGTAAATTTATTTTCAAATTTACGATTTTTTTTCTTTTTTTAATATGCAAAAAATTAAAAAAAACTAAAATGTAAAATATTTTTGGTTTTTTTATGAATGCATAAAAAAATAAAAAGGAAAATATTTTTTTGGATTTTTTCAAAATTTTATATGCAAATGTAATGCATAAAATAAAATGCAAAAAGAAAAATAAAATGTGAAAATTTTACACTAAAAAAACTGAAAATTAAAATTTTTTTAACTAAAAAATGCAAATTTTCACACTAACCCACAAATTTTCACACTAACCCCTCCTCAAACTTAAAATGATGCATTGTCCACAATGCTCAGAAATGAATGAACAACTCAATAAAGCATATAAAAACAAAAAGTGTAGCTAGAAAATAATGTACTTGATAAGTTTGTAGAAATGTGATTTTGACGATGAATGTTGACGAAAAATTTGAATTTCATCAACTATGCTGATCATTTGATTTCCTCAAGCTTGATTGAGACTGCGACCATCTCTTTATTGAAAAAAAAACTAAAAACTACTTCTCGGGTTGCCTCCCGGAAAGCTGCCTATTTTTAAAGTCGTTGCTTCGACTTTGCCCAACCAGATTTGTTAACTGGTGTGGTTGCGACTTCTCTGAAGCTCAACTCTCTTCCTTGTCACTCCAGATCCCTTCAAATACGGCAATATAGGTGGATCTGGAACTTGTTTAGCAAACTGGAAAGAATCCAGAATGTCTTCAGATAAGTCTTTCAGATTTTTAAATTTCTTTCTCTTTCTGATCTTTTCCTTTCCAGAATTCTTCTCCTTCTTCTCTTCAAATTTTATTCTTTTCAAATTCTTCATTTCAAAAGCTTTCTCAGCAGAAATCATCACTTTTTCTTTAATCCTTTTTCCATAAATCCTCTTTTCTTCATCCCTAAGCTTATCTCCGATCAGCTCCATCTCAACTCGATAACTTCTTTTCAGCAATTAATTGTTCTTCTTTTTCCCAAAGATTTCTCTTTTCCAGCTCTTCTAATGTGTCTGATAAATTCCTATCTACAAATATCCCTTGCACAGAGATATTAGAAAACTCACATCAACCCTCAGATAAAGGATTGTTGGTACCCATATAATTAACATAAATATTAATAGAAGGAAAACTATCATCATTGATTTTAAAATTAACCACTTCCTCATCGAACTCCATTGAACTCATGCCATTAAAAACATCTATTTTTGTTTTTGCAGTTTTCATAAAAATCAATAGGAAGGTCAGATTATCCACTTGGACAAGAACATCCTCCAGTACACCTTTTGGGTGTACCGTCGAGTGGTTAGCCAACTGAATAATTCTCCCGGTCTTTTGTAAAGTTCTCAGTTTTAATTTTTCAAAAACAAAAAAGGGAAGGACATTGACTAAAGCTCCTAAATCAAACATGGCATTTGAAAAATTAAGGTTTCCCGTTTTACAAGGAATCGAGAAAATTCCCAGATCCTTTCACTTTGGAGGCAAACCTTATTTCAACCACGGGAAACTTCGTGGCAAAAAGGCGATCGCATAACAAAAAAATGTGATCACTTATGAGATCGCATTTTTTGTCACAACTAGCAATTTAGGGTTGAGATTGTAAAGATTGTACAAAACAATTTTCTCTATGTAACCTTGCAACATCAAATTAGTGAAATTCAAACTACAATGTTATTTAAATACATATGAGCATACATTGAGAATCAAGTTGAGATAGCCTCTTGCAAGCCCAAAACATGATCCAATAGCTAAGCCCAATCAGTTTTGGGCCTTGACCCAAGAATTCTCGGCCCAAATACTCTAGGCCGAAAACCCCATTTCCTTTGAGGCCTTATTGGACCGAAAACCTCTTAATGGGTCAAGCCAAAACCCGAAAGCCCATGTAGGCCGAAAACCATATAGGTTTTCAGTTCGGGCAAGACAAAAAAAAGAGAAAAGAAATTACAAAAAAGAGTGCCCCCTAAGTGCTTTACATTGCATTATCCAACAAACAACCACACAAAGCATGTTTTTACATTCCATACATCCATACCATGCATCCAATTATACACCATCCAACTAAGCCACTTTTTTCCCTCTCTTCCTTATGTTCGACCGCAAACACCATCACACACCCACAAATATCATTTCCAATTCATTTTTACTGTCCAAACTCTCTCTTCTTCTTCAAGAATTTTGTGAACCACTTTCCAAGGAAGACATATCTTCAAGTGGTCCTTGAACATTTTGGTAAGTTCCTTGTGTAACTCAAGTATTTTTATACATGTTAGTGTTAAGATCACACCACTTACACACCCATTTTCGTGTGTATGATCCTTAGAACATCATCCCTTTTCGAGAACTTCTTCAAGCTACACAAGGCTAGGCTCGACAACTTCTTTCTTCTTCTTCCTATCACACGTAATCAAGGTGAGCTTCATACCCCCATGATTTTCATGTTTTGTAAGCTTTTTTTTTGGGGGGGGGGGGGAATAAAAGTCAAGTTTCGTTTAACCATAAACACGTGATTTACAAGCTTCATGTTTGCTAGATTACGTTTAACCATTGGATAATTGTGTGCATCTTAGTTATGTGTTGATTATGGAACAAATACTTGTTTAAAAAGGTTATTATCTCATAGAAATTGTGAAGAACATGATTATTAACATATTTGTTATATAAAAATTTGTGGACATGGGTTGTTCTCTCAAAAATTTTGAAATCATAGTATGTATATATCCAAGCATATTTAATTGTTGGATACATACATGCTCTCCTTACATCATCACAGGCACCACCAGAGACTACTCGTCATGAGTAGGACCTATCCTACTCACTGCTTACTGTAGATTAGGTTATGGGTATGCGTTAGTGCTACCCGTTTTCTTTTCTTTTATGTATGTAGGATCGACCCTACGTCTAAGTGAATACACTATTCACAAGGTCGTTATGTTGTCGGGTTATTATCAAGATGTACTGTAGACCTTTTCAAAGGTCAATTTTCTGACACCATGTACTAAAATCTTATCATTAATGAAACAAATATGTGTTTTATTTTTAGATGTTATTATCTATTATGTCTGATATATTCATTTTTATTTTGTAAAACAAGGTTTCAATTGTATGCACAAAATAACATTCGATAATCACTATACCTGACATAACTAAATGCGATGTTTCATTACAATAGTATCCGCATCATAACCCTTATCAAAAACTTACAAAATTCCACTTTTGGCAGTAAATTGCTGCTCCAGAGGTACATCCGACGTAAGAACAACGAGACAACACCACGACCGCTACCGCCTCCACCACAAATGGATTCGTCCGCATTCCAGGCGACAGTTTCAGCTGCTGTCACTGCGGCTCTGGCACATATCAACAATAATGGTGCCAATAGAGGCGGAAGTGGGAATGGAATGGGCAGTTCTAACCACGGGTTTAATCAAGGGCCTCAACAAGTATGCTCATATAAGGACTTCACAAACGGGAAGCCAAGACCATTCAATGGAAGCGGGGGTGTCATAGCAAGGTGAAAGCAAGGTGAAATTCGCAATCTGTACTTTTATTGAAAGAGCTCTTTCGTGGTGGAATAGCCATATCAAGGCTCTAACACTCCCAGTGGAGAACTCGATGGCTTGGGAGGACCTCAAAACCATGATGCTTGATGAGTACTGTCCTAGAGGGGAGGTATAGAAGCTCGAGCAAGAATTGTGGAATCTCACTGTAAAGGACTCCGACATTGAAGCTTACATTGCCAGGTTCAGCGATCTGGCGATCTTATGTCCGGGAATGATCACCTCTGAGAGAAAGAAGGTCGAACATTTCATTTGGGGGCTAACTCCCCCGATTCAAGGGAATGTGATCGCTGCAAACCCAACAACGTTCGACAGTGGCAAGCGCCTTGCGCAAAAGCTATACGACCATGGAGTACAAAAGGGCACGAAGACTCCCGTCACTGAACCAAAGAAGGGGATGATAACAGGAAAAAATGAGGAAACAAGAGAAAAGGGCAACAAACACGGGAATCCTCCAAAAAGCAACAAATAATTGTGGTTCACGCCGTTACTGCTCCTGCCACATCAGCTCCCACAAATCAATATGCCGGTAATCTGCCAAAGTGCGAAAAATGACCCTTCCACCACCACGGAGCCTGCAGGGAGATGCAATGCACAACCTGTAACAAGAAAGGGCACACTGCCCGATACTGCAAGTCACCGGCACAACCGATCAACCAACCAACAACGTTGGGGCAAGTCAAGCGTGTTATGGGTGCGGAGAGACTGGCCACTTCAAAAGAAACTGTCCCAAGGCCAACAATCAGAATTTAGGGGGAACAGGCAGGGTCCTAGCAATAGGACATGAGGTGGTTGTAAAGGATCCGGTAGTAGTCACTAGTACGTTCCTCCTCAACAACATCTATGCATGCATTTTATTTGATAGTGGGGCAGAAAGGAGCTTTGTGAGTCATAGCTTTAAGCACCTACTCAACCAACATCCTCAACCATTAAACAAAACATTTACTATTGAAATGGCTAATACGAAAACGGAAACAACCAACGATGTATTCATAGGATGCATGTTAACACTTAATAATATATCATTTCAAATCAACTTAATGCTAGTTGCTATTAGGAGTTTTTCTATGATCATCGGCATGAATTGGTTATTCCCCCACCGTGCTGATATTATGTGCTATGAGAATGTCACACCCCCAAACCGGAACAGCGGAAACGTTCGGGGGCAGAGGACATCGTGTTTAGTATAACAAGACATGCATCATAGTAATCAAAGTAACACACAACCATTGTATTAATATTAAAGTGTTTACAAAGTATGTGATTCACATAGGATAGACTCCAAAAGTAAATAACAAAACAAGACATGAAGCTACTATGCTCCATATTTTGTATCCCAGCGCGCGTACCTGTCTACTAGGCTCCTGAGAATACAAGTTATTTTGAAAAAGTAGATCAGCATTTAAGCTGGTGAGTTCATAAGTATTTTAGTGATGTCTAGTAAGTTGAAAGTTCTTTTAGAAAAGTTTACCTGTTCCTCCAGAAAATCCTATATTTTCTGATGTGATGAAAGATAAGTAAAAATGACTCTACAATCCCTTCTATGAGTACTAAATGGATAGAAGTTATATAAAACCCAGAGTAAATACACAATCGATTCTGTGGATCTGCCCTACGCCCACAACCAAACAAGGAACAGGAAATGAGACAGAAGTCACACATCCCATTGTTTGTTAGATCTTTGTTGTATATAACCTGGTGTATTCATTTGGTACTCACGAAGTTAGCTGTAATAGTTCCTTTATATTTGATGAAAACATTCTTTAAGAAAAATCCTTATTTCCTTTAGTAAAAATGTCAACCACAATAGCTCCTTCTATAATCACTTAGTTTATGCAAGCTATATATAATATAATACCTGATGTATAAACTAAGGTATTATAGAATTAACCATCAAAGGTCCTTTAAGTTATACTGGTTTAATAAAATGGATTAAACCCTTTACTGATAAATTTCTAGTTTAGTTTACTCAATGTTCTATCTGAAAAGTATGTTTTGTACTAGAAAACGGTTTACGGAATTTGTATACTATGACTTGACCCATACCTGGTACTCCTTATGATTACTTGGTGTATACGGAATATATGTATATATATATATATATATATATATATATATATATATATATATAGCTAAGATCGATTAGATATTAGAGTGGGTGAATCTGCTCTAAGCCCATAACCAAACAAGGAATGGGAAATGAATCGGAAGTCACACATTCTACCGTCTACCAGACCCAATTAATATATATCCCTGATGTATCTACCGAGGAATCATAAAGTTAGCATTATAGGCCCTTCTAACTGAATGTTCATGTTACTAGTAACTTATGTAGCGTTGTTCTATTGTTTGGAAGATTACTATAAGTAATGAAATCTTATACTCTTAACGTCTCAGTCGATACTGTTGTGAGTTTTGTATATATTTGTGTTTTATTTATTATTGTCCGGTACTTTGTAGATGTACCCTTTATAAATAAATCTGGTACATTGTAGATGTACCCCATATATAACTCTGGTACTTTGTAGATGTACCCCACATATATATAAATCATGGCATTTTGTAGACGCACCATATATATATAACCTTATACCATGTTTATTATCATCTTTTGTTTAGAACAATGAGTTAATGATACATTCCCTTCCTATGTTACTGGGAATTTATAGTATTAGTATGTAAATCATGATTTGTTCTTCTGCTATAGTTATAGTATGTTCCTCCCTGTCCTAGTTATAGTATGTTCCTCCCTATACTAGTTATAGTATGTTCCTCCCTGTACTAGTTATAGTATGTTCCTCCCTATACTAGATATAGTATGTTCCTCCCCGTACTAGCTATACTATGAACTGGATCCATGAATTATACCTATTATACTTTACTAGTATGTTTATTTGAACTGATACTGACATGAAGAAAAGACTCATTTATCTACTAAGTTATGTTTGTATTTTAAAAACAGAGTTTTATAAACAACAAAGTGACATAAGTTTAAAAGAGTTTTTGAAATGATTTGACCACGTATAAACATAAGAAATCCTTTAATGTGATGATTTATCATAAATAACATTTACACAATTTATCATTGTGTTCAACTTGTATTCCCCCCCCCCCCCTTAAAAGCATTTAAAACATTTAAAAGATTGGTTATAGGGGTATAAACTCACCTTATGTGGTTGATTCAATTAAAGGTTCGTGTAAGGATGAGAAGTTCCATGAATGAATTCCGAAACACAAATGAGTCCTAAATGCCATATAATGGCCTATATAGGCATGTAACTAGTGTTTATAACAACTAACATGCAAGGAAACAACCTTAGGGACTAGGAAACACTTGGAATGAAGTGTTATAATCACTTGTGATTGACTAAAGGGAGTTTACGGCCAAAGGAAAGTGTTCACGGCCCAAATGGATGAAGTGTTCACGGCCCATTGGAGTTCACGGCCCAATATAATGAGTCGTTCATGGCCATGCATGAACTTATAAAGGGTTCACGACCCTATGAAGGGTTTACGGCCGTGAACACTTCAAGCTCATGAAGATGGTGATGAAAGAGGTGAATCTAAGGTGTAAACAAAGGGGGTTTCAAGCATAGACAAGAATAGATATGTTACTAACCTTTTTGGGGATGATATAAGAGTTCTTGGTGGAAGATACTTGAGAGAGTTTGAGAGAGTTGGCGGCCAAGGGGGAAAGAAATGAAGAAAAGTGAAGTGATCTTATACTTATAGGGGAAGAGATTATGACCAGGAGAGAGTTCACGGCCGTGAACTAGGTTTGCGGCCGTGAACCTCAAGTGTTGGGTTCTCTGGTTCGGGTGCAGCCTTCTGATCTCGAGCCAATACTTCCTAACACTCAATCCTTAAGTGTGCTAGGATTAGAAATCCTTAGAATGACCATTAACAAGGCTAGAAGGCAATGGAATTTAGTCTGACTTTTGGTTGATTGGCTGGACCTACAAGATAAAAATTTCCGGGTTATCACATCATCCCCCCGTTAGATGGAATTTTGTCCCGAAATTAGCTTTCTTAGCAGTACTCCTGGGGTTGTGCTCCTCTGAATTGCATAATACCCACTCATAGACCTGGGAAAATTTTCCCTAATGCTCATGATAGGATTTATACCTAGTCCATCTATCATTACCTCGTGTATACAAGTCGTACTTAATTAAGATTAGTAAGACGGTCGGATGTGCGACTCTTCCCCAGTTCCACAACCAAACAAGGAACAGGAGATAGGGCGGAAACACACATACTAAATCTACCTAATCATAATTATATACCACCCTCGCGTATACACTTAATAGTGATAGGTGGGTTGTATTCGTCCTTAGCCTCTGTGCTTGAACTTGTTCTACTGGATGAGTGGTAGTTCGGGAAGGTCTGCTGAATATACGAAGTTAAGGTTTCGGAGGGCAAGGTACTCCTCGCATGAGTACTTCAGAGTTTAGAATACGAGGTAGACGATTCTAAGGTCTGGTTCGAGCTGTCGTTACGAATGACGAGGGTTTCGTGAATTTGACGGTTAAGGCGATGGGATTTTGAAATATATGAACTTAGTATGGTGAGGACCACGCCAATCTATGACGAATGACGACAACAGACTCTTTATAGAATCAAAGGTTAGGACGATTTGAAAGAAACATTTGTTATACGATCATGTATTCCTAGTGTGGTCGACAATTTTCTCTGAGTAAACGTTCTAGTGCTTTCTGTTTTCCTCTTGATATCACCACTGCCACAAATCGTACCTCGATGACCGAGTAAAAATAATGCAAGTGTTTTGATAACTAGTGTCGATACTCTAAACTATGATCCTCTTTGGTACCACTATGATTTCCTGGCATATACAAGTTATGTATAATTAAGATGAATAAGACGGTCAACTGAGTGGCTCTGCCCTAAATCCACAACCAAACAAGGAACAAGAATTAAGGCGGAATCACTCACGCTAAGTCTGCAAAATCTTAGCTATGCACAACCCTGATGTACATACTAAGCCATCATAGCTTCCCTGAATGGATCTTTAGTTCTCTCATGAAGGTTGTGACTTGTTCAAATGAGTTAAAATCTTCTATAATAACTTTTAAATTTTCGCCAAGTTTTAATTTTATATAAATATAAATTAATTTTTAAAGCAATTCTTTATTTAGAAGACGTACCAAAAATCTCAAAAAGTGGGGTTCCTCGCTGCTCCCTTATGTCTTGTCGTTAGATTTCTCCTTCTCCTTTGTCACTTCTTTCTATTGGGCAGTCTCTCTTGGCATACCCCATTTCACCACATGCATGGCATACCTGAACCATACCAGCATCGGTGGTTGAAGTGATGTGCTGATTCGGAACTCCACAGAAAGGATCTCCTTCGTCTTTCCTCTCTGTTGGACAAACCCTCCTAGAGGGTCCAAATTTGCCGCACTTGAAACAAGCTAGGTTTTATGGGGGATTGGTCATGTCAGCGCCCTGCAGTAACGGGCATTGTGCCCCTTCCTGCTACAATTCGCACACTGCATCTCTCGGCAAGCTCCGTTGTGGTGGTAGGTGCATTTGTCGCACCTTGGAACATTTCCAGCATATCGTTTGACGGGAGTTGTAGTGGCAGATGAAGTGCCAGATGTTGTGACTACTGTTGTGACCACAGGGGTAGCCACGGGCTATCGTCTCTTGGTAGAACCTTGAGCCGACTTTTTCCCCTTTTTGTCCTAGAACTCCCGTTTCTTGTTCTTAGGTTTGTGGTCTGGGGTGTCCTTGTCACCAGGCACTAGCGGGTTCCCTTGATTGTTATTTTGATTAGCATAATCGGCACCGCTTCTGTTTCCGCTGGCGTTATTAGCATTGAGCTGTGCCATGATGGCTGTCACAGCAGCTGTGACCGCAGCCTGAAAAGTAGATGAGTCTATCTGCAGAATTGGTGCCTCGCCTGTTGGTTGGTTTCCTCCTTGTGAATACATGATTCTGTTGCATGGCGAAGAATGATCTCGTCAGTAGTGATGGTCATTGCTAGTGGTATTCCATCAACTTAAATGTACTACACAATTTCACGCTTTGCTGGACTACTCTCAATGTTTTTGTCAACATTTCTGAGATATGTCGATGATAGTAAGTAGAAGTGGGTATTGTATGAGTGATATTTAAACTTAGTTATTGTGACAACCCGGAAATCTCTATCCCTAAGTTACCTCGATCATTGAAAGTCAGACTCGTTTCTACTATCTTTTAGCATTGTTTAGGGTCTGTTTGAGTGTTCTAAACCTAGTATATTCAAGGTTTGGGTCTGGGGATGAGTTATTTTAAGTTCATCGAGGTGCATTCAAGCCAAACACTCCTTCAAGAGGAGTGTACGGCCGCACACATGGGTGTACAGCCGTACACTCAGGGTAGCTGTGAACTCACCCCATATACATCATATTCCTTCACTTTCACCTCAAGAGCTTCTAACTTTAGTGTTTATTCGAGGCTGGAGGGCTTGACTCGTACCGGAAACCATTCCCAAGGTGTGTACAGCCGTACACCAGCCTATACATATATATATATATATATATATATATATATATATATATATATATATATATATATATATATATATAGTGCTCATTCTTTTCTCATTTTCTCCTCCTCCCAACCAAGATCACTCCCACTCTCTCTCAACTATCATCGGCCGTGAACACCCCCAAGGCTCCAAAAACGTAAGTATTTCAACCTTAAACTTGTTATACTTGAAAGACCACTAGATCCAAGCCCCGATTCTTCATATTTTGTCATATTTCATCATCTTGAAGGGTGTACGACCGTTAGACCCACTAGATTCCCCATGGATCAAATCACCCCTTTTTGCATGTTTCTTTCATGGGTGTACGGCCGTACACTCCATGGTCGTACACTCATCGCCGTACACACACATTAGCTGTGAACCCTTGGCCGTACACTCTCTTGTATGGCCGAAAACCCCTTTTAGTCAATCACATGTGATTGTAACACTTAGTTTCAAGTGTTTCATGGTCCCTAAGGGTGTTTCCTTGCATGTTAGTTTTCCAAAACACTAATTACATGCCTATATATGCTATTATATGTCATTTAGGACTCGTTGTGTCTCGGGAATTCATTCGTGGAACTTCTCATCCTTACGCAAACCTTCAATCGAATTAAACACATAAGGCGAGTTCATACCCCTATATTTTTCCGAGTTTTTAATGTTTTCAGGGGGGAATTCAAGTAAAAGTACAAGAAATCTGGTGTTTTTAAAATATAATTTGGTTTATTATATTTTCGTAATCATTAGTATACATTGAACACAGAACTTACTAAACATGATGAACATAGTTACTACTAGACTTGGAATCATTTTACCAAAACATGTTAAGATACAAATGTTACAAGCACAACTTTCGAAACAAAGGAAACAAACTTATGAATTATGAAATGAAAAGTACTATTTCATAGGGATTCATGTTTATAATAAAAAGAGTTTTCATAGTATTATTCGTGGATTCGTTGAGAGAACTACAGCGTGAGACGCCTTATAACTAGATTCTCCTGGAGGGAGAGCGTGAGTTTGTGTATAGATCTATACGGGAGTGACAATCCTGCACCCTGACTATTA
The DNA here is from genome assembly GCF_052849685.1 of Lactuca virosa. NCBI lineage: Eukaryota > Viridiplantae > Streptophyta > Magnoliopsida > Asterales > Asteraceae > Lactuca > Lactuca virosa. Next base: position 179,031,142 of record NC_136428.1, read on the forward strand.
GCTACAGTCAACCGAGGGTGACAAACGTCATTCAGTTCGCGACGTCCGAAGTACGTCGTAATGTTTATCGTCCATAGTATAGTTATAAGAATCCACAGGTGAAACAATGACTCGTCCACGTAATAATATATCTAACGAACAAACATTAGGTTTAATAACTATGTGATAACTTAGCATATACACTAGGGTAATATGAAATTAACATCCGACTTGCAGTGGGATGTGTAATCTCTGCCTCATTTCCTGATCCTTGTTTGGTTGTGGGCTTAGGGCAGGATCACCCAATCGACTGTTTGTTCGATCTAGATTTCTATAACTCGTATGTACTAAGTGATCACAGGAGGGTTTTAACAACACTTTCAGGATACAGAACACTACGTTTTCAACTAGTTTTATTTATGTAATAAGACTAATATACATTACTGGTGGTAGCTAGGGTTTACTCACATAGGTTTTCATACAAGGGTTTTCATACAAAGGTTTTCGTACAAAATACATACATATCATACACTTAGGAAAATATAGGATTTTCTAGGGTAAAGATCGGTATTTTACAAACAATTGGTTAATTATTTAATTAATGAATATTCATTATAAATTCTATAATTCCTTAGTTTGTGCATCCGGGTTACATATGAAGAGTATCCGATGGGCTGTGGAATGTGTGGTATCCGCCTCATTCCCCGTTCCTTGTTATGTTGTGGGTTTAGGGCAGATCCATACAATTAACTGTCCATTCGATATTGGTTTATATGTGACTAGTAGAAACTAAGTAGTTATAGAAGGAATGGGTTTAATCATGCTTTACATTAAGAAAATATTGGATTTTCTTGAGGAACACTTTCGAACAGATATCAAAGGACCAATACAGTTAACTTGTAAGTATCTAGTGAATACTTCAGGATTATGTACATGAGGATCCGACAACCAGTGGAATGTGTGGCCTCCGCCTCACTACCTGTTCCTTGTTTGGTTGTGGGCTTGGGGCAGAACCACACAATCGACTGTTTATTCGATCTGGATTGTATATGGTTTGTATACACTAAGTACTCGCAGGAGAAACTAGTAAGAATCATTTTTTTACTAAAGGTTTATACATTCATTACATCACAAAATATAAGGTTTTCTGGAGAAAGATAACACACTTTTCAAAAGAACAAAGAACAATTTTTCCAAAACAAAATGCTTATGAACTCACCAGCTTTATGCTGATACTCTTTCAAAACCTACTTGTATTCTCAGGACTTCAGTAGATAGGTACACGCACGGATTCAAGAAGACAGAGCAAAGTAGCTTCGGGTCTTTACTTGTATTTACTTTCGGAGTCAATCCTGTACGATTCAAATGTAAGTAAACACTATACTATTAATACAATGGTTGTTGTTTCTTTGATTACTATTATTCAACTGTTGTGATACTGTACATGATGTCCTCCGCCGCCGAACGTTTCCGCCGTTTCGGTTTGTGTAGTAACTAAAGAACACGGTTTGGCATGCAGAATTAAAGATTACACAATGAACATGGTGGTTTGGGTGTTCAAGAGATGTATTGAATATTTATGGTGTTACAAAAAAGGACATAGATCTATATCTACATAAATAACACACACTCAGACACTCAACTTTTACACCTCTCAAGCACACCTCTACAAGTGGACTAAACCCACCTTATATAGAGGTGTTTACATGTCTGTCTCTCACTCTCTATCTCATGTCAAAGGCTAATGCACCACATGTAAGTGGGTTTTACAAAAGTCAACACATTAAAAAGTCAAACATGGATAACTTTGCCCCCCAACATTCTCCCCCTCAAAGTTAGGAATGGATGACCCACTTCAAATCTTCCAAAATCGAGCAATTACGCGATCCAAGCCTCAAGGGTGACACATGTCGAAATGAACTTCAAATCTTCAATTCTTCAATGATTCTTCAAATTGGACTCAAGGATGTGAGACCATACGAACCAAGCATCAACGAATGATCAAGAGCTTCTCAAACTCCAAATAATCACCCAAAAGTTGAGCATAAAAGCACACCCTGAAAATCTTCAATAAAACCAAAACCATTTCGAAACGAAATCACTTCCAAACTTCTAATTGCATCATTTCGTGTACTTGAAAAATTCAAGGTCACGTCGGTCTTCAAATCCGCGTAATATGAAAAATTCAAGTTCGAATTTCCATATAAATTTCTCCCCCTTTTTATAATCGAAATTTGATTATAAAACCTTCAAGGAAAGAGAACGTGCTCTATTCGGAATTTTTCGTGTCAAAACTCCCCCTTAACATGTGGCATAAACTTTGTGCTTCAAAACGGGAAACCGAAAAAATCTTCAATTTTTAGCTTCGTTCACTGACCGCCTTTGACAAAATTTCTCAAAATTGGGTAGAAATTGTCAATTTCAAAATTCTGTAGTGACCCGGTGCGCCCAAGACAGCCAAAAATGCGAAACTCTCCCCCTTTTCCAAAGTTGGGTTGAAAGTGTCAATTCACATAAACTGCAGGGGCCTGAAATGTATATTCTTTAATTTTTCAGCAAAATCAGTCCATTTTCGAATTTGGGCAAAAACTGCCAAATTTCAGAAACTCCAGGGACTGATTTTGAAAGTTCTGCCTTTTGTCCTCCAATCATTCGAAAAATACCCCAATTGACGAAGTTGGACAAAAACTGCCAAACATTCAAAAGTATAGGGACTCCTTACGAAACTCTTCCTCCTTTCTTCAAAACTAACGAAAAATTATCCAACTTACGAAAGTTTTAAAATGTGTCAAACTGTCGAAACTTTAAGGGCCATGTACGAAACTTTTAAGCTTTCTTCTTCCCCAACTCATTTTAACGAAAAAATTCACAGGCAAAGTATGAAACTTCATCCCTTCGTACGAAATCATCTGCCCATTTTCTTTATTCAGCAATGAAAAATTTCATTCCCTTCGTACGAAATCCTCAGCACCATTTTAACGAAAATTTTCCAACACCATTTTAACGAAAATGAAGGCATTCGAAGCCACTGAATCTCGTCTGAACCATTTGTATTTACTCGTTGAATCAAAATTTCGTTATAACCAGTTCTTCCCAAAATCATCGACATCAACATCAATTGAAATCTTCGCTTTTCAACTGCAACTCAACATCACGAACAAAAATCAAACCCAAATTTCAAACTTTCGATTCATATCGACATCAAATTTCAAACAATCTTCGCTTTTCCAGTCCAACCATTTGGTTATTTGTTCTCAATCCAAGGTCCGTTCGTCCCAAAACCATCCTTTGACTATCAAAAGTACCCCAAAAGCAAATACCCTGATTCGCTTTCAAAATCCATGTGTTCGTCATCAATAAACCAACACAAAACTGATTTCATTCTCAATTAACTTCCTAAAATCAAACTTTCGTTAATCTAATCAATTTGTTACACTCGATGCTTTTGACAGTCTTCGCTTTTTGATTCAATTACACGATATTAACCCAAAATCTAATTCGTTATCAAACATATATCCTTCCCAAATCAAAATTATCGATCATCACACCAAAGGCTTCGATCGATCGACTCCAAAACATTTATCAATTCATCAAAAACTCAATTTTGACTTTCATTAGGTTGACCCTGATAAAATGTAATCGATGAAGCACCATCAAACCATCATCTATAATCAACCAATATTGAAAATCCAAATCGAATTCTTGACCTATCTGATGTCAATTTCAGGTAACGGCTTTTCAACTGTGAATCCAGAACAAAGTCGATTCAAGTCCTCCAGTTTATTATCCAACACATGATTCGAACTCAACCAGTAAACCCAAATTGATCATTAACTTTTCATGAAGATTGATTTGAAGTTGAATAGATTCTAAATCAAGAACCACTTTAGTCAAAATCAGATTAACATCGAATCCAAGTCAACAGAAGTGATTTTCTAGAATCAATGTAAATCGATGTGAATATTGAATACCAAAACGTTAAGAACTAATAGAAACAACAACTGAAATAAAACTTGAGCATACATTCAATCGGATGATGTGAATAGAAAGACAATAACGAATCGAGATAGAATAATAAAATGAGATAAAAGTTTCCGATTAATCAAACGAAACTTGGATTCATCGATGAACAATAAAATATAATATAACTTGGGCTTCAAAGTTAATGAACAGTATCGAAAATTTAAGTTTGGGCTTAATCAAGATTTGGACTCAATCAATAGTGATCAAAATTTGGGCAAAAAAAATGAATTAATTGATGAATCGAATTTGAGAATGATTTTTAGAATTTTGATATAAACAAAAATAAATGGATCAACACTGAGGTTGAAACAGATTTGATCCAATGAGGAAAATCGATCAAACAATCAAAAACGCAATGCACGAATTCAATGAGATTTGGAGAGATCAAAGAGAGAGACTCACCAAAATTGCCCCAATTGTGACAAATGTTGCCAAACCGAGAATCGTTCTTCAACAAATCACGTTGATCGTTGAAGACCCGCTCTGATACAAATTGTAGTGACTAAAGAACATGGTTTGGCATGCGGAATTAAAGATTACACAATGAACATGGTGATTTGGGTGTTCAAGCGATGTATTGAATATGTATGGTGTTACAAAAAAGGACATAGATCTACATCTACATAAATAACACACACTCAACTTTTACACCTCTCAAGCACACCTCTACAAGTGGACTAAACCGACCTTATATAGAGGTGTTTACATGTCTCTCTCTCACTCTCTATCTCATGTCAAAAGTCTAATGCACCACATGCAAGTGGGTTTTACAAAAGTCAACACATTACAAAGTCAAACATGGATAACTTTGCACCCCAACAGTTTGGGGGTGTGACAGATTGTTATCAGAGCATTGTTTATAGTGAACTTAGTATATCAACCAGTAAAATATATACAACTATAAATAACAATGGGGCCGGAGTGCTCTGACTAAAAGTATACTTTTAAAATATAAGTATTTTACGAGAAGTATATTAATAAACATACATACTAAGAATAGGTATCACAATAAGAACAAATAAGAACAAAACGAATAAAAGTTTTTAGATGTTGGATACTACAGTCAAACCTTAGCAGTTATGTAATCATATATGGAATAAATATAACCTGATCAACTATATTTATTAGAGATATGACCAACATGTGTTTGGGAGTGATGGTGGTGTTTCAACGAGCCTAAAACTTACCTAACTCTATATACAAAGTATCCCTAGAACAAAACATAAAGATAAAATACTAGAGCAGTATTTTAGGCACTATAACAAATTTATATGAGAACTAAAAGACCCCTACTGACAGGTCTATAGTTGCAAAGCGCATGCTTGCAGGGTTATATATAATTGAGATCTTATAGACTTAGAAATTGGTGATCTTCGCTCTATTACTTGTTCCTTGTTTGGTTGTGGTTTTAGAGTAGGATCACCTATTCGAAGGTCTATTGGATCTTGGTTATATACAGCTTGCATGCACTGCTTGACTATAGAAGGACCCAGTTTGGATCATCAATAACTATAGAAGAAATGTTCTACTTAATCTCATAAGATTCTTTAGACATCCCCATTCTTGCACGAATAACCTAGATATAGATAGCCACTCCAACCACCAATAGAGAAGTCAATGAGGAATAAGAAAAGGTTCATAAAATGGATTCCAAGAACAAATCATACGAGGAGGCAAATCTCCCATCAGGATGTGATGGAGATATGTGGTAGAACCCACAGCTTGAAACTACAGTGAATAGGAAAACTATAGGAAAGTTCAGAGACAACAAATCCCCACGGCTGAATTCAGAACCATCATAACTAGGACAGTAAACCCCTATCGAGGCGCGCAAGGTGGTAGAGCACCATATACGTCATACTAATAATTAACTAACTAATATGATCTAGTGAGTTAGTGATTACATTGCTCATACTATGTGTTAGGCTTATCGCCTTTATCATATCAGCTAGTAACACTAAACTAGATCCCATCATTTCATTAAGAGGGTAGTCATTATGAAATTCATAAGTGTATGTTACATAGACCTCTGTTATAAATTTCATCGAAAGTCAGAACATGATACATTCAGAACTGAGACAATGTTGATTCAGATAACACTCGACTTGTAATCACTAAGGACTTAACCTCGTATCCTCTTTTAAACCTTATAGCAGAAAGATGCCACCAAAGAGGGCGAACAGAAACAAAAATAACACCACCACTGCCACCTCCTCAGTATGAACCAGTTGTCTTTCAGGCGGCAGTAACAGTCGCAGTGACAGCTGTCATGACACAAATCAATGCAAGTGGTACTAGTGGATCAGGTAGTGGAACCAACAACTCTAACCATATACACACAAGGGAGTGCTCATACAAAGATTCCATGATTTGCGGACCGAAATCCTTCGATGGAAATGGGGGAGTCATCTCCGTAATTCAATGGTTCGAAAAGACGGAATCGATTTTTGAGCTATGCGTGTGCCCAGAAGGGAGCAAAGTGAAGTTTGTTGCCTGCACCTTCTTTGACAGGGCTCTTACATGGTGGAATAGCAATGTCAAGTCATTGACTCTTTCTATAGCAAACGCAATGGGTTGGGAGAATCTAAAACAGATGATGTTGGAAGAGTACCGCCCGAGGGGCGAAGTGCAAAAACTAGAGCATGAGCTATGGAATCTCACCATGGCAGGCTCGGACATAGAAGCCTACACAGATAGATTCAGCGACTTAGCTGCGCTATGCCCTGGGATGGTTACCCCGGAGAGCAAGAAGGTAGAGAGATACATTTGGGGAGTACCTTCTCCAATCCAAGGGAACGTGATAGCAGCGAAACCTCTTACGTTTGACAATGCCAAACGCCTAGCTCGAACCTTGGTGGACTATGGGATCCGCCAAGGCATAATGGATCCCGTTCGTGGGTCAACCAAAGGAGGCGATGATAAACAAAGGTCCTAGAGTGGGAAGAAGAGACAATCAACACAAGGACCCTCCGAGGGACAATAGACGGGTGCGGCCTATGCTGCCACAACACCAACCACTTCAACACCAGGAAATCGTTATGCTGGAACCCTCCATAAATGCAATAAGTGTAACTTCCATAATACCGGAAGGTGTCGGAAGTTGTATTGCAAGAACTGCCTCTGAAGAGGACACATCATCCGTCTATGTAGGGCACCGACACGACCAATCTCTCAGGTCCCATTTGAGGAAGCAAGCCAGACCTGCTATGAGTGTGGTGAAACAGGACACTACATGCGACATTGTCCACTGGCCAGAAAGCCTGATGAAGAAGTACGGGTGCTAATGATCACTGCAGGAGAGTCTACCCCGGAACCACATGAGAACAACGGTACGTTTCACAACCAAATCCTAGCTATAATAGTTTCTTCCTCGTTTAAACTAAGCACATAGTTTATATAGAAACTAAATACTCTTTCCGGTAAGCTATAATGACTTGGTGTAGACATTAGGGACATATATAATTAAAAACCAATAGACTTAGAGTGTGTGATTCCTCCTTAATTCTTGTTCCTTGTCTGGTTGTGGATTTAGGGAAGTGTCACTCAGTCGACCGTCTTGTCAATCTTAATTATATATGACTTGTAAACACCAAGCAATTATAGAAGGACCGTATGGGGATCATAATATCAACTATCAATCACTAGAACAATCTTTCAGTTAATACACACGTAAGGCAATGCAAAACTATCGTAGTAGTAATATCCGGATCAAAACAAAAAGCACCAGAAACATACACTCAGATGCACTGATGTTCTAACAAAGCACTCTCTCCGAACGAACTTAACATGCGATCCTACAAAAATCATTCCGCCTAGTCTAACTAAGTCCACGCGATGCCGAACCTATGTGTCACTAACGAGATTCTTCGCCTTAAACCGATCGAATAACAAAACCCCATCGCTCATAACGACAAACTAGATGCGAACCTCAAAATTAACTCTCAATTAAAACCTCCGAAGTACTCATGAGAGGAATACGGTATCCTCCTGTAACCTTCCTTAAGTATTCCCAGCAGACCATTTTGGAAATACCACTCGTACAGCAAGTCAAGTTCAAGCACAGAGGCTAGGGACAAATATCGTTAGCCTATCAATGTTACATGTACGCGCGAGGGTGGTATATAATTAATATTCTACAGACTTAGGATGTGTGTTTCCCCCCAATCTCCTGTTCCTTGACTTGTTGTGGACCTGGCCAGAGCCACCCATCCGACCATCTTATCAATCTTAATTATATACGACTTGTGTACACGAGACAATGATCGACGAACCAGGTATGAGTCCTACTATGAACTTCAGGAAAAAAGATACTCGGAGCTACGAATGGGCATCCTACCAGTTGGATGAACATAGTTGCGCAAGCTAAACCTACACACCCTTCACAGACCAGAACAACCTATACAACAAGTGATGATCAGCTGAAACACCCAGCAAGGATCTAAATTCACTGGAGACCGCGGGGGTTTTATGAAATCCAAGTACCCTACCCCTCATCTTTTTCCAAGTCCATGATTTATATCCTATGCGTGAATTTCGTGACGAAATTCCCTCTAACGGTGGGATGATGTGACAACCCGAAAATCTCTATCCCTAAGTTACCTCGATCATTGAAAGTCAGACTCGTTTTTACTATCTTTTAGCATTGTTTAGGATCTGTTTGAGTGTTCTAAACCTAGTATATTCAAGGTTTGGGTATGGGGATGAGTTCTTTTAAGTTCATCGAGGTACATTCAAGCCAAACACTCCTTCAAGAGGAGTGTACGGCCGCACACATGGGTGTGCGGCCGTACACTTAGGGTAGCCGTGAACTCACTCCATATGCATCATATTCCTTCACTTTCACCTCAAGTGCTTCTAACTTTACTGTTTATTCGAGGCTGGAGAGCTTGAATCGTACCGGAAACCATTCCCAAGGTGTGTACGGCCGTACACCACCCTCTATATATCTATATATATATATATATATATATATATATATATATATATATATATATATATATATATATATATATATATACGTAGTGCTCATTCTTTTCTCATTCTCTCCTCCTCCCAACCAAGATCACTCCCATTCTCTCTCAACTATCATCGGCTGTGAACACCCCCAAGGCTCCAAAAACGTAAGTATTTCAACCTTAAACTTGTTATACTTGAAAGACCGCTAAATCCAAGCCCCGATTCTTCATATTTCGTCATATTTCGTCATCTTGAAGGGTGTACGGCCGTAAACCGTTCATAGGTTGGCCGTACACACCCTAAAGGAGTCCAAATCGAGTGTTTTGCCCATCTTCTTGTTGAACATTAGACCCACTAGATTCCTTATGCATCAAATCACCCTTTTTTGCATGTTTCTTTCATGGGTGTACGTCTGTACACTCCATGGCCGTACACTCATGGCCGTACAAACGCATTAGTCGTGAACCCTTGGCCGTACACTCTCTTGTATGGCTAAAACCCCTTTTAGTTAATCACATGTGATTGTAACACTTAGTTTCAAGTGTTTAATGGTCCCTAAGGGTGTTTCCTTGCATGTTAGTTGTCCAAAATACTAATTACATGCCTATATGGGCTATTATATGTCATTTAGGACTCGTTGTGTCTCGCGAATTCATTCGTGGAACTTTTCATCCTTACGCAAACGTTCAATCGAATTAAACACATAAGGTGAGTTCATAACCCTATAATTTTCCGAGTTTTTAATGTTTTTAGGGGGGAATTCAAGTAAAAGTACAAGAAATCTTGTGTTTTAAAAATGTAATTGGTTTATTATATTTTCGTAATCATTAGTATACATTGAACACAGAACTTACTAAACATGATGAACATAGTTACTACTAGACTTGAAATCATTTTACCAAAACATGTTAAGATACGAATGTTACAAGCACAACTTTCGAAACAAAGGAAACAAACTTATGAATTATGAAATGAAAAGTACTATTTCATAGGGATTCATGTTTATAACAAAAAGAGTTTTCATAGTATTATTCGTGGATTCGTTGAGAGAACTATAGTGTGAGACGCCTTATAACTAGAGTCTCCTGGAGGGAGAGCGTGAGTTTGTGTATAGATCTATACGGGAGTGACAATCCCGCACCCTGACTATTAGCTACAGTCAACCGAGGGTGACAAACGTCATTCAGTTCGCGACGTCCGAAGTACGTCGTAATGTTTATCGTCCATAGTATAGTTATAAGAATCCACAGGTGAAACAACAACTCGTCCACATAATAATATATCTAACGAACAAACATTAGGTTTTATAACTATGTGATAACTTAGCATATACACTAGGGTAATATGAAATTAACATCCGACTTGCAGTGGGATGTGTAATCTCCGCCTCATTTCTTGTTCCTTGTTTGGTTGTGGGCTTAGGGCGGGATCACCCAATCGACTATTTGTTCGATCCAGATTTCTATAAATCGTATGTACTATGTGATCATAGGAGGGTATTAACAACACTTTCTGGATACAGAACACTACGTTTTCAACTATTTTTATTTATGTAATAAGACTAATATACATTACTGGTGGTAGCCAGGGTTTACTCACAGAGGTTTTCATACAAGGGCTTTCATACAAAGGTTTTCGTACAAAATACATACATCGCATACACTTAGGGTAAACATCGGTATTTTACAAACAATTGGTTAATTATTTAATTAACGAATATTCATTATAAATTCTATAATTCCTTCGTTTGTGCATCCGGGTTACATATGAAGAGTATCTGATGGGGTGTGGAATGTGTGGTTTCCGCCTCATTCCATGTTCCTTGTTTTGTTGTGGGTTTAGGGCAAATCAATACAATTAACTATCCATTTGATATTGGTTTATATGTAACTAGTATGAACTAAGTAGTTATAGAAGGAATGGGTTTAATCATGCTTTACATTAAGAAAATATTGGATTTTCTTGAGTAACACTTTCAAACAGATATCAAAGGACCAATACAGTTAACTTGTAAGTATCTAGTGAATACTTCAGGATTATGTACATGAGGATCCGACAACCAGTGGAATGTGTGGCCTCCGCCTCACTTCCTGTTCCTTCTTTGGTTGTGGGCTTGGGGCAGAACCACACAATCGATTGTTTATTCGATCTGGATTGTATATGGTTTGTATACATTAAGTACTCACATGAGAAACTAGTAAGAATCATTTTTTTACTAAAGGTTTATACATTCATTACATCAAAAAATATAAGGTTTTATGGAGAAAGATAACACACTTTTCAAAAGAACAAAGAACAATTTTTCCAAAACAAAATGCTTATGAACTCACCAACTTTATGTTGATACTCTTTCAAAACCTACTTGTATTCTCAGGACTTTAGTAGACAGGTACACGCACGGATTCAAGAAGACGGAGCATAGTAGGTTCGAGTCTTTACTTGTATTTACTTTTGGAGTCAATCCTGTATGATTGAAATGTAATAAAAACAATATACTATTAATACAATGGTTGTTGTTGCTTTGATTACTATTATTCAATTGTTGTGATACTGTACATGACGTCCTCTACCCCTGAACGTTTCTGCCGTTTCGGTTCGGGAGTGTGACATTTATCCCTATTTCCTAGTATGTATGGTTCTAACTTTCATAGGGTTCTGGAAACAATTCATAAAGGGAGTCTATATGATATAAACTTTATGAATCAGAAGTGGCTATCCTCGAATGAATTTCTGTGAATTGAATAACTGTTACCAGTTGCATGAAAAGAAGAAATAATCATAACACATAGTATGAGCAGTGTATTCGCTAGCTCACTAAGTCAATCAAGGTTATTATTTATTAGTGTGACGCATAAGACGTTTTAGTTTCTCCGGCTGATCACTTCTTGGAAAACTCTTGGTGAATCTCTTCTTGTTCCTCGTTGAATCTTCTGCTGACCGTTGTGAGGAAGTGGTTACATCTATCTGGGTTTTTCGTGCGAGAATGAAAGTGTCTAAAGATTCTATGAGAATAAGTGATACATTATGGGGTGATCCTTACTGGGTCCTCCTATAACCGCACAATGTATACAAGTTATATATAATTTAAGATTAAATAGACCTTCGAATAAGTGATCCTACTCCAAAACCACAACCAAACAAGGAACATGTAGTGAAGCATAGATCACAAATTCTAAGTCTATAAAATCCCGATTATATAAAACCTTGGAAGTATACACTCCAAAATCATAGACCTACCAGAAGGGCCTTTTAAATTCTCACATAAGTTATTTATAGTGCCTAAAATACTCCTATAGTATTTTCATGTAATGAACTTGGTATGTTTTAAACTTGTTGTTGTCTTATAGTATCATAAAATACTCCCATAGTATTTTAACTTTATGTTCTAATATAGAAATCCTTTGAATAGAGTTAGGTAAGTTTGAACATTGTTGCAACACCACATCACTCCTAAACACATGTCGGTTACATCTCAAATGAATATAGTTGATCAGGCTATATTGATCCCAGATAAGATTACATAACTGTCCAGGTTTGACCGCAGTGTTCAACCTTTAAATACTTCTGTTATGTTCTTCTTGTGATACTTGTTCTAGAATGTATATATGTATTAGCATGTATGTATACTTTTATAAGCTATTGTTATAATTTAAAAATATATTATTATCCAGAGTACTTCGGCCCCATTGCATTTATAGTTGTGTATCTTTTATAGGTTGATATACTTAGTTCACTATAAACAATGCTCTGATAGCAATCTGTCACACCCCCAAACCGGAACGGAGGAAACGTTTGGCGGCGGAGGACGTCATGTTTAGTATCACAAGACATGCATCATAGTAATCAAAGTAACACACAACCATTGAATTAATATTAAAGTGTTTACAAAGTATGTGATTCATATAAGATAGACTCCAAAAGTAAATAACAAAACAAGACATGAAGCTACTATGCTCCATCCTCTGAATCCCAGGGCGCGTACCTGTCTACTAGGCTCCTGAGAATACAACTTATTTTGAAAGAGTAGATCAGCATTTAAGCTGGTGAATTCATAAGTTTTTTAGTGATGTATAGTAAGTTGAAAGTTCTTTTAGAAAAGTTCGCCTGTTCCTCCAGAAAATCTTATATTTTCTAATGTGATGAAAGATATGTAAAAATGATTCTACAATCCCTTATATGAGTACTAAATGGATACAAGTTATATAAAACCCAGAGTAAACCGACAATCGATTGTGTGAATGTGCCGTAAGCCCACAACCAAACAAGGAACAAGAAATGAGGCCGAAATCACACATCCCATTGTTTGTTAGATCTTCGTTGTATATAACCCTGGTGTATTCATTTGGTACTCACGGAGTTAACTATAATAGATCCTTTATATTTAATGAAAACATTATTTAAGAAAAACCCTTATTTCCTTTAGTAAAAATGGTAACAACAATAGCTCCTTATATAATCACTTTGTTTATATAAGCTATATCTAATCTAATATCGAACTGATAGTTAATTGTGTGAATCTACCCTAAGTCCACAACCAGACAAGGAACATGAAGTAAGGTGGAAAGCACACATCCAACTACCTATCGGGTATTAATTATATATAACCCTAATGTATAAACTAAGGTATTATAGAATTAACCATCAAAGGTCATTTAAGTTATCAACCCTTTACTGATAAGTTTCTAGTTTAGTTTACTCAATGTTCTATCTAAAAAGTATATTTTGTACTAGAAAACGGTTTACTAAATTTTTATACTATGACCTGACCCATACATGGTACTCCTTATTATTACTTGGTGTATACAGAATATATATATATATATATATATATATATATATATATATATATATATATATATATATATATATATATATATATATATATATATATATATATATATATATATAGCTAAGATCGATTAGATAGTAGACTGGCTGAATCTGCTCTAAAACCACAACCAAACAAGGAACAGGAAATGAAGCGGAAGTCATACATTCTACCATCTATCGGACTCGATTAATATCTATCTCTGATGTATCTATCGAGGAATCATAAAGTTAGCATTATAGGCCCCCTTCTAACTGAATGTTCATGTTACTAGTAGTTTATGTAGCGTTGTTCTATTGTTTGGACGATTACTAGAAGTAATGAAATCCCGCACTCTTAATGCCTCAGTCGATACTATTGTGAGTTTTGTATATATTTGTGTTTTATTTATTATTGTCCGATACTTTGTAGATGTACCCTTTATAAATAAATCTGGTACTTTGTAGATGTACCCCATATATAACTCCGGTACTTTGTAGATATACCCCATATATATAAATATATATATATATATATATATATATATATATATATATATATATGTATATATATATATATATATATATATATATATATATATATAACCTTATACAATGTTTATTATCATCTTTTGTTTAGAACAATGAGTTAATGATACATTCCCTTCCTAGGTTACTGGGAATTTATAGTATAAGTATCTAAATCATGATTTGTTCTTCTGTTATAGTTATAGTATGTTCCTCCCTGTACTAGTTATAGTGTGTTCCTCCCTGTACTAGTTATAGTATGTTCCTCCCTGTACTAGCTAGAGTATGTTCCTCCCTGTACTGGGTATAGTATGAACTGAACCCCTAAACTATACCTATTATAGTTTACTAGTATGTTTATTTGAACTGATACTGACTTGAAGAAAAGACTCATTTATCTACTGAGTTATGTTTGTATTTTAAAAACAGAGTTTTATAAAGAACAAAGTGACATAACTTTAAAAGAGTTTTTGAAATGATTTGACCACTTATAAACATAAGAAATCCTTTAATGTGATGGTTATCAAAAATAACATTTACACAATTTATCATTGGGTTCATGTTGTATTCCCCCCCTTAAAAGCATTTAAAACATCTAAAAGATTGATTATAGGGGTATGAACTCACCTTATGTGGGTGATTCAATTGAAGGTTCGCGTAAGGATGAGAAGTTCCACGAATGAATTCCCGAGACACAAACGAGTCCTAAATGACATATAATGGCATATATAGGCATGTAATTAGTGTTTATAACAACTAACATGCAAAGAAACAACCTTAGGGACTAGGAAACACTTGGAATGAAGTGTTACAATCACATGTGATTGACTAAAAGGAGTTTACGACCAAAGGAAAGTGTTCACGGCCCAAATGGATGAAGGGTTCACGGCCCATTGGAGTTCACGGCCCAATATTGTAACATCCGGATTCCCAGGTATCTTATTTTAGTTATTTATTTTGGGTTTTATGGAGGGACTCGGTGAGTAAACGCTCAGACTCGCCGAGTAGGATCGCGAGTTCTTGACTGGATTAATGACCGGACTCGACGAGTAGATACGTGGACTCGGCGAGTCCGCACTATAGAGTGAAACCATAAATCCTCGGGCATGTGTCCTATTAAAAGGCCTTTATGGACTCCATTTGCGGCCAATGCACCCCAGAGAAACCCTAGAGAGAGCAGTGAGAGAGTTGAGAGCAAGAAGAGGCTAATACATCACTTTTGGTGTAGTTTTGCTAGAAGGAAGAAGGAAACACTCATCTAGAGCGTGAAGGGAGCGTGGATCTGGGCTAATCATCTTGAGAGTTCATCTATGGAGGTATAATCCCTTCTATTTCGTGTTGATATGATCGATTTCATGATTTTAGGGTTTTTACCTCCATTTTATGTAAGATCTAGTGAGTATGAGGCCCCCTTTGTGTTAATAGCATCAGATCTGGACCATGAGATGTCCATAGAGTCACTATCCCTCAGCTTTATGCAAGCAAATGAAAGATTGGGGACTAGGTTGCCATTTTTAGAGTTATTTTCCAATTTATGACTTGTTGTGGGATGCATGCACGTAAAGGTTGCACCTTTACATGACATTTGAACATTTGAAGGGTAGATCTGATAGTTAGGGAAGCAGATCTGACCTTAGGAGGTCATTTGAGGATGAACATGGAGGAAACTCGCCGAGTCCATAAGTGGACTCGACGAGTCGAGTCGGGGTTGCCCCGCGATTCGTGACAGGTGTAACCCGTCGAGTGGAAGGATGACTAGATGAGCCAAGAGAGGCTGAAAGGATTCAGAGGACCCGCATGGACTCGCCGAGTCGCCCTTGTGCACTCGACGAGTCGGGTCAAAGTTGACCATTGACTTTCGTTGACTTTAGGGTTCTGGTCAAGACTGATTCAGGAGAGTTCAGGGAAGGGTAGAATGGCCTTCTACCCAATCTGTAGAGATGAGATCATGAGTGAATATTGATCGGGGATGTTATCTGAATAATAGGAGGAGGCTAAGTCAGGACGTTGAGCACGAGAGTTTATCCGACTTCATTGAGGTGAGTCTTCTCACTATACATTACTTAGAGTGGTATTTATGTGTAGACCAGAGGGTCTTGTATGCTATGTGTATATATATGAGTTATGTGCATTGTGTTGTGAGTATGCTATGTGTTGAACAGACCGGGCCGGAGGGCCCAACGATATAGACCGGACCGAAGGGTACAACGACACAGACTGGACCGAAGGGTCCGACGAGCTATGACCGGACCAGAGGGTCCAACGAGCTACGGGACTGGAGGGTCCCGCTGAGACACATCGACAGGAGGGTCGTATTGTAGCCTCGAGTGGCGTATGTGTTGCATGTGGTATTTTGGGGAACTCACTAAGCATTTATGCTTAAAGTTGTTGTGTTATGTGTTTCAGGTACTAGCGAGGATCGCGGGAAGGCGCCGACATGATCCGTACACACTGAGAGGATTTATGTATTTGAGGATCTTGGGATTTGTTTATTGAGATAACATGTGTTACATTGGATTACTATGATATTTTATGAAGGAGAGTATGTTTTTAAAATGAAAAATTGTTTTGGAAATTTACGTCGTTACAAGTTGGTATCAGAGCCTTGGTTTGAGAGACTCGGATACACCTCCGGGCGTATCTAAACTCAAACTGAGGATTTGAGAGAATTTTTCATAAATGAAACAATTTTTCCAAAAGAGTAAAGGACTTTTGAGAAAAGCGGAACGGAGCAGTGTGTACGATCAGCCAGAGCCCGAACGGTGATTTCCCAAAATACCATTACATTATGATCCTTGAAACCTTGTGAGCCTAGCATCCCAAGTGTGATGCCTCAAATGCTTCACACAACACCAAATGCTTTTGGAATGACTTTAGAGAGAATACACACTTCTAAAATCGGCCTAGCCCTCTTGTTTCTTATGTGTAGCCGATTTTGGTCGAGAATGGGTTTCTTATATAGTGTTGACACATCTAGGGTTACACCATGTAAACCCTAATGTGTCATGACTCTTCATTTCCATGACCCATGGGTTTGTAACTCCCATGGAGCATCCATGGAGCATCCTATGGGTGGAACCCAAGTTGATAATCCATGGAGCCTCTTAGCCCACTATATAAGATATGGAAGATTTACATAATCTACCCATATATTTAATTAGTTATGTTTTGATCACTTAATTAATTCTAAATTAATTCTTGATCAAACTAATTAAATAATATTATTAATATATTAGAACTTATAATATATTAATAAACCATAAGTGTTATTTCTCTCATTTTAGTTTATCCAATTGCATGGTGCCATGCAACCCAAATGGACCATGCTGGGTCGGGTCAAGTACATACCAGAAATAGTTATGGACTTAGACACCTTATCCAACACCAGCGATGAGGAGATTCGTAGATTGATTCACGAGGAGGTGGCTGCGGCAATTCGCGCTGAGATACCAGAGATGTTCGGGTCTATCAAGACCACGCTGATCGAGACTTTTGATGAGCGCTACGCTGCTCTTACTGAGGCTGTTGTTGCTGTGGCCACCGCAGCTGTCGCTGCTGTCAGGCCCCAGGGAGGTGACTCGTTGCTGTACCGAGAGTTCAGCAACACGAAGCCAACAGAGTTTGATGGGACGCAGGACCCGATTTCTACGATGAGGTGGATTTCTGACATCGAGGGATGCTTCTACACCTGCTCGTGTCCGGAGCATCTGAGGGTTAGGTTTGAGCTTAACCAGCTTCGCTTGGGAGCGAAGGATTGGTGGAAGTTTGTGACGGCAGACTTCACTACGGCAGAGCTTACTGTGGTGACCTGGGAGAGGTTCACCATGATGTTTCGAGATGAGTATGTTCCCCCTGTGGAGAGGGAACGTCTAGCCCAGGAGTTCTTATCGCTCAAGTAGGGAACTGAGTCTGTGACGGTGATTACGAGGATGTTTCACGAGAGGGCGTTGTTTTGCCCTGAGCACGTGTCGACTGAGCAGGCACGTATGAGCCGGTACTTGAGCATACTGAGGAGGGATATCCATGAGTTTGTGGCGAACTCGTCATACCGGACATTTGCCAAGCTTCAGGCAAATGCCCGAAAGAGAGAGATTGAGCTGGAGACTCAGGTCAGGGAGGAGGCCGAGTCTCAGAGGAGGGACATGCGACCGGCACAGGCGCAGCCGGCAGACAAGCGGGCACAGCCCGCTGATTCGAGATCTGGGGGTCCGAAGGGCCGCACTTGTGGTAAGTGCGGCAAGAGTCAGGAGGGGGTGTGCAGAGCTGGGGTGTGTTACAAGTGTGGGAAGGAGGGGCATTTCGCGAGGGATTGCCCCAAAGGATTCTCGGTTTGCTTTCATTGCAACCAGACCGGCCATCGGAAGGCCGAGTGCCCTCAGCTACTACAGGGATCAGCACAGGGGTCTACACCTGCAGCTAGAGCTATCGAGGTCCGGCCAGCGAAGGCCGAGGCACCGAAGGCTCGCGGGAGAGCCTTCCAGTTGACAGCGGAGGAGGTCCGCACAATGCCTGATGTCGTGGCCGGTATGTATTCTTTTACTTACCTATTTTGAGTTTGAGATTTTGTTCTTATATTGTGTTATTCTTAGGTACTTTTCTTGTGAGTTTTGTACCTGCGTTGGTGTTATTGGACTCGGGTGCGAGTCGATCTTTCGTGTTATTAGCATTTAGTCAGCAGATCAGTGTTCAGCGAGAGGCGTTGAGTCGACCTCTACGAGTTTCTATAGCCGACGAGAGAGCGATACGCTACTGATGTGATCCGAGGATGTGTACTTGAGATCTTCGGCGTTGAGTTTCCGATTGATTTGGTCCCGATTGCGATAGGAGATGTCTGTGTCATCGTGGGCATGGACTGGTTGAGCAGGTTTGGAGCGGTTATCGACTGCGAGCGACAGTTGGTGACCATACGAGACCCTAGTGGGGGAGTTCTTATGGTGTACGGCGAGGGTACCCGTTCAGGGTCAGGATTCTGTTCGGCTGCTAGAGCGAGGCAGAGTCTACAACAGGGCTGTAGTGGGTTTCTGGCCTACGTGATGGACACACGAGTAGCAGCGGAGAGGCCTAGTTCTATTGATGATGTGCCGATAGTGCGTGAGTTCCCGGACGTTTTCCCCGAGGAGTTGCCAGGTGTGCCTCCCGAGAGGCAAGTGGAGTTTCGCATCGATTTGGTTCCGGGAGTGGCGCCTATCGCCAAGGCGCCCTATCGCCTTGCGCCACCAGAGATGCAGGAGTTATCCTCACAGCTTTAGGAGTTGTTGGGGAAGGGATTTATCAGACCGAGTAGCTCGACGTGGGGAGCGCCGATCCTTTTTGTCAAGAAAAAGGATGGTTCACACCGGATGTGCATTGATTACCTGGAGTTGAACAAGTTAACGGTCAAGAACCGTTACCCACTGCCGAGGATTGATGATCTGTTTGATCAGTTGCAGGGAGCGTCTTGGTTCTCCAAGATTGATCTGAGGTCTGGATATCAACAGATGAGAGTGTGTGATGAGGATGTCCAGAAGATGGCGTTCAGGACTCGTTACGGGCATTACGAGTTTGTGGTGATGCCTTTCGGGCTCACCAATGCACCGGCAGCGTTCATGGATCTCATGAACAGGGTGTGTAGGCCGATGTTGGATCGATCGGTGATCGTGTTCATCGATGACATATTGGTGTATTCGAGATCCAGAGAGCAGCATGAGGAGCATTTGAGGGAGATCCTCGGAGTTCTGAGATCGGAGAGGCTTTACGCCAAATTGTCCAAGTGTGATTTCTGGTTACGAGAGGTCCGGTTCCTGGGACATCTCGTTAATTAAAATGGGATATTGGTCGATCCGTCCAAGATTGAGGCGGTGATGAGTTGGGAGGTGCCGAGATCCCCTACCGAGATCAGGAGTTTTCTGGGGTTAGCTGGCTATTATAGGAGATTTAGTAAAGATTTCTCCAAGATCGCCGTGCCTCTCACCAGGTTGACCCGGAAAGGCGTTACTTTTTCGTGGGATCCTGAGCAGCAGGCCTCGTTTGAGACTCTTCGCCAGAGGTTGTGCGAAGCCCCGGTGTTATCCCTTCCAGAGGGAATGGAGGATTTTGTGGTGTACTGCGACGCATCGATATCAGGGTTGGGTGCGGTGCTTATGCAGAGAGGGCATGTGATAGCGTATGCATCGAGGCAGCTGAAGCCTTATGAGACGAGGTATCCCACCAACGATCTGGAGTTGGGGGCAGTGGTGTTCGCCCTTAAGATCTGGCACCATTACATGTATGGGGTTCGGTGTACCATATACACGGACCACAAGAGTTTGAAGTATCTGATCGATCAGCCCAACCTAAATATGCGCCAGAGGAGATGGTTGGATGTGGTAAAGGATTACGATTGTGAGATCCTGCACCACCCGGGCAAAGCTAATGTTGTAGCTGATGCACTGAGTCGTAGGTCAGAGAGTGCCCCGATTCGAGACACTTGTATGCGATTGACAGTGATGACTCCGGTGTTGGACACCATTCGGGAGGCCCAGGCAGAGGCCGTGAGACCGAAGAACCGCAAGAGAGAGCGGGTGATTGGGCAGATGCCTGAGTTTGTTACCGATAGTCGTGGGCTGATGACCTTTCAAGGTCGGATTTTGGTGCCGTATATAGGCGGGACGCGCACCACTTTGATGGAGGAGGCACACCGATCGAGGTTCTCGATCCATCCCGGGGCCACTAAGATGTATTTGGACCTGAAGAGGGACTATTGGTGGCCCTGTATGAAGAGGGATGTAGCATGGTTTGTTGAGAGGTGTTTGACCTGTCGCAGGGTTAAGGCCGAGCACCAGCGTCCGCATGGCAAGTTGCAGCCACTTGAGGTTCCCCAATGGAAGTGGGAACAGATTTCTATGGATTTCATCACCAAATTGTCGAGGACCGCACGGGGTGTCGATGCAATTTGGGTGATCGTCGACCGGCTGACGAAGAGCGCGCATTTTCTTGCTATCAGTGAGAGCTCTTCTGCTGATAGGCTGGAAGAGTTGTATGTGAGGGAGGTGGTATCGCGGCATGGGGTGCCGATCTCGATTGTGTCAGATCGAGATGTACGTTTCACTTCCAGGTTCTGGAAGAAGTTCCATGAGGAGTTGGGTACGAGGTTGCATTTCAGTACCACCTACCACCCCCAGATGGACGGACAGAGTGAGCGGACGATTCAGCCACTCGAAGACATGTTTCGAGCATGTGTGTTGGACTTTGGGGGAAGTTGGGACACGTACTTGCCGTTGGATGAGTTTTCCTACAACAACAACCACCATTCGAGTATTGGTATGCCTCCCTTCGAGTTGTTGTATGGGAGGAGGTGTCAGACTCCCATTTGTTGGGGAGAGGTAGGGCAGCGTGTGATGGGTAGCACCGAGATAGTGCTTCAGACGACAGAGCAGATACAGCAGGTTAGACAGAGGTTATTGACGGCTCAGAGACGTCAGAAGAGTTATGCGGATAGGAGACTATCTGAGTTTGAGTTCCAGGTGGGAGACTTCGTACTCCTGAAGGTGTCTCCTTGGAAAGGAGTGATTCGGTTCAGGAAGAGGGGCAAGCTGGGGCCCCGGTACATCGGTCCGTTCAGAGTGACCGCGAGAGTGGGCAGGGTAGCGTATCGTTTGCAGCTACCTGTGGAGTTTAGCCAGATTCATGATACCTTCCATGTGTCTCAGTTGAGGAAGTGTGTAGCCGAAAAGTCAGCGGTAGTGCCGCTGGAAGACATTCAGGTAGATGCGAGGTTGAATTATGTTGAGAAACCGATCGCGATTTTGGATCGGAAGATCAAGGTTCTGAGGAACAAGGAGGTGCCCCTGGTTCAGGTCCAGTGGCAACATCGGAGAGGGTCCGAGCTGACTTGGGAGCCAGAGTTGGAGATGCGGGAGCAGCATCCAGAGTTGTTTGCGAGGTAAGACTTCGAGGGCGAAGTCTGATTCTAGTGGGGGAGAATTGTAACATCCGAATTCCCAGGTATCTTATTTTAGTTATTTATTTTGGGTTGTATGGAGGGAGTCGGCGAGTAGACGCTCAGACTCGCCCAGTAGGATCGCGAGTTCTTGACTGGATTAATGACCGGACTCGACGAGTAGATACGTGGACTCGGCGAGTCCGCGCTGTAAAGTGAAACCCTAAATCCTCGGGCCTGTGCCCTATTTAAAGGCCTTTATGACCTCCATTTGCGGCCAATGCACCCCAGAGAAACCCTAGAGAGAGCAGTGAGAGAGTTGAGAGCAAGAAGAGGCCATTACATCACTTTTGGTGTAGTTTTGCTAGAAGGAAGAAGGAAACACCCATCTAGAGCGTGAAGGGAGCTTGGATCTGGGCTAATCATCTTGAGAGTTCATCTCTGGAGGTATAATCCCTTATATTTCGTGTTGATATGATAGATTTCATGATTTTAAGGTTTTTACCTCCATTTTATGTAAGATTTAGCGAGTATGAGGCCCCCTTTGTGTTAATAGCATCAGATCTGGACCATGAGAGGTCCATAGAGTGACTATCCCTCCGCTTTATGCAAGCAAATGAAAGATTGGGGACTAGGTTGCCATTTTTAGAGTTATTTCCCCATTTATGACTTGTTGTGGGTTGCATGCACGTAAAGGTTGCACCTTTACGTGAGACTTGAACATTTGAAGGGTAGATCTGATAGTTAGGGAAGCAGATCTGACCTTAGGAGGTCATTTGAGGATGAACATGGAGGCAACTCGCCGAGTCCATAAGTGGACTCGACGAGTCGAGTCGGGGTTGCCCCGCGATTCATGACAGGTGTAACCCGTCGAGTGGAAGGATGACTCGACAAGCCAAGAGAGGCTGAAAGGATTTAGAGGACCCGCATGGACTCGCCGAGTCGCCCTTGTGCACTCGACGAGTCGGGTCAAAGTTGACCGTTGTCTTTCGTTGACTTTAGGGTTCTGGTCAAGACTGATTCAGGAGAGTTCATAGAAGGGTAGAATGGCCTTCTACCCAATCTGTAGAGATGAGATCATGAGTGAATATTGATCGGGGATGTTATCTGAATAATAGGAGGAGGCTAAGTCGGGACGTTGAGCACGAGAGTTTATCTGACTTCATTGAGGTGAGTCTTCTCACTATACATTACCTAGAGTGTTATTTATGTGTAGACCAGAGGGTCTTGTATCCTATGTGTATATATATGAGTTATGTGCATTGTGTTGTATGTATGCTATGTGTTGAACAGACCGGGCCGGAGGGCCCAACGATATAGACCGGACCGAAGGGTCCAACGAGCTACGGGACTGGAGGGTCCCGCTGAAACACATCGACCAGAGGGTCGTATTGTAGCCTCGATTGGCGTATGTGTTGCATGTGGTATTTTGGGGAACTCAATAAGCATTTATGCTTACAGTTGTTGTGTTATGTGTTTCAGGTACTAGCGAGGATCGCGGGAAGGCGCCGACATGATCCGTACACACTGAGAGGATTTATGTATTTGAGGATCTTGGGATTTGTTTATTGAGATAACATATGTTACATTGGATTACTTTGATATTTTATGAAGGAGAGTATGTTTTTAAATTGAAAAATTGTTTTGGAAATTTACGTCGTTACAAATATGATGAGTGGTGCACGGCCATGCATGAACTTATGAAGGGTTCACGACCCTATGAAGGGTTCACGGCCGTGAACACTTCAAGCTCATGAAGATGGTGATGAAAGTGGTTAATCTAAGGTGTAAAAAAAGGGGGTTTCAAGCATAGACAAGAATAGATGTGTTACTAACCTTTTTGTTGGATTAGGTGTCTAGGCCCATAACTATTATTGGTATGTATTCGACCCGAGAGTAGCATGGTCCATTTGGGTTGCATATCATCAGGACAATTTGTTAGGATGGACTTTTGAGAGTAAAGGTTATATATGATTTATTAATATATTATAAGTTCTAATATATTAATATGAAATCATATGTTTTAATTAGTATTGATCAAGAATTAATTTGGAATTAATTTAGTGACCAAAAGAGACTAATTAAAACTATGGGGACTAATTATGGTAATTAGTTATATTTTTATGTGTTGGGCTTATGATCCATGTTGGACCAAGTTTATGTATGGATACATAAAGAGTTGGGCCACATGAACCATGGATCATAAAACCCATGGATATGGGTTTGGGTTATACCCATGACTCTTAGAATTAACTCTTAGAATTCAACACATATAAATACATATGTTTTGACCTAAAAACCGCCACCCTTAGTGTGTGTGCATGTTTTTGGAGTTCATGAAGGTTTTAGAGTGCATGGAGATTCTCTCTCAAGTCCTACCTTTGTCCTTGATGTGTTGTGACTTCATTTGAGGCTTCCACACTATTGGGGCTAAGTTCTTAAGGCCAAATACATCAAGACTTCCAGCCACACAAAAAGGTATGTTACAATCTCTAGTATTTTATGTAGTTTGTATGATAATTGCATGCTAGCTATAAGTTCAATACCTTGGAAACCATTTGCATGTATAATTAGTGAAAACATAGATCCAAGGTATTTAGGGTTGTATGTGAACCATAGGATGTTGTATTATACCAAAACCCAACAGTGGTATCAGAGCCAAGGCTTGTTTTCATGTTATACTAGCTGAAATGGCTGAAAAATCGAAAATTTTGGCTGTCTGAGCACTGGACTCGCCGAGTCCACTGATGGACTCGCCGAGTCCATGAAGAAATTCATCCAACTCGTCGAGTTGGTTCATGCACTCGACGAGTAGGACCCCCTGACAGCATATTTTCGACTTTTAAGGCTGTAATTGGACTAGAAACATTACCCTAAGCTGTTTTTGGTCTTGTAAACCTGTTTTTATTGTGGTAATGTTCATGCTAAACCAATTTCAAAGAAAATTGTCAATAGATTCATGTTTTGTATTAGTTTAATGGTTAGGCTAATTTCATGAAAAAGTTTGATTTGAATTGTCTTGTTCTTATGAGTTAGTCTACATTAATAGAAAAGTTATGTGATAATTTGTTTTCAATCCATATTAATCTTAAAGTTGCTCATGAAATGTGTTTTTGTAACTTGTCCTCAAGTTATATGAAAAGTCACATTTATGATTTTTAAAAACTCATAAGATTTCCATAAGTTAGGAAAAATGAAGAGTCTTATTTTCTTAAATGATTTTAGAGTCTTCCATAAGTTGTCCTCAAGTTATGGAACTTGAAGAGTTTATCCATTAAACTACTTTAAACTTATAGGTTATGAAAATGAAGAGTTTTTTTTCCTTAAATGTTTTTTAAAGTCTTCCATAACTTGTCCTCAAGTTATCGAAGTTGAAGAGTTTTTATTAAAACTACTTTAAATTCATAAGTTATGGAATTGAAAAGTGTTTGAATTGTTCAAAACTTGCCTTCAAGTTTTAGAATTTGTAAATTTCCCCCATGAATACTTTAGTTCCAAGTTAAACCCTTAGAATTTTAATAGTTTAAAATTCAACCATTATACTATTATAATATTATAGGTTTAATATTTATATATATGTATAAGAGTAAAAGTCAGTCTTGCCGTTAGTAGGCCTCATTCACGAAGCCGGTCTATAAGGGGGGGTATAAGGTTACTGCCTATAAAATGGCAGTTTAATGGGTGTCCACTCTCACCCACCGCTTCCTTGACTGGTGGAGGGTCGTTAGCCGAACGGGTTTGACAGGACTATAATTCTCCTTTCATTAAAAGTATTAATGATAAATACTAAGTAACTAAACACTTATTAATTCCCAATCTTAGTTACTTAGGAAAATGTGAATTTGGTGCTAACCCATGAAATTTACACTTTGTACCTTACCAAGTCGTTAGTGGAGCGTGTGTGGTTAACCGGCAAACTAACATGGACTAGTAAGAGTGGCGAAGGGTAACTTATTTTTTATCATAGATCGGTGGAGCGTGTGTGGTTAACCGGCACATCGATTAGGTGATAAT
Source organism: Lactuca virosa (assembly GCF_052849685.1). Taxonomy (NCBI): domain Eukaryota; kingdom Viridiplantae; phylum Streptophyta; class Magnoliopsida; order Asterales; family Asteraceae; genus Lactuca; species Lactuca virosa. The sequence continues at coordinate 179,057,345 of NC_136428.1, forward strand.
ATTAAGGGTACCAAGTGAATTTGCATGGTTATTCACACCTTGTTTTGTGATCCTTGGCATCCCAGTCACAAAATTTGAGAGGGCACAATCGAGATTGAAACATGCCATTGAAAAGTTCAATGAATCTCAAAAGATATAGGAGTTTCAAAACCAAATAAAACCTAAATTATTTCGTTTTTCATGGTGGAAATTGGTGAATCGTCATTCGCCTACCTTCAAATATTTTATAGCTTGGATTACGGCATCCCTCTTCCAAGTTGTAAAAGATTGTGTTGGGTCCTAGCCTTAATATTTCATATTGGGTGTTATATTAAGGACCTAAATCAACTAACTTGAATATCTCCCATCTCAGATGTCTGGTTCAGACAACTATGATCTTCCCAAATCGGTTTCCTCCACCTCCTCTAATTATTCTCCCTAACCCACAAGTTCAAGGTCACTCAAGCCCTATTGGCAAGCAAAGTCTATGTGTGCTCACATCTTGTAGATGAAGTCACATATTTACAAGCCGGGAGAGTTGGGTGTCAAGGTCTTGAGGAAGTTGATTGTTAACTTGTTTCTTCAATCACTTTCTAAGTCACATAGTGAGTTCATTTAGAGTTACTATATGACATACCATGACATGACCCTTAATGATCTTACCCATTTGCTTGATGATGCTGAATCAGCAATGATTTGGAGCACTGGTAAAGCAAATTTGATTGGAAGATCGACTTCCCAAACTACCAAGGACATTGATAATGGTAACATTGGAAATCCAGAAAAGCTTTCTCTTCCCAATGGAAAGGGGTCAGCCATAGTCAACTCAGTTCACCGAATGGTAAAGAGAAAGGCTAAATCTGAAATAGTCCCATGTACCATTCCCAAAGAGTCCATAGGTTTCTATTGCCAAAGGAAGGGGCATTGGTTGCGAAGCTGGCCAAATTTACTTGATAGTCTGTAAGGATGGTAAAGTCAAAAGTTTTGACTCTACTTCAGGTAAAGTCCACTATCTAACTCTATTAAGTTCCTATTTGGAGATTCTTATTACATGATGTGACTAGATCACATTTTGATATTTTAAGAATCAAAGTGAAGAGGAAGCTTAAAGGAAGAATTTTGAGCTGTTACTTAAAGAGTTGTGATAGATTGCTTAGGAATACATAACAACATAGTTTTTCACATGCATTTGCATTGTAAGGATAAGGTTTTCCGCAAAGCTCTAAAATAAAAGAAAAGTTTTTATTTTATTTTAAAATATCCTTACAGTGGCATTTTTGAGAAATTGTTGTTTATACGTTTCCATTGATAGCAATATTGGAAAATGGATTTGATTCTCTCGACTGTGGTAGTGTCATAATTTACCAAATAAGGAAAGATTCTCATCGACCACATTTCAGTAGGGTAGAAACTTGGAATCATGAAAGTGTATGAAGAATGAGAATTTTCAACTTTGGAAAATTAAGACTAATTCCTTGTTTACATGTATATGTGAGTCAAGTGAAGGACTAAGGGATCGAGTACACATTCTTGTGCACTGGTCAAGTCCACCACAAAGATCGATAAGCCTATTCGTCATGATTTACTAAGGTTTAGTAAATATGGTTATACTTACAAGTTTAAGTATAATTCTGAAACATTGCAAAAGTTTCAATGTATGGCAGAACGAATCAGAAGAATCAAATTAGGCAGAAAGATAAAAGTTTCTCAAATCTGAAAAGATGGGAGAGTACTTTAGTATCATGTTTTTGATCATCTTAATGATTAAGAAACCATATCACAATTAGTCCTCTAAGGACATCTTAGTGCATTCTTATGACTAAGAAGAGGAATCTTGAATTGTAGGAATGGTTAGATCAAGAAGATGAGTTGTAACACCGGGTTCATGGTATGATTTTATTTAAGTTTTTATCTTAATTTTGCCACGAACTCGGCGAGTCTGCGTCCCGACTCGCCGAGTAGCAGCAGGGTGGACACGGGATTTGAGCGGTGAACTCGGCGAGTCGATGCATGGACTCGGCGAGTCCACCTGTCTGGATGAAACTCTATTTTTAGACATTGCACCCTATTTTACCCATTCTAAAACACCCATTTCGTCCCATTCTCTTCCAGAAGAACTGTAAAGCGAAACCCTAGCCCATTTTGATCCTTATGAGTGATTTTGGCTTGGTGAAGGAAGTTTGAAGCTTAGAAGAAGAAGGAGGAAGTTGGAGGGTGCAAGGAAGTATGGTAGATCTGAAATCTACCCTGGGAGATGCTCCTAACCAGGTAAGAAAGCTCCTTCTTGATCCTTAGTAAAATAGATTCCCTTTTGTCCCTTATATGTGGATTGCAAGCCCTTAAACCTCCCAAACTCCGTGTGTTTATGCCCTAGGAGCTTAGATTTATGGTTTGGAACCATTGCATGTCTCAGTTTTGGCCAGAATGGGTGAAGAGTCGAAGGGTACTCGGCGAGTGCCAAAGTGCACTCGGCGAGTTCCATGAAGATGGCCTTAGACTCGGCGAGTTGGATAAACAACTCGGCGAGTCCTATGAAGATTGCCTGGTACTCGGCGAGTCGTTCTTCAAACTCGGCGAGTCCCTTGAATATAGCCTTGAACTCGACGAGTTGTTCTTCCAACTCGGCGAGTCATATGATCAGTCACTAGGATAAGAAGGGTTTAAGTGTAGGAGGTCCAACCCTCCGTAGTCGCACGTGGAATTAGCAATTTAACGTGTAGCTATAGTCCCAGAATCTCCAAATCTCCAAGGTTGATGTTCTGATGGAAGATTGGAGCGATTTGTGAGATCTGTTCGTCGGACTCGGCGAGTCACCCCCTTGGACTCGGCGAGTCCAGTCGCGGGTTTGTTAGTTGTCCCCGTCTAGCGAGTCAGGCTGACTCAGTGAGTGGGAAGAGGGACCCGATGAGTCAGAGTCGGGCTAGACATAGAAGGACTCGGCGAGTCGCCATATGGACTCGGCGAGTCCAGTCAATCAGAAGGTTGACTTTGACCAAGGAGTTGACTTTGACCAGTCATTTGACCTTAGGGGTATTTATGAGTACCTAATCCATGTTTACGGATTTATAGCCCGAGGGATTACCGGTGCAGCAGCTAGGCGTAGTCTGAGCAGGTTTTCGGCAGCTACTCTCGAGGTGAGTTTCCTCTTCCAGTAGGGACGGGTCTAAGGCACCAAGGCCGGCCCGTATAGACGATATGATAGTATCGGAGTGTGGGCGGAGCCCGTATCTCATAGCTGAGTTTGATTGTGTTATATGCCAGTATAATAGAATCGCTTATACTTGTTGTTTGTGTGATACTTGTATGTGATGGTTTAGTAGCGGAGTGTGGGCGAGGCCCGTATCTCCACAGATAGCAGAGTGTGGGCGAGGCCCGTATCTCTCAGAGAGTAGAGTGTGGGCGAGGCCCGTATCTCTCAGAAAGTAGAGTGTGGGCGAGGCCCGTATCTCCTAGCTAGTAGAGTGTGGGCGAGGCCCGTATCTCTATGGGTGTGGGCGAGGCCCGTATCCCTTAGCTATTCATTATATGATTGCATGGTATGTGGCATTATGCGGGGAACTCACTAAGCTTCGTGCTTACGTTTTATAGTTTTGTTTTCAGGTACCTCTTCAGCTAGGGGAGAGGAGTCGGCGCGGTAGCGGCATATCACACACTCTCATGTTTTCCGCACTATGGATTTTCTGGGATGTACTCTGAATATTTTACTATGATGTTATCGGTTCTCAGACATAAATTAATATTATGAATGTTTTGTAACGATGTTTTTATGTATTAACCTAATTTAAAAATGAAATTTTTAGCTGGTATTTTGGGATGTTACAAGTTGGTATCAGAGCCCTGGTTTGAGGGATTCGGACACACCTTCGGGGGTGTCTGGACTCAAATCGAGGGATTAACCGACACACTAACATGGGATGTTACAAATTGTGTTATTTGCATTCTCAAAGTCATTAGTGCAGCATGTGTGGTTAACCGGCACACTAACATGGACTTGTGAGAAGTGGCAAAGGTCTAAACAATTGATACTATGATTACGACATCCCTTTTCATAGTTCTAAAATTGTTTAGACACACATATGAGCTATCTAAGGAAAGGTGTATGAATTTGATAAATTCTTATCAAAGCATCTCGTATCAAAAAACTGAACTTTGTTAAGAAAGTCAATAAAGTATTGATTTCTAGAAGTCCAGCTGATTTCTGAGTACATGTCAAAGCTAGTGGGAGCATAAGTGTTGTGCTAATAATTATCATGTAAGTGGGAGCATGATCATTATGTTAAGTGTTAATTGTAGAAAATAAAAGGTTTCATTTGGGAAAAGTTGTTTTGCTATAATTAAGGGAGAGGAAATTATACTTAATTTCAATTCTAAAAGCTTAGATTGAGATTTTGATCATCTTTAGTCAAGGATATATATATGAATTTTATGTTGGAATGGCCAAACATAAGGAAACTCTATATATATTGCGTTCTTAAACTTCGATTATGATTACGGCATCCCTTTTCATAATCTGAATTATGAGAACATGGCAAATAGAAATAGAAATATTATAGCAAAAAGACTGGTCTAGTTTCATGTCTTTATGTGAGACATCATGAATCGTGTCCCATATACTTCGGATATAGGATCGATTGCATGTGCTATAGTATTCATCCTTTCTAAATTTTCCAAATGCTCAAGGCATTAAGAGGATAGAAGATCTAGAATTGGATATGACTAAAATGATTAAGCAATTGTCGAGGACAATCTGAGGTTTACCAAAGATTGGTTGCTCATGGACAGTTGGAAGTATAAGTGTTAATTTTGGAAGGACCATATTGACATATTCGGAAAAGAGGTAACTCTTGTTCAGAAGTGATAGTCAAAATGGGAATCTGGAAAGGTTTCCATAGGTGGAAGTTGTTCTTCAAATATTTGTAAGATTAGAAAACTTAATGCAAGAAGGATGTTCAAAGGAATGTACTTTGAATGTGAGACTTCGTTTCCATGGAATTGATCTCAATTGGAATACTCTGTAATGTCTGTTGACAAGTCTTTGTGACTTTGTGCATAGTCATTACGAGAGGATCAATGCATATAAGTTTAGAATCTAACAGTTTCATTAAATGGTAGGAATTTGGAATTCTTACATTTACGATAAAGATTTGGGATTGTGAAATGAGCATCATTGGAATCATGTTTAATTGATCTATTTCACAAAGTAAAGATCATAGATAAACATAGTGTGCATACTTGGTGTATGGCATGACTAGTGTTTAGAAAACATAGTTTACATGCTTGGAGCATGGGACAACTATTGTTTTTATTCAAGTATAAAGTTGATTATTTGAAACATTATACAATGAATAATGAGTAATCAATATGGTGTTTAAATAAAAGGTGTTCTATTTACTCTAAAAAGTGCTTGGGACCATAGAGTGATTAGTATTATTCTTGTGTTTCACTTTGTATGTTTTGACTTCCAGAATAGCTAGGTTATTCTTCCCGAATGACTAAGTTATTCAAACCATCCACAGTCGATAATACGTTGGAAGTAGGTATTAAGGCAAGACTCTCATGAATCGGGTTTGTAGATGTCCAAGGTAGTGGACATAGTAAGAGTTACTACAACATTCATGAGTACTCCTGGAATTGGGATTCGAGTATTGGATTCAACCCACACTCATTTGAATCACTTCATGGATTTTATCATGAGTGATCATGAGATGATAATATCTTATATTCTTCAAACCTAGAGATATGACTTGTTGCCTATGAGTTGATTATACATTGATTGCACGTAAACGCATTTGGTAACTCGATGTTATAAAACGTGCCTTTGTGTATGATTCAACAAGTAGTAGAACAAGCATATGAGTCGAAGTTTATCCATTCCTTTTACCCTTGGAGGGATAAAAGCGATATCTGTAGGCCCCTCGATGATTTGGTGATGACAAACGTAAGTGCTCGGCCGAGCCTGGACTGATTTGATTTGTTCAATTAGTCAGTCATCATAAATCGGAAATCGGGAAACAACAAATGGACAGAGAGAATGATTATAATCCATGTCTCAGTCCATATGATATCTAGAATGGAGGAATATATGATCCCTTATCTGATTGGACGTGTCATTGATTTGTTCAGAGTTCGACAGCGGCTTTAAGAGCTACGATTTCTAGTCGGGTTTTGGAGTCATACGCAATAATAGTTTTAGACTTATCCAAGTGGGAGACTGTTGGATTAGGTGTCTAAGCCCATAACTATTATTGGTATGTATTCGACCCGAGAGTAGCATGGTCCATTTGGGTTGCATATCATCATGACAATTTGTTAGGATGGACTTTTGAGAGAAGAGGTTATATATGATTTATTAATATATTATAAGTTCTAATATATTAATATAAAATCATATGTTTTAATTAGTATTGATCAAGAATTAATTTGGAATTAATTTAGTGATCAAAAGAGACTAATTAAAACTATGGGGACTAATTATGGTAATTAGTTATATTTATATGTGTTGGGCTGATGATCCATGTTGGACCAAGTTTATGTATGGATACATAAAGAGTTGGGCCACATGAACCATGGATCATAAAACCCATAGATATGGGTTTGGGTTATACCCATGACTCTTAGAATTCAACACATATAAATACATATGTTATGACCTAAAAACCGCCACCCTTAGTGTGTGTGCATGTTCTTGGAGTTCATGAAGGTTTTAGAGTGCATGGAGATTCTCTCTCAAGTCCTCCCTTTGTCCTTGATGTGTTGTGACTTCATTTGAGGCTTCCACACTATTGGGGCTAAGTTCTTAAGGCCAAATACATCAAGATTTCCAACCACACAAAAAGGTATGTTACAATATCTAGTATTTTATGTAGTTTGTATGACAATTGCATGCTAGCTATATGTTCAATACCTTGGAAACCATTTGAATGTATAATTAGTGAAAACATAGATCCAAAGTATTTAGGGTTGTATGTGCACCATTGGATGTTGTATTATACCAAAACCCAAAACTTTTTGGGGGATGATATAAGAGTTCTTGGTGGAAGATACTTGAGAGAGTTTGAGAGAGTTGGCGGCCAAGGGGGAAAGAAATGAAGAAAAGTGAAGTGATCTTATACTTATAGGGGAAGAGATCACGGCCAGGAGAGAGTTCACAGCCATGAACTAGGTTTGCGGCTGTGAACCTCAAGTGTTGGGTTCTCTAGTTCGGGTGCAGCCTTCTGATCTCGAGCGAATACTTCCTAACACTCAATCCTTAAGTGTGCTAGGCTTAGAACTCCTTAGAATGACCCTTAACAAGGCAAGAAGGCAATGGAATTTAGTCTGACTTTTGGTTGATTGGCTGGACCTACAAGATAAAAAAATTCGGGTTGTCATAGAAAAGGGTGTTCGCCTTCACTTGCCCAACAACGAAACCCTACTTATATATGGCGACAAACCCGGTACAAACCTTCGTCTCATCTCGTGCATTAAAGCCTAAAAGTGTTTACATAAAAAGAACCATTCCTTCTTGGCTCATGTGGTTGATAAAAAGAAGGAAGAAAAGAGCAACAAAGACATCCCGGAGGTGTGCGATTTTCCCGATGTGTTTCCCGAAGACCTTCCGGGAATACCTCCCGAACGATAAGTTGAATTTCGGATCGACTTGATACCCGGAGCCACACCAATCGCCAAGTCGCCATATTGATTAGCTCCTGCGGAGATGCAAGATCTTTCCAGCCAATTAAGGGAACTACTGAACAAAGGGTTTATAAGGCCAAGCTTCTCACCCTGGGGAGCTCCGGTCTTATTCGTAAAGAAGAAGGATGGTCATTTCGTATGTGCATAGATTACCGTGAACTCAACAAGATCACCGTTAAGAATCGATACCCTCTTCCCCAGATTGACGATCTATTTGACTAGCTGCAAGGAGCAAGCTACTTTTCGAAGATAGATTTGAGGTCCGGTTATCACCAGTTACGAGTCCGAGAAGAAGACATTCCCAAGACTGCATTCCGAACCCGCTATGGACATTGTGAATTCGTAGTAATGCCCTTCGGTCTGACAAATGCGCTCGCAACATTTATGGACCTGATGAACCGAGTCTGCCGACACTATCTCGACAACTTCGTGATTATTTTTATCGATGATATACTCATCTATTCACGAAGTAAAGAAGAACACAGCCAACATCTACAGCAGGTTTTGGAAACACTAACGGCGAAGAAGCTATACGCGAAATTCTCCAAATGTGATTTCTGGATCCGCAGAGTGGATTTCTGGGTCATGTGGTCAGTGAAGAAGGACTAACTTGTGGACCCTTCCATGATCAAAACAATAGAAGGTTGGACGACTCCAAGAACCCCAACGGAGATCAGGAAATTCTTGGGACTCGCTGGTTACTATAGGTGGTTTATACATAATTTCTCCAAGATCGCCAAGCCGCTCACCGCCTTAACACAGAAGGGTGTACCTTTCATCTGGGAGAAGAAATAAGAGGTTGCCTTTCAAACTTTGAAACAAGCCCTCTGCAGCGCTCTGGTTTTGTCTCTTCCAGACGGATCAGAAGACTTCGTTGTGTATTGTGACGCTTCCAACCAGGGGTTAGGCTGTGTACTTATGCAGCACGGAAAGGTTGTAGCTTATACGTTAAGGCAACTAAAGACCGATGAGGTGAACAATACCACACATGACTTGGAGTTGGGAGCAGTCGTGTTTGCGCTAAAGATTTGGAGGCACTACCTATACGGTACCAAGTGCACCATTTTCACGGATCACAAAAGCCTCCAACATATCCTAAACAAGAAAGAGCTAAATATGAGGCAGCGGCTATGGATCGAGTTGCTGAACGTTTACGAGTGCGAAATTCGGTACCATCCAGGAAATCCAATGTGGTGGCTGATGCCTTAAGCCAGAAAGAGTACTCGGGTCGCCGTGTAAGAACGCTAACAATGACCATCCACTCCCACTTGTCTTCGCAAATCAAAGAGGCTCAACTGGAATGCTTGAAGCCGGAAAACATCGCAAACGAATCCTTGCGTGGGATGGACAAGAATCTTACGATCAAAGAGGACGGAGCCTACTACCTCATCGACCGGATCTAGACACCGAAGTTCGGTGGTTCAGAGAAGTGGTTATGAATCAAGCACACAAAACAAAGTACTCCATCCATCCGGGTTCCAATAAAATGTACTTGGATCTCAAACAACACTATTGGTGGCCAAATATGAAAGCTGAAATTGCTACCTACGTGAGCAAGTGCCTGGCTTGCACTAAAGTTAAGGTAGAGTATCAGAAGCCCTCGGGTCTCCTACAACAACCAGAGATACCCGAGTCGAAATGGGATCGAATAAAAATGAATTTTATAACCAAATTACCTAAAACGGCTGACGGGCTAGACGCCATTTGGGTGATTATGGATCGGTTGACTAAATCTGCCCATTTCCTGCCAATAAAGGAAACATATAAAATGGAAAAGCTGGCCCAGATCTACATAAAGGAGGTTGTGAGATTACATGGCGTGTCAATATCTATTATCTCTGACAGGGATATTAGATTTACATCACAATTTTGGCAGTCACTCCAGAGATCGTTGGGAACTCAGCTTAACATGAGCACTGCCTACCATCCCCAAAAAGATGGTCAGAGTGAGAGGACCATCCAAACATTAGAGGATATTCTAAGGACTTGTGTGATAGATTTCAGAAAAGCATTAGATGCCCACTTGCCACTGGTGGAATTCTCATACAACAATAGCTATCACACAAGTATCAAGGTCGCTCCATTTGAGGCCCTATACGAACATAAATGCAGATCACCCCTCTGTTGGGTTGAGGTGAGGGATACACAATTAGCTAAGGGGCAGGTACCAGACAACACTCTTACTGGACCGAGATTATCAAGGAAACAACTCAGAAGATTGTTCAGATTAGGGAACGACTCAAGGCATCCAGAGACCGAGTGAAGAGCTATGCTGACAGACGACGGAAGCCTCTGGAATTTCAATTCGGTGATCGTGTATTGCTAAAGTTCTCTCCCTGGAAAGGGATGATACATTTTGGAAAGCGGGGAAAACTGAATCCGAGATACATCGGACCATTCAAGATCCTTTCCAGGATCGGTCCGGTGGCTTACATGCTGCAGTTACTGTTGGGTTTTATGTATTATAACACTCCTATGGTGCACATACAATCCTAATAGCTTTGGATCTAAGTTTTCTCTAGTTATACATGCAATAAAATTCCAAAGCATGACGCCTACAACTAACATTCAATTTTGGTACATGAATCATAAAATCAAGTTAGAAGAATACCTCTTTATTGTAGGTTGTAGTTTTGTAATTTCAAGATCTTAGCAAGTCAAGTGTGATGCCTCAAATGGTTCACAAATACCATGAACAAAGGAGGACTTTGAGAGAGAACCTAGAAACTCCAAAATCGGTTATGATTCTCTTAGAATACTTAGGTGGGTCGATTTTGGCTAAGGGGTAACATTTATATAGTGTAGGATTCCAAGAGTAATGGGTAAACCCTGATCCATACACTTAGGTTATGATCCATATCTCATGTGGGCTAACTCTTCATGGATACTTAAATAAACTTAGCCCATCATGGATCAATAGCCCAACCAATTTATATGTCACTGATTTACATACTCAATCCCCGTTAATTTAATTAGTCTCTTTTGATCACTAAATTTATTCCAAATTAATTCTTGATCAATACTAATAAAATAATATGATTTCACAATTAATATATTATACTTGTAATATATTAATAAATCATAAATAACCTCTTTCTCAAATATCCATCCTATCAGATTGTTCTGGTGAAGGCAACCCAACTGGACCATGCTACTGTCGGGTCAAGTACATACCAATTATAGTTATGGGCTTAGACACCTAATCCAACAGTCTTCCACTTGGATAAGTATAATAACTATAAATGCAATTACGACTTAAAACCCGACTAGCAATCGTAGCTCTTAAAAGCCGATGTCGAACTCTAACCTAGTCAATGACGTGTCCATTGGATAAGGGATCATATATTCCTCCATTCTAGATATTGTATGAACTGAGACATAGATTATAATCATTCTCTCTGTTCATGTGGTGTTTCCTGATTTCTGATTTATGACGATCGACTAATTGAAAAAATAAATCAGTCCATGCTTGGCCAAGCGCTTAGGGTTGTCATCACTAAATCATCGAGGGGCCCACATATATCGCTTATATCACTCTTACGGTAGAAGGAACGGATAAACTTCGACTCATATGCTTGCTCTATTTACTCATCAAATCATACACAACAATACGTTTTATAACACCAAGTTACTGGTGCGTTTTCATATTATCAATGTTCAACCGACATTGTAAACAACAACTCATATCTCTCCGTTTCAAGAATATAAGATATTATCGTCTCACAATCACCCGTGATAAAATCCATGAAGTGATTCATATGAGCCTGGGTTTAATCCAATACTCAAGTCTTATTACAGGAGTACTCATGAATATTGCAGCAAACTTGTGCTATGTCTCACACTTTACAGAATCTACAGACGGATTCATGATAGTATTGCCTCAATACCTACTTCCAAAGTATGATAGACTGTGGATGGATTGAATAATCTTATTATTTGGGAAGTCAAAACATGCGAAGTGAAACACAAGAATAATCGAATCCAATATGGTCTCAAAACTTCTGAATATAAATAAAACACCTTTTATTTAATCACCATATTGATTACACATTATTCATTGTATAATGTTTCGATTTATCAACTTAATAATTGAATTAAAACAATAGTTATCCCATGCTCCAAGCATGCACACTATGTTTGCCTATGGTCCTTACTTTGTGTAATAGATTATTGTAAACATTTCCAATGAGACTCATTTCACAATTCTAAATCCTTATCGTAAGTGTGATAATACCAATTCCTTGCCACTTACTGTAATCTGTTAGATTCTAAGCTTATGTGCAGTGATCCTTTTGTAATGACTATGTATACAAGTCACAAAGACTTTGCCAATTACAAAACTTTCCATTGGAGATTATTACAAAACAATTCCATAGATACGAAGTCTCATATTCAAAGCACATTCCTTCGAACATCCTTCTTGCATAAAAGTTTCTAACGTACTCATTGATTGTTAATATCCAACTCTCATTATGGAAACTTTTCCATAATTTCCATATGACTATCCATTCTTAATAGAGTCCTATCTATTCAAAATCATGTCAATATGGTCCATCCATTACTATACTTCCAATTGTCCATAAGCAACCAATCCTTGGCGAACCTTGGACTGTTCATAGCAATTGTTTAACAACTTTAGTCATATTCAGATCTGGTCCATTTTCCCTCTTAATGCCCTAGGCATTTGGAAAATTAGAACAGGATAATATTATAGCACATGCAATCGATCCTATATCCGAAGTATATGGGACACGATTCATAATGTCTTACATACAGACCTGATACTTTACCAGTCTCTTGCTATAACATTTCCATATATAGGATTTCCTTATGTCGAACCTTTTCAACATAACATTCATATATTTCCTTGACTAAATTTGATTAAAATCTCAATCTAAACTTTTAGAATTGAAATGAGGTATGAATTCCTCTCCCTTAATTATAGCAAAACAACTTTTCAAACCATGCAACTTTGCGAATTGAAACCTTTGTTTTCTATAATTAACATTGCTAACTCGCAACACTTACCATAATAATTATGCTCCCACTAGTATAATAATTATTATCTTACTAGCATAACACTTATGCTCCCACTAGCTTTGACATGTACCCCGAAATAAGTTGGACTTCTAGAAATCAATACTTGTTGACTTTCTTACCAAAGTTCAGATTTCTGGTACAAGACGATTTGATAAGACTTTATCTAGGCTTCTCAAGCTCATACACCTTTCCTTAGATAGCTCACATGTGTGTCTAAACAATTTTAGAACGTACAGCAATAAGTCTCAAATGTTTAGACCTTTTACCATTTCTCACAATTAGAACTATGAAGAGGGATGTCGTAATCAGTATCGAATTTGAGAATGCAAATATCACAGTTGCTATCTCCTTAACATCTACTTAGTGAAAGAATTTCCTCACAATCATTTTTATGGTATATCTGTTCATATCCATGTGAATTTGTCATAACCATAATCAGAAGACAAGGTTAGTGACAAATCAAAACTCATATGGACTGCACTTGTTCAATCTTAATTTTTTGCCACCTAGCAGCTCAAGGGCCTACCATTGCTTCCAAGTTGTTATGCAAACAATTGAGAAGTCATAGAACTCACAAGCATAGTTAACTTTAACTGGAATGGCATAGAAACAAGAATATGTCAACACGATAGGTTACAAACCTCAAGTAATAAGCATTAGGTTTTATTCTTGATTAGTTCTTGAAACTTTTCAAGATCTTTAAGACACCCACTGACTTTTCAAGAAACATTCACTGACAAACAAATATTCAAGAGTTAGTGCGGATTCTTATCAAGACAACACTTCATACAATTGGTCTTTAGTTGGTCTTTCTCTTATCCAAGACATCACAACTTACCAATTTCAAATGTACAAAAGTAAGAAACATTTTACTCTACATTTGATAAGTGTTATAAACCTTTCTTAAGATTATGTCACTCAAGTTACAATCTTGGAGTATGACTCTAACACTCGATTTTGGAACGAAGTATGACTCAACAATTTGTGATTCCTCTTCTTAGCCATACAAGTGCACTAAGATGTCCTTAGAGGATCAATTGTGATATGGTTTTCATAATCATTAAGATGATCATAAAACATGATGCTAAAGTACTCTTCCTACCTTTCAGTTTGGAGAAAATTTTATCTTTCTTCCTAATTGATTCTTCTTATTCGTTCTGCCACACATTGGAATTTTTCCAATGATTCAAAATTACACTTAATCTTGTAAGTATAACCATGTTTACTGAACTTTTAGTAAATCATGATGAATAGTCTTGTCGTTCTTTGTGGTGGACCTGACCAGTGCACAACCAAGTGTACATGATCCCCTAGTCCTTCACTTGACTCACATATACATCTGAACAAGGAATTAATCTTAATTTCATAAAGTTGAAAGTTCTCATTCATCATACAATACAAGTTGCATGATTTCAATTTTCTGTCCAATTAAAACTTGGGTGACGAGAATCTTTCCTTATTTGGTAAATTATGAAACTACCACAAACGAAAGAATCAAATCTATTTTCAATATTGCTAACAATATATAAACACCAATTTTCACAAATGTCATTGCAAGGAAATATAAAACAAGATAAAATTCAAAATTTATCTTTCTTTATTAAAATGCGGAATAACTTGAGAGAATACTTCTAGCACTCAAAATCGGTTATGCCCTCTCTAGTAACACTAGGTCACGATTTTGCTAGCCATAGGGTTCCTTTTATAGTGTTGTCACAATTAGGGTTTACACATGAATGCCCTTAATTGTCATGACTCTTGATTTCTCATGACCCATGGGTTTGTAACTCCCATGGACTATCTATGGAGCTCCATATGGTTATAACCAAACCCATAAACCATGGATCATTAATCCACCATAAAAGAATTGATGATTGTCATAATCAACCCTATATATTTAATTAGTCTCACTTTGATCACCAAATTAATACTAGATTAATACTTGATCAATACTAATTAAATAATACTATTATTAATATATTAGAACTTATAATATATTAATAATCATAAGTGCCTTATTCTCTCATCTAGTCTATCCAAGTATTGCAATGCCATGCAACCCAAATGGACCATGCCGGGTCGGGTCAAGTACATACCAAATAAAGTTATGGACTTAGACACTATATCCAACAGTCTCCCACTTGGATAAGTCTAATAACTATATTTGCAAATATGACTTCAAAATCCGACTAGCAATCGTAGCTCTTTCAAAGTCTCTCGGAATTGAGATGATGATGATATGCCATTTAAGATAAGTGATCATATAATCCTCTGTTCTCATGATATCAGCCGGACAAACACATGGAACGTGGTCTTACTTATTGTCCAGCATTTGTTTATCGATCTCTGATTTGTTTCGACATAGAACTAAATTGAACACATCAATTAGGTTCTGACCGGTCCCGGTTCATAAGTCAAAACCAAATCATCGAGGGGCCCAGATATCGCTTCTATTTCTAGAAGGAACAGATAAACTTCGACTGGTATGCTTGTACTAACTACTTGTTGAATTATTCACAAAGGCACGTTTTATGACACCGAGTTACCAATGCGTTTTCGTGCAATCAATGAATAACCAACTCATAGTCAACAACTCATATCTCTAGGTTTGAAGATTTATATGATATTACCGTCTCACGATCACTCGAGATAAATTCCATGAAGTGATGCAAGTGAGCGTGGGTTGGATCCAATACTCAGCCCTTATGAGTACTCATGAATGTTGTAGCAACCATTGCATTGTCCAAAGCACTTTCAGACAAATCATACAAGCCAAATTCATGACAGTCTTAAATCAATACTTACTTCCAAAGTTTGACTGACTGTGGATGGTTTGAATAATAACATAATTATTCTGGAAGTAAAAACATGCAAAATTGAAACATAGTAAACAATCAACACAAGATAGTAACACCTTACTCATAAATAAATAACAACTTTTATTTATCATCAAATGTCAATTACATTTTACAAGTTTCAGGAATCTAATTATTGAAACTAATATCATCCTTCAGCCCAATGCGCCTCGCATGCTGTAAATGCTTAACCCTGCTCAGTCCCTTCGTGAGGGGATCTGCCGGGTTCTCATCCGATGATACCCTCTTAGCCACGTGGAGTCCTTCTTCTATTCGATGTCTGATGAAATGGTATTTTCTGTCAATATGCCTAGATCTCCCGTGATCTCTTGGTTCCTTAGCCAAAGCAACCGCACTTTGGCTGTCACAGAAAATTTCCATTGGCTCCTTTATAGCCGGTACAACTCCAAGGTCTCCGATGAAGTTCTTTAGCCATATCGCCTCCTTAGCTGCTTCACTTGCTGCTATGTACTCTGATTCACAAGTAGAATCAGCTACTGTCTTGCTTGGAACTTTTCCAAGTAATTGCCCCTCCATTTAGGATAAAGACCCAGCCTGACTGAGAGCGGAAATTATCCCTATCAGTCTGGAAGCTAGCATCGCTATATCCTTCCACTCTCAAGTCATCACTGCCTCCGAGGGTAAGGGCCCAATCTTTAGTCCTCCGCAGATACTTGAGAATGTTCTTTACCGCTGTCCAGTGTGCTTTGCCAGGGTTCCCTTGATATCTACTGACCATGCTCAAAGCAAAAGCCACATCAGGCCGAGTACAAGTCATAGCATACATGATCGAGCCCACAGCGGAAGCATATGGTATATGACTCATCTCAGCTATCTCAGCCTCTGTACTCGGACTCTGAGTCTTACTCAGCTTGGCATTACTCTGGACGGGTAATTCCCCTTTCTTGGATTCTTGCATGCTGAACCTCTTCAACACCTTATCCAAGTAAGTACTTTGACTAAGTCCAATTAGTCTCTTACTCCTATCTCTCAATATCCTTATCCCTAGGATATAGGCAGCTTCCCTAAGGTCCTTCATAGCGAAACACTTCCCAAGCCAGGACTTAACCTCCTGCAAGGTTGGGACGTCGTTTCCTATGAGAAGTATGTCATCCACATACAACACCAAGAAGCTAACTATGCTCCCACTAGCCCTGACATACACACAAGACTCATCCTCACTCCTAGAAAAGCCAAACTCTTTTACTTTCTCATCAAAGCAAAGATTCCATCTGCGAGATGCTTGTTTCAATCCATAAATGGATTTATCAAGCTTACACACTCTATTAGGGTATCTTGTATCGACAAAACCCTCTGTTTGTGCCATGTAAACATCCTCAGCCAACTTTCCATTACGGAAAGCGGTTTTGACATCCATTTGCCATATTTCATAATCATGAAATGCAGCTATGGCTAACAATACTCTAATAGACTTAATCTTAGCTACTGGTGAGAAGGTCTCATCATAGTCAACTCCCGGAGTTTGAGTAAAGCCCTTTGCAACCAGTCGCGCTTTGTAAGTATGTACCTTCCCATCCATGTCGGTCTTCTTCTTGAAGATCCATTTGCACCCAACTGTCTTACGACCTGGTACATTGTCAACCAAGTTCCAAACTTGATTGTCATACATAGACTGAATCTCGCTGTCCATAGCCTCCTTCCATTTAGCAGACTCAGGGCCTGCCATTGCTTCCCTGTAGTTATTAGGTTCATCCAAATCTATTAGTGTACTATCACTAATAAATGTATCACCTTCAGTAGTGATGTGATAACCATAATAAAAATCAGGTGTGTTCCTCACCCTAGTGGAACGTCTTGGAGGTACAGACTCATCTATCGGATCAACAGGAGTTTCCTCCTAAGGTTGGTCGATAGCATTTGAGGTTCCTTCACCACTTGACTCTTGAAGCTCTTCAAGGTCAATTTGCCTCCCATTGTCCCCTTGGCTTGTGAATTCTCTCTCACGAAAGACTCCTCTTGTTGCTACAAAAACCACATTATCACTGGGTCTGTAGAAGAGGTAACCAAAGGATCTCTGTGGGTAGCCGATGAAAATACACCTCTCACTTCGAGGTTCAAGCTTATCATGTCTCACGCCTCACGAAAGCTTCACAACCCCAAATCTTGATGTGGTCCAAATTGGGAACTTTCCCAGTCCACATCTCGTGAGGTGTTTTGGCAACCTTTTTAGTAGGGACTAGATTAAGGATATGGGCGGCAGTCTCTAAGGCATACCCCCAGAAAGAGATTGGTAACGAAGCTCGACTCATCATGGAACGAACCATATCCAGCAAGGTTCGATTGCGCCTCTCAGCTACACCATTCAACTGTGGTGTTCTGGGAGGTGTCAATTGTGAGACAATCCCACATTCCTTAACATAGTCAAGGAACTCAATGCTAAGATACTCTCCTCCCCGATCGGATCGGAGCATCTTGATGTTCCTGCCCAATTGATTCTCCACTTCCTGCTTAAACTCTTTGAACTTTTCAAAGGTTTCTAACTTATGCTTGATTAAGTAAATACATCCATATCTACTGTAATCATCAGTAAAAGTCACATAATAGCGATTAGCATCCCTTGTAGCAAATCTGAAGGGCCCACACACATCTGTGTGTACAAGGTCCAACAAACCTTCACCCCTATCACAAGTACCTGTGAAGGGTGACTTTGTCATTTTTCCAAGTAAACAAGACTCGCAACTATCATCTGACTTGAGGTCAAATGATTCCAAGACTCCAGCCTTTTGGAGTTGGCCTATGCGCTTCTTGTTAACATGTCCAAGACGACAATGCCACAAGGATGCTTTATCCAAGCTATCTGAAGAATCAATATACAACACATTATTTCCTAGATTGTCTACAACATTCACGGCTTCATATACACCATCACAAGGTAATGCTTTAAAGTAAAATACATCATTGTAATAAACATTAACAACACCATTTTTATTATCAAATGAAAATGAAAAACCTTGTTTGTACAAGCCATGAAAAGAAATAATATTTCTCGCCATTTCGGGCGAGTAACAACACTTATTCAAATCTAACATTAACCCATTATTAAGCAATAAAGAATAAACTCATATCTTGGTAACAGGTGATGCTTTCCTGTTGCCCATGACTAAGTTTATCTTCCCGTGCTCCACTTGCTCACTTATTCTTAGTGCCTGCAAATTAGTACAAATGTGAATACCACAACCTGTATCAAGCACCCAAGAATTAGCATTAGATGAGTTATTACACAATATTGTGTAAATACCTGCATGGGTGGGTTTAACCTTCCCATCCTTTACATCTTGCAGATATTTAGGGCAGCTTCGCTTGAAGTGTCCCTTATCCTGGAAATAGAAGCATTGTGCTTCCTTTGGGTTTGAAGAAGGAGTAATGGGACCTTTCTTTGTCCCACTTGAAGAGGAACCATCAAGAGTCTTACCCTTGGTACCCTTCGAAGGGCTTTTCCTCTTCTTACCCTTTCCCTGCCCAATAGCCAGAACAGGGGCTGTTGAAGGAATAGAAGTAGCAACCGCTTTACCCTTAAGGCCATTTTCAGCTGTCCTTAAGAGTCCTTGAAGTTTGCTAAGTGTGACTTCCTCCTTGTTCATATGATAAGTCATACGAAACTAATCATAACTTGGAGGTAAGGAATGGAGAATGATGTCAATCGCCATTTCCTCAGGAAAGTCAACATTTAGCTTCAGCAACCGGTCAATGAACCTTTGCATCTTCTGCAAGTGACCGGTGATGGGTTCACCATCCTTCATCCTTGCGGTTATCATGGAGGAGATGATTTCATACCTCTCCTGACGTGCGCTCTGATGGTACCTTTCCATCAGATCCAGGTGCATCTCATAGGGGTAGAAATCTTCATAGGATTTTTGAAGTTCAGGAGTCATGGTGGCCATCATGATGCATGCTACTTTAGTAGCATCCTTTTCATGTGCAACAAACTCCGCAAACTCTTCAGGAGTAGCAGTGGCTTCACTCACAACCTTAAGCTCCCTATCGAGGACATATTCTTTGTCCTCATAGCGGGTAATCATTCTGATGTTTCTGATCCACTCATTGAAATTGGATCCATCAAAGATGACCTTACCACACAAGTTCATAAGGGAAAAGGAGCCTGTTGGGTTTGAGCCAGAAGCATTGTTGGAAGACATCTGAAAGGAAAGAAAGACAAGTTTCATTAGATTAGGAATCCTTAATAAATCACCCAAATGAAATATTAAGGCTAGGATCCAACAAACTATTTATAGTTGGAAGAGGGATGCTGTAATCCATACTATAAAATATTTGAAGGTAGGTAAATGACGATTTACCAATTTCCACCATAAGAACGAAATATTTTATTTTTAGGTTTTATTGGTTTTGAAACTCCTAGATCTTTTGAGATACATTGAACTTTTCAATGGCATGTTTGAATCTCGATTGTGCCCTCTCAAGTTTGTGACTGGGATGCCGAGGATCACAAACAAGGTGTGAATAACCATACAAATTGACTTGATACCCTCAACAATATTACCTAATCGATGTGCCGGTTAACCACACACGCTCCACCAATCTATAATAAGGTCAAGTTACCCTTTGCCACTCTTACTAGTCCATGTTAGTGTGCCGGTTAACCACACACGCTCCACTAACGACTTGGTAAGGTACAAAGTGTAATTTTATGGGCTAGCACCAATTTCACATTTTCCTAAAGTAACTAAGATTAGGAATTTACAATGTATAGTTACTTTATAATTCATTATACTTTTAACGAGTATTTAAAGTCGTATCCTACCCGTTCGGCTAACGACCCTCCACCGATCAAGAAAGCGGTGGGTGAGAGTGGACACCCATTAAGTCACCATTTTATAGGCAACAACCTTATACCCCCCTTATAGACCGGCTTCGTGAATGAGGCCTACTAACGGTAAGAATGACATATTCTTATACATATCTATATAATAAAATTATAATAATAGTATAAGTGATGATTTTTAAACCTTTTAAAAATCTATGGTTTAATTTGGAATTAAAGTATTAAAGTGTAAGACTTTTCAAATTCCAAAACTTGAGGGCAAGATTTGAAACTATTCCAAGTCTCTTCAATTTGTAACTTATGAGTTTTAATGGTTCATAAAAATGAAGACTCTTCATTTTATGAAACTTCTTTAGTTCTTTAATCACAATTTAAAGAAGTGACTTTTGGTTATCCATAACTTGTGGACAAGTTATGGACACCATCATTTCCATTAAGATCATGAATTAAACATACATGGAGGTTACATATAATTCCTATGATCTTCTAAAAACTCATAAGAACACAAATTCATGTCAAGCAATTTCAAGAAAATCATATAAACATATATAATACTTGAAAATTGATAAAAGTCATGTAAAATGGGTTAACATAATCATTATCATTTTGAAAAACAGATTTTACAAGTCCAAAACAGATTGGGATAATGATCTTAATCCATTTTTCAGCAACAAAACTCAAAAAAACTGCCCAGCACGCTCCTACTCGTCGAGTGCATTAACCTACTCGTCGAGTAGGATGAATTTGTTCATGGACTCGGCGAGTCCTCCCCATGGACTCGGCAAGTCCAGTCGTCAGAGTGCAGAATTTTCGATTTTTAAGCAGTTTTGCATCAAGTATACAGAAAACAATCCTAGTCTCTGATACCACTGATGGGTTTTTGAGCATTCTAACACTTCCTAAGTGTACATGCAACCCTAATAACCTTGAATCTATGTTTTCTCTATATACATGCAAATTTCTTTTTCAAGGTTATTTCCTAACTAGCATGGCATGGGGATTACATAGAACATAAAACTAGTAGAAATACATACCTTGTTGTTGCTTGGATTCCTTCAAGACTTTGTGAGCCTAGCACCCCAAATGTTGTGCCTCAAATGCTTCACACAACACCACAAGACTTGGAATAACTTGAGAGAATACTTCTAGCACTCAAAATCGGTTATGCCCTCTCTAGTAACACTAGGTCATGATTTTGCTAGCCATCGGGTTCCTTTTATAGTGTTGTCACAATTAGGGTTTACACATGAATGCCCTTAATTGTCATGACTCTTGATTTCTCATGACCCATGGGTTTGTAACTCCCATGGACTATCCATGGAGCTCCATATGGTTATAACCAAACCCATAAACCATGGATCATTAATCCACCATAAAAGAATTGATGATTGTCATAATCAACCCTATATATTTAATTAGTCTCACTTTGATCACCAAATTAATACTAGATTAATACTTGATCAATACTAATTAAATAATACTATTATTAATATATTAGAACTTATAATATATTAATAATCATAAGTGCCTTATTCTCTCATCTAGTCTATCCAAGTATTGCAATGCCATGCAACCCAAATGGACCATGCCGGGTCGGGTCAAGTACATACCAAATAAAGTTATGGACTTAGACACTATATCCAACGGAGATATCTTTTATGGACTTCCAATGTTTCCATTGTCTATGTCCATGGAAGTTGGGGAAGTAGACCTTCCAATCAAATTTGCATTACCAGTGCGCCAAATCATTGCTGATTCAGCAGCAATTAGTAAATATGTAAGATCGATAAGGGACATATCGCGGTCTGTCATATAGTAATATTGAATGAACTCACCATATGACTCAGGAAGTGATTGAAGACCCCAGTCAACAACCAACTTCCTTAACACAACGACTCCTAACATTCCTAGCCTATCAACGTGTGACTTCATCTCCAAAACATGTGCACACACAAACCTTCCATCTTGGTGTTTGCTAGCCAATAGGGTTTGGTGTTTCCCAGATTCATTGAGATTCATTGAACTTTTCAATGGCATGTTTAAATCTCGATTATGCCCTTCACGTTTGTGTCTCGGATGCCGAGGATCACAAACAAGGTGTGAATAACCATGCAAATTAGCTTGGTACACTTAATGTTACAAATCACCCAATCAATGTGTCGGTTAACCACACACACTGCATTGATCCATGATTAACATCGAGCTACCCATTTCCATCCTTCATTAGTACCATATTAGTGTGCCGTTTAACCACACACACTCCACTAACGACTAATAAGGTGCAATGTGCAACTTCATGGGTTAGCATCAAATTCACATTTTTCCTAAGTAACTAAAATTGGGAATTTATAAAATTATTTAGTTACCTGTTCGGCTAACAACCCTCCACCAGTCAAGGAAGCGGTGGGTGAGAGTGGACACCCATTAAACCACCATTTTATAGGCAGTAACCTTATACCCCCTTATAGACCGGCTTCGTGAATGAGGCCTACTAACGGTAAGACAGACCTTTTACTTATACATATATAATAGATTATACTTTTAATTTTATATAGTATAAGGGTGTATTTTAAACAATTAAAATACTAGGTGGTTTAATCTTTTAATTAAACTAGACTTTTAATTTAATTAAAGTCAAACCATATAGTTATGGATTTATTAATACTCTTTTAATTAAACACTTTAATTAATTTAATAAATTCTATAAGGTGTAATTGAACTATTCAAAGCATCTAGGTTATTAAAAATTCAAAATTAAAACTATTTAATTAACTTTTAAGTTATGAACCCAAGAGTTGCATCTTTTGAAACCTTTCAATTACAAGATGTTTTAGAACTCAATATTCAAATTAAAACTTTTTAATTAAACTTTTCAAATTCCAAAACATGAGGGCAGGTTTTGAAACTCTTCAAAACTCTTCATTTCCATAACTTATGAGTTTAATGTTATTTTAATGGATGAGACTTTTCATGTTCCATAACTTGAGGACAAATTATGGAACTCATTAAAACATTTAGATCAATTCCAACAAACAAAATTATCGTATAATTCATGATTGATCTACCTAAGCTCATAAAGCAAGACAATATCAAATCAACAATTTACAAGTAACTTTGTTTATCATATAACCAACCAATATCTTAAAACTTTGACAATTATCTTTTCATTGGACGAGTATAATCACTAACATATCAGAAAAACAGATTTTATGATACAAAACAGTTTGTGGTATCTGCCATCTACCAGTGCAACTCGTCGAGTTCATCAATGGACTCGGCGAGTTCAGCCTGACAGAAGGCCATTTTCAGTTTGCTTCAACTTTGAACAATGAACAATGCAACTATATAACAAAAAACTACCAATGGCTTTGATACCACTGTTGGGTTTTGTATACTATAACACTCCTATGGTGCACATACAACCCTAATATCTTTGGATCTAAGTTTTCTCTAGTTATACATGCAATAAAATTCCAAAGCATGAAGCCTACAACTAGCATACAATTTTGGTACATGAATCATAAAATCAAGTTAGAAGAATACCTGTTTATTGTAGCTTGTAATTTTGGCCTTTCAATAGATTAGCACCTCAAGTGTGATGCCTCAAATGGTTCACAAACACCCTGAACAAAGGAAGACTTTGAGAGAGAGGCTAGACACTCCAAAATCGGTTATGATTCTCTTAGAATACTTAAGTGGGCCGATTTTGGCTAAGGGGTAACATTTATATAGTGTAGGATTCCAAGAGTCATGGGTAAACCCTGATCCATACACTTAGGTTATGATCCATACCTCATGTGGGCTAACTTTTCATGGACACTTACATAAACTTAGCCCATCATGGATCAATATCCCAAACAATATATATGTCACTGATTTACATAATCATTCCCCGTTAATTTAATTAGTCTCTTTTAATCAGTAAATTAATTCCAAATTAATTCTTGATCAATACTAATTAAATAATATGATTTCACAATTAATATATTATACTTGTAATATATTAATAAATCATAAATAACCTCTTTCTCAAATATCCATCCTATCAGATTGTTCTGGTGAAGGCAACCCAAATGGACCATGCTACTCTCGGGTCAAGTACATACCAATTATAGTTATGGGCTTAAACACCTAATCCAACAGTTACCATCAGAGCTCAGCAATGTACACCCTGTTTTTTATGTGTCAAACTTCAAGAAATGATTATCTGACGAAACTCTTATTAACCCGCTCAATGAGATTGAGGTGAATGAAAATCTCCATTTCGTTGAGGAACCAGTTAAAATTCTGGATGGAGAAGTGAAACGAACAAAACAAAGTCGCATTCCCATTGTGAAGGTTCGATGCAGTGCCAAAAGAGGAGCATAGTTCACCTGGGAACGTGAAGACGAAATGATGCAGAAATACCCACATCTTTTCCCTACTTCTTGAAAGCTGCTTTAGAATGAATTTCAGGACGAAATTCCCTCTAACGGGTGGATGATGTCACAACTAGCAATTTAGGGTTGAGATTGTAAAGCCTGTACAAAACAATTTTCTCTATGTAACCTTGCAACATCAAATTAGTGAAATTCAAACTACAATGTTATTTGAATACATATGAGCGTACATTGAGAATCAATTTTGGGCCTTGACCAATAGCTAAGCCCAATCAATTTTGGGCCTTGACAAAAGAATTCTCGGCCCAAACACTCTAGGCTGAAAACCCATTTCATTTAGGCCTTATTGAACCAAAAACCTCTTAATGGGTCAAGCCAAAACCCGAAAGCCCATAAATTTAGCCCATGTAGGCCGAAAACCATATAGGTTTTCGGTTTGGGCAAGACAAAAAAAATTACAAAAAAGAGTTCCACCTAAGTGCTTTACATTGCATTGCCCAACAAACAACCACACAAAGCATGTTTTTACATTCCATACATCCATACCATGCATCCAGTTATTCACCATGCAACCAAGCCACTTTTTTCCCTCTTTTCCTTATGTTCGACCCCAAACACCATCACACACCCACAAAAATCATTTTCAATTTATTTTTACTCTCCAGGCTCTCTCTTCTTCTTCAAGAATTTCATGAACCACTTTCCAAGGAAGACATATCTTCAAGTGGTCCTTGAACATTTTGGTAAGTTCCTTGTGTAACTCAAGTATTTTTATACATGTTAGTGTTAAGATCACTCCATTTACACACACATTTTCATGTGTATGATCCTTAGAACATAACCCCTTTTCGAGAACTTCTTCAAGATACACAAGGCTAGGCTCGACAACTTCTTTCTTCTTCTTCATATCACACGAAATCAAGGTGAGCTTCATACCCCCATGATTTTCGTGTTTTGTAAGCTTTTAGGGGGTGGGGAATACAAGTCAAGTTTCATTTAACCATTGGATATTTTCATGCACCTATATGTTTATGTAATGATTTTTGCTTGTGATGTTGACTATATCATGTTAATACACCATAAACACGTGATTTACAAGCTTCATGTTTGCAAGATTACGTTTAGTCATTGGATAATTGTGTGCATCTTAGTTATGTGTTGATTATGGAACAAATACTTGTTTAAAAAGGTTATTATCTCATAGAAATCGTGAAGAACATGATTATTAACATATTTGTTATATAAAAATTTGTCGACATGGATTGTTCTCTCAAAATTTTCGAAATCATAGTATGTATATATTCATGCATGTTTAACTCTTGGATACATACATGCTCTCCTTTTTAAAACCTACACTAATATATGGATAAAATATTGAGTTATCATTTATGGTGTTACAAAAATCGTGACTTTTATAGTAAATATATATATATATATATATATATATATATATATATATATATATATATATATATATATATATATATATATATATATATATATATTGTGTTACAAAACTTTCAAACCGGTTATGTTGTGTTAAACAAACTATAAAACTTGATTATTTTGCTAAAAATAAATTTTTATTAGTAAAATAGTCGTAACTATGTTGTCACTATTTTGAGGGCTTAAAACCTAAGATATTATACTATTTTCACAACATATGTTTCAATTATTCATATTTACAAGTGATTATTTATAAAAAGTATTATAAATAATTTAACCAAAATGGTATATAAAACAGAATTTATGACAGTAAAATTTGTGTGTCATAATATGCCTATCATAAAGCTCATAAAGCATGATTGTCACGAAATCTGTAAAACGCGTGTCATAAAACTTCAGTCATAAATTTCACACTAGTAATGTCATTTTCATTATTCAATATTGGAGTCAAAGTTCGTGTAAATCCGTTAAGGCTCTAATGAGACACTATCTTCACGGTACCTACCTAGTGTACGTTATAAGTCCTGCATTATAACCAGAGTCTCCTGGATGGAGAGCGAGATAGTTGTGTATAGATCTATACGGGGGATTGACACCCCCACACCTGAGCTGTTCGCTACAGCTAGATGGGGCCAGTCTAGGGTGACAAATATCTTACCGATTTTGATGCCTGAAGAACGTCGTAACAGGCATAACAGTCACATCAAGCATGGTTATAATAACTCACTTAGGGATTAACAATACTATCTTGATTTACGGGAAGCTTACACTTCACTGGTTTTATAAAATATAAAACTGCATTTTTCCTCCTGGTACACTATTGGTTTTCACTACTGGTCTATGGTTTAAGACCACAGTTTTTCATACAAAATAAAATATAGGATTTTCTGGGAACATACAATTACAAACAAAGGAAAACAAAGGACACGAATTCATATATTCACAGTTTTGGAACGAGACTTACAAACCATTTTCATAAGAAAATATCGGATTTTCTGGAAACATACAAATCATTTCAAATAAAGATGTTACAAATCTTTTCATACAAATATGCTTATGAACTCACCAACATTCTATGTTGACACTTTTCAAAATGACTTGTATTCTCAGGAACACCGTAAGCAGGTACTTGAGCTATGGATGTTCGATATTTTACTGCATTTTAAACATTTCTGTCACTTTTATGTAATTTGTGAACAAATACAATTTGTAAACAATGTAAGTTTGTTATCTCAATATATGTCGTTTGGTTGTTATGTTTCATTCATATTCAATTGTTATGATACTATACAATGATGTCATCCACCTCCGGACGTTTCCGCCGTCCTGGTTCGGGGGGGTGACATTTTTTCCCTTTTTTACAAACATTAAAGTCGTCTGAACCTTTGTTTAGTTTTCATAACATCTTGAATCTCGCCAATCGAAGTTACGAGTCATGAGATATGGTCAATATACTGACAGCGGGTCAAAGCTATCAGCAGCATTCTTTATGCTTCAGATTGTAGTAATCTATCTTCGTATGATCTATTCGATCGAATGTTTCTTGACCAAACTATCTTCCAAGAATTCCTCAACATCCACCTTCAGTTCTAACTCCATTTATGCTCCAAATATGCATCCAACTACTCCTACAGTACTTCTCCACTCGAACTATCTAAAATTTACACAAAAAATGCTAGCAATATGGGAATTCTGATAAATAACATGAGGTGAACATTATTTAAACAAATGACATACAAATATACAAAATATGATGTTAAATTATGATAAAAACTACCCTAAAAGATGCATAAAATGTCATCTATCAGTTATGATGGTTGGATGGTGGGAATAGTGATGGTGTAACGTAAAAAGACGATGAATAGTACATGGGTCGGAGATGGAAAAATTGAGTCTGAGCTTCTTTTTCTAATCTCATCATAACCAAAATTTCTCTAATTTGATGTTGCATGAATCTAATGTTGATTAACAGTTGAAGGTTTGGTTTTAATGGTGAGTGTGAGTAAAATAATATGGTGATAGTGCAGGTTTTGTGTTTGTGCTTTGATCTAAAAAAACAGGTGATGATAAATGGTGATGGAGAAGGAACTTTCAGATGATGGTAAATGGTAAAATGAAGAAGACAACGAATTAGAGATTAGAGAGAGAGAGAAAGGGGTACGGTGCAAGTGGGTAGTGAGCTAGTTTTTTCTTATTATTAATATTTTTAAATTAAAAAACTATCTAATAATTTAATAGGTGTATTAAATTAATTAAATATTAAAAAGGAATATCTTAATTGACAAATTTACCCTTACCTTAACGGAGGTCATAAACAGTTGTTAAGCCTTTGAACGAAATTCACAATAAATGAAACATTTTGGACCATTGGTGCAACTCCAAAATATTTTGTACCGAACATCAAATTTTTGACATACCATAGGGACCAAACATGTATTTTTTTCATATATATATATATATATATATATATATATATATATATATATATATATATATATATATATATATATATATATATATATATATATATATATATATATACACACTAATAAATGAGGCATTTTTACTTGCGTCACATTCATTTGAAACCTCCATTACTTTTCAATTTCGTTCTAATATTTATTATAAATTGGTTAATAATATTAAATTAATATAAAAAAAACTAAATTCTAATAATAAATTAACTAAACTACAATACTAAAATCATATATTATATATCTATTTATAAAATTATGACTTTAACTTTTTAACAAATTATAGTTAACTTTTTAATTTAAATATGTTGTCCTATGTGAGCAATTATCATTTTAAAGTCACAACTTTTGTATAATTTATGAGTTGATGCAAAATAGTTAACTTATTAATTTCAATATAATATTAAACAGTTAACTTAAATCAAAATTTCAGTTAAACATAAAAAAAATCGAGACACTGCTTTATAAATAGTTAACGATTATAAATTATAGTGTTAAACGTAAATTGTAATCCTTAATTAACAAAAAAAATCATGAAACTATTTTTCATAATCATTAATAATTTTCAAATAAATAGCTTAAAATTACTTACAATGAGAATAGTTAAAAGTAATGTTATACAAAAAAATTATAATGTTTTCTTTAAAAACAAAAAAATATGTTTTTTGTTTTAAATAATTACAATCAAAGAAACTAACAATATTCATCAAATAAATTTTAAAAAGGTTAAATTTCTGAAACCAAATTAAAATAATTAAGAGTTTTGAAATACGTTATTTTAAATAACTTACAACAACTATAATTAAAAGTAAAATTATATACAAAAATTATATTGTTGTTTTTAAAAACAAAAACAATGTTTGATGTTTTAAATAATTACAATGATAGAAATTAAAATTTTAAGAAAATAAACTTTTTAAAATTAATTAATCATAACAATAACTATCAATATCATTAAATCATATATTATATTTAATTTTATTCATAAGTAACATGTAGGTAGACGCCATTAAGACAATTAGGAATATACAATTTTAAAAGATATCTACATTATCATATAATTCAAAACAAACAATGTTTATACCAACTTATTATAAGATTTATTATATAAAAGTTAATAACAATGTCATTGATATATTTAAAAAATATATATTTGAAAAAAAAAATTCAAATATATTGTTGTATTCTGCGCAATGCATGTGTATTCGTATTTTCTGACAACTATTGTATACTTGTAAGGACCAATGAGAATTCGAAAAATAATATGGTAATCTTAATATATCATATTATGGTAAAAGAATAATTCAATTTGAGTCTCCTAAAATAATACAATAAGTTAAGCCCTACAAAACCAGCATCCATTTATTAGTCGCCGACCACAAAATCATCACATATCCCGTCTCAAAACCCTATAACAAATCCACCACCATCATCGTATATTATTCCACAAAAGCCAACAAACATAGTGTGATCTCTTCTGTAGTGTTTTCCCCCTAATCCCAATGTGGTTCTTGAAGAGATGAGGGGCAAAGTTGCCCTCTGCACAGACGATGATGCAATTCTTGTGTGTTCAATCGAACCATCAAAGTCGTTCCTCCACATTCTTCTTCAACATCCTAATCCATCATCTTCCATCTCCTTATTCCTTTCTTCTTCTTCGATTAAAATAGTTGATGAAGAATTTCAATTAAGGCTCCGTCCACAACGACCCATCATGGAATTCTTGGGCTCAATCCACCGATAATGAATTTGGTGATAATGCATGGATATTCTAATTAAGCTTTGTAAAATCATATAAACAATCATGAAGGATCAAGTAGGTTGCCAAGCAATAAATCAGGTATTTAATCCTATCTATTTGATCTAATTGTATTTTGTTTTGATTTCTTCCTCGTGCAAGTACTTCTTTTTTTGTTGTCACCGTTTTTTTATTACTCCACTAATTAGATCTTGAAAGTTCATTGAAAATTAAAATTACTCGGAAAATCCTAAATTTCTTATTGCCTTTTGGTTTGTATTATGGGAAATATTGTGACATCCCAAGATGTGTCATTTATAGTCCCTGGGGATAGAAGGGTGAAGCCATGAAATTCTAAGGAGTAAATTGCAAATTATTGGGATCAGGAGGAGTACGTTGCGCTTACACAAGGGTACGCTGAGCGTACGAGGCGCGCCCTAGTACGCTGGGCGTACACTTGTGTACGCAGGGTGTACTCATGGCAACAGGAAACCCTAATATTTAGGGTTTAGGGACTATATAAGCAACATTATGAGCAAAATACCCTCCCTTACCCCAGCCTCCACTGCTTAGAGTCGTTTTCCCCAAACCCTAGCCATTTCCTTGAGTGTTTGAGCTTTATGAGTGTTTCTTGAGTGTTTTAAGAAGAAGGTGTTGCATCAAGGAGTTGGAGAAGAAGATCAAGCTTGTGGATCTGAATTTGGTTTGCGCCCTAGAAGCTCCAGAAGGTAAAAAGCTTGGAACTTTATGCTTGTATGAGATAGATCAAGTTTTTTTAGCTTTATGGAAGCATTCTTGTTCAAAAAGTCCCAAAATGGTGCATGTTATGATTTAGACGAAATGAGTTGTCCTTTCAGATCTTAGAGGAGGTCCTAAGTGATAAAAATTGTGTCCGAATAGCTAGATTTGTCTCATGCATTAAGTAGGAAGGTCTTAATGGGTTAAGACCAGGTGTTAAGAACTTTTTGAACGTCCAAAGTGATAAAGTTCGAGACTTTATGGCCCTATGGAACTTTTGGTCAATGGGTCTGGAGTTTGAACTTAAGTGCTTAAGCCATTAAGCACTTATTAGGGTTTTGATGAAACCCAACATACGCCCAGTGTAAATCCAGTACACCCCGCATACTGGGTCAACCGCCCCGATGGTGGTGAACATCAGGACGAGTACGCCCCACATACGTCCTCTGTTGGGCCTTTGGCATTTGGGCTTCGGGTTTTGGGCTGTTTATGGACTAGTTGGATTTGGACCTTTGCTAGAATTTATGAATCTAATGTTTTGGGACAAGTTTTGATAATGAATCTTGGAATGAGACCCAATTAGGTAGTTGGGCCCAATTTGGTAAATTGAGCCAATAATGGGCTTTGCATACGGAATGGGCTTTACCAAATTGGGCCAATTTGGTAAATTTGGTAAATTGGGCCCTAGTCAAGATTGTTATGTTGTGTAATGACTTGGTATTCATTATTTGGTTAGTTCGGGATTTTTGGTGAATCAGTGATTCGGGAGTTCGATTCTTCAATCCAGATCGGCATTGCAAGGCGAGTTATCCTCAATGTACGCATGGGTCTAAGTCACCAAGGCCGACCCTTTGATTTGTTATTTGGGATTGTTACTATTGTGATATGTTAGATCGGTATCCTGGTAGATAGGATGGTTATATGGTGGTATGATATGTTAGATCGGTATCCTGGTAGATAGGATGGTTATATGTTGGTATGATGTATTAGATCGGTATCCTGGTAGATATGATGGTTATATGTTGGTATGATCTATTAGATCGGTATCCTGGTAGATAGGATGCTTATATGTTGGTGTGATCTGTGAGATTGGTATCCTGGTAGATAGGGTGGTTACATGCTGGTGTGATCTGTTAGATCGGTATCCTGGTAGATAGGATGGTTATATGCTGGTATGATCTGTTAGATCAGTATCCTGGTAGATCGGATGTGGTTATGCTTAGTGACCTATCGTTTGGCCTGACTTTGTGTATGCTGGTAGGAGATTACCTGTTATATGTGCATATGATTGATTGGTAGTTGAGGGTATTCCATCCTGAGGATGATAGGACCCTAGTATGTTGTCTTTATAGACTGTTATATGATTATCTGATATAGGTGCACATGTTTGATTGTTTATGTTGGCATTCCATCCCGATGGTTGAGGGCCTGGGGTATTCCAACCAGATGGTTGATTGGACCCGTAGTATGTTGGCATTCCAACCCGATGGTTGATTGGACCCATAGTATGTTGGCATTCCAACCCGATGGTTGAGGGCCTGCGGTATTCCAACCCGATGGTTGATTGGACCCATAGTACGTTGGCATTCCAACCCGATTGTTGAGGGCTTGGGGTATTCCATCCCGATGGATGATTGGACCTATAGTATCTATTATATATATGTATTGTGTGTGGGAATTCTTGGTGGATTAATGTCTAAGTCCATAACTATAATTGGTAAGACTTGACCCAACCCGGCATGGTCCATTTGGGTTGCATGGCATCATGCATTTGGATAGACTATAATGAGAGAAATAACACTTAAGGTTGGTTAATATATTATAAGTTCTAATATATTAATAAGGTTATTTAATTAGTATTGATCAAGAATTAATTTGGAATTAATTAAGTGATCAAAAGGAGACTAATTAAATATATGGGTTGATTGTGTAAATCATTCATTCTTATATATGTAGGCTTGTGATCCAAGATTCCTTATGTTGGACTAAGTCCATGGGGTGACCCATGGATACTCCATGGAGGTTAAAATCCATGGAGCATAAGGAATGGGTAAAGTTATGAGTTACATGGTGTAACCCTAATAGCTACCATATAAAAGAATCCCATAGCTCACGAAATCGTGCACTAATGTGTGAGTGTGAGGGCTAGACGATTTTAAGGAGTGTTCAAGTTTCTCTCAAGTTATTCCAAGTGTATTTGGTGTTGTGTGAACCATTTGAGGTGTCACACTTGGGGCACTAGGCACTCAAGCTTCATGAAGACATTCTACATCAAAGAGGTATGTATTCTATCTTGTTATATTTATTATTTTGTATGCTAGATTAGGATAATACCTTGGATGTTCATAATTGTATGTATAATAGAGAAAACATAGATCCAAGGTATTTAGGGTTGCATGTACACTTAGGAGTGTTAGAATGCTCATAACCCAATAGTGGTATCAGAGCCAAGGCTTGTTTTCTTGTCATACTTGCAAAATTAGTTGAAAAATCGAATTGTATTAGTTTAAAAGTTATGCTAATTACTTGAAAAAAATTTGTTGTGAATTATGTTTGTTCATATGAGTTTATTAGATTAATAGAAAAGTTAATTGATTATGTGTTTTCAATCCATTTTAATCTAAGAGTTGATTCTAAAATGTGTTTTTGTAACTTGTCCTCAAGTTATATGAAAAGTCACATTTAAGTTTCATAAAACTCATAAAAAGTTGGCAATGGTTACAAAAATGAAGAGTCGTGTCCTCATTAAATGGTTTTATGACTCCATAACTTGTCCTCAAGTTATGGAGGTTCCAGAGTCACTTCATTAAATGATAAAATGTGTAACCTTAATTAGTTCCATAAGTTACAAAAATAAAGAAAAGTTACATTCTTTTATTAGTTTAAAGTCTTTCATAACTTGTCCTCAAGTTATGGAACTTGAAGAGTTTTTTTTAATTAAAACTACTTTAAACACATAAGTTATGGAATTAATTAGTTTTGAATAGTTTCAAAACTTGCCCTCAAGTTTTGGAATTTGAAAAGTTTTCACTTATGAATACTTTAATTCCAAGTTAGCCCTTAGAATTTTAAAAGTTAAAATTCAACCCTTATACTTTATAATATTATAAGTTAATAATATTTATATATATGTATAAGAGTAAAGTCAGTCTTACCGTTAGTAGGCCTCATTCACGAAGCCGGTCTAT
The DNA here is from genome assembly GCF_052849685.1 of Lactuca virosa. Lineage (NCBI taxonomy): Eukaryota > Viridiplantae > Streptophyta > Magnoliopsida > Asterales > Asteraceae > Lactuca > Lactuca virosa. Next base: position 179,091,657 of record NC_136428.1, read on the forward strand.
AAGGGGGGTATAAGGTTACTGCCTATAAAATGGCAGTTTAATGGGTGTCCACTCTCACCCACCGCTTTCTTGACTGGTGGAGGGTCGTTAGCCGAACGGGTAAGACAAGGACTATAATTCTCCTTTCATTAAAAGTATTAATGATAAATACTAAGTAACTAAACTCTTATTAATACCCAATCTTAGTTACTTAGGAAAATGTGAATTTGGTGCTAACCCATGAAATTACACTTTGCACTTTGCTTAAGTCATTAGTGGAGCGTGTGTGGTTAACCAGCACACTAACCTGGACTTAACAAGGTAGGCAAAGGGTAACTTAATATTTATCATAGTATCGGTGGAGCGTGTGTGGTTAACCGGCACACTGATTAAGGGGTAAATATTAAGGGTACCAAGTATATTTGCATGGTTATTCACACCTTGTTTTGTGATCCTCGGCATCCCAGTCACAAAACCTGAAGGGCACACTCGAGATTGAAACATGCCTTTGAACAGTTCAATGAATCTCAAAGATCTAGGACTTTCAAATCCAAATAAAACCTAATAAATTATTTCATTTTTCATGGTGGAAATTGGTGAATCGTCATTCATCTACCTTCAAATATTTTATAGCTTGGATTACGGCATCCCTCTTCTAAGTTATAAAATAGTTTGTTGGGTCCTAGCCTTAATATTTCATATTGGGTGTCATATTAAGGACTTTAAATCAACTATCTTGAATATCTCCCAAAAAGATGTCTGGTCTAGACATTTATGATCTTCCCAAATCTCTTGAAACAAGCTTTCCTAAATGAAGATGATGTCCCATGGATATCATACTTCTTTCACCTCCTCCAATTATTCTCCCTAACCCAGAAGTTCCTAAAAAAGTTTAAGGTCACTCAAGCCCTATTGGCAAGGCAAGGTCTAGGTGTGATCACATCTTGGAGATGTAGTCACATATTGACAAGCCGGGAGAGTTGGGTTTCAAAGTCTTGAGAAAGTTGGTGGCTCAACTACTTTCTAAGTCACATAGTGAGTTCTTTTGGGAATCCTATGAAACAGACTAAGACAAGACCCTTAATGATCTTATCTATTTGCTAAGATCAACTTCCTAAAACGCTATGGACATTGACAATGATGACATCGGATATCCAGTAAAGCTCTCTCTTCCCAATGGAAAGGGATCGGCCATAGTCAACTCGGTTGACCCAATGGTAAAGAGAGAGGCGAAGTCTGAGATAGTCCCATTATCAAGGGTCCATAGGTAACTATTGCCAAAGGAAGGGGCATTGGTTACGAAGCTGCCTAAGGATGTTAAAGTCAATAAGTTTGGCTCTACTTCAGGTAAAGTCCATTGTCTAACTCTATTAAGTACATGCTGATTCTGATCGCGAAGATGGATTTCAATCGCATGGTTCGGTGATCAGAATTTTGGGCTATTACTTAAGAGTTATGATATTTATAATGCTTAGGAATAGATAACAACAAGGTTTTCATATGGATTGTAAGGATAAGTTTTTCCGCAAAGTTTTAAAAATAAAAGAAAAAGGTTTTGATTTTATTTATTTTAAGTATCCTTACAATGGCATTTGTGAAAAGTTGTTGCTTATAAGATTCCATTGATAGCAATATTGGAAAAATGGATTTGATTCTTTCGGTTGTGGTAGTGTCTAATATTACCAAGTAAGGAAAGATTCTCATCACCCAAGGTTCAATTGGACCGAAACTTGGAATCATGCAAGTTGTATAGTATGATGAATGAGAACTTTCAGCTTGGAAAATTAAGACTAATTCCTTATGTGAATAAGGAAAGGACTAAGGGATCGAGTACACATTCTTGTGCACTGGTCAAGTCCACCACAAAAGATCAAGAAGACTATTCGTCATGATTTACTTAAGTTCAGTAAATATGGTTATACTTATAAGTTTAAGTATAAGTCTGTAGCATTGGAGAAGTTTCAATGTGAGACAGAACGAATAAGAAGAATCAAAGTATGGCAGAAAGATAAAAGTTTCTCAAATCTGAGAAGATGGGAGAGTACTTTAGTATCATGTTTATGATCATCTTAATGATTAAGATACCATATCACAATCGGTCCTCTAAAGTCATCTTAGTGCATTCTTATGATTAAGAAGAGGAGTCATGAATTGTTGAAATGGTTAAATCAAAAAGATGAGTCATACTTCGTTCCAAAACAATTCTTAGAGTCATACTCCAAGATTGTAACTTGAGTGACATATCTTAAAGAGGGTTTGTTAACACTAGTCAAATGTAAGAGTAAAAGGTTATCTACTCTTGTACATTTGAAATTGGTAAGTTGTGATGTTTTGGATAAAACAGAGACCAACTTAGGCCAATTGTGTAAAGTGTTAGTCTTGATAAAGAATCCGCACTATCTCTTGAATATTTGACAAGGGAGTCCTATATGTCAAGAGGACAGTGGGAGTCTTAAAGCTCTTGAAAGTTTCAAGACTTAATCAAGAATAAAACCTAAAGTTCTTCACTAGCACACGACTTGAGGTTTATAACCTATCGTGTTGAAATTTTTGTGCCTATTCAAGTTGGCTTTGCATAGGAGTTCTGAGAGTTCTCAATTGGTTGCACAACTACTTGGAAGCAATGGCAGGTACCTGAGCTGCCAAATGGCAAGAATTTAAGATTGCACGAGTTTAATCAATATGAGTTTGGATTTGTCACCAACCTTGTCTTGTGATTATGGTTTTGACAAAATCACATGGATAATAACACATACACTATTAAATCTAAGTGTCATAAGGTTTCTCTCCGATTCATGAAAATGATGGTGAGGAAACACTTTCACTAAGTAGATTTTAGCTAGATAGCAATTGTGATATTTGCATTCTCAAAGTCGTTAGTGGAGCATATGTGGTTTACCGGCACACTAACATGGACTTGTGAGAAGTGGCAAAGGTCTAAACAATTGAGACTATGATTACGGCATCCCTTTTCATAGTTCTAAAATTGTTTAGACACACATGTGAGCTATCTAAGAGAGGTGTATGATTTTGATAAAGTTTTATCAAAACAATCTAGTATCAGAAATCTAAACTTTGGTAAGAAAGTCAGCTGATTTCTGAGTACATGTCAAAGCTAGTGGGAGCATAAGTGTTATGCTAATAATCATCATGTTAGTGGGAGCATGATAATTATGACAAAGGTTGCAAGTTAGCAATGTTAATTATAGAAAACAAAAGTTTCAATTCGTGAGGTTGCAGGGGTTGAAAAAGTTGTTTTGCTATAATTAAGGGAGAGGAAATTATACTTCATTTCAATTCTAAAAGCTTAGATTGAGATTTTAATCGTATTTAATCAAGGATATATATTTGAATTTCATGTTGGAATGGCTCAACATAAGGAAATTCTATATATGGGTCCATTATTTGCGTTCTAAAATTCAATTATGATTACGGCATCCCTTTTCATAATCTGAATTTTGAGAACTTGGCAAATTGAAATGGAAATATTATAGCAAAAGACTGGTTTAGTCTTTATGTGAAACATCATGAATCGTGTCCCATATGCTTCGGATATAGGATCGATTACATGTGCTATATTCATCGTTTCTAAAATTTTCCAAATGCCTGGGGCATTATGAAGGGAAAAGGTCTAGAATTGGATATGACTAAAATGATTAAGCAATTGTCGAGGACAATCTAAGGTTTACCAAAGATTGGTTGCTCAAGGACAGTTGGAAGTATAATGTTAATTCTGGAAGGACCATATTGACATAATCTGTAAGGAGGCAACTCTTGTTCAGAAGTAATAGTCAAAATGGAATATGGAAATGTTTCAAAGTTAGAAATTATTCAATCTGTGTAAGATTAGGAAACTTAATGAAAGAAGGATGTTTCCAAGGAGCTGATCTCCTTTGGAATGCTCTGTAATGATTGTTGTCAAGTCTTTCTGACTTCGTGCATAATCATTAAGAGGATCAATGCATATAAGTTTAGAATCTAACAGATTTCAGTAAATGGCATGAATTTGGAATTCTTGCATTTGCAGTAAGGATTTGGGACTGTGAAAAGAGGATCATTGGAGTGATGTTCAATTGATCTATTTTACAAAGTAAAGATCATAGACAAACATAGTATGCATACTTGGTGTATGGCATTACTAGTGTTTAGAAAACATAGTGTACATGCTTGGAGCATGGGACAACTATTGTTTTAAATTCAAGTATAAAGTTGATAAAACCGAAACAATGAATAATGAGTAATCAGTATGGTGATAAATAAAAGTGTTTATTTATATTCATAGCGTTTGATACCATATTTGATTCATTTATTCTTGTGTTTCACTTTGCATGTTTTGACTTCCAGAATAACTAAGCCGCTCTTCCTGAATGATTAGGTTATTCAAACCATCCACAGTCGGTCATATGTTGGAAGTAGATATGAATCAAGACTGTCATGGGTTGGTTTGTAGAGGTCCAAGTTGGTGGACAAAGTGGTGCTACAACACTCATGAGTGCTCATAAGTTCTGAGTATTGGATTCAACCCGCGCTCATTTGAATCACTTCATGGATTTTATCACGAGTGATCATGAGACGATAATATCTTATATTCTTCAAACCTAGAGATATGAGTTGTTACTATGAGTTGGTTATACATTGATTGCACGAAAACGCATTGGTAACTCGATGTTATAAAACGTGCCTTTGTGTATGATTCAACAAGTAGTAGAACAATCCATATGAGTCGAAGTTTATCCATTCCTTTTACCTTCGGGATAAAAGCGATATTTGTGGGCCCCTCGATGATTTAAAGATGATACATGTGAGTGCTTGGCCAAGCCATGACTGATTTGATTTGTTCAATCAGTCAGTCATCATGAATCGAAAATCGGGAAGCAACAAATGGACAGAGAGAATGATTGATAATCCATGTCTCAGTCCATATGATATCTAGAATGGAGGAATATATGATCCCTTATCTAATGGACAAGTCATTGATAAAGGTCAGAGTTCGACAAAAGCTTTTGAGAGCTACAATTGCTGATCGGTTCCTGAAGTCATACGCAATAATAGTTTTAGACTTATCCAAGTGGGAGACTGTTGGATTAATAGTTTTAGACTTATCTAAGTCCATAACTATAATTGGTAAGACCTGACCCGACCCGGCATGGTCCATTTGGGTTGCATGGCATCATGCATTTGGATAGACTATAATGAGAGAAATAACACTTAAGGTTGGTTAATATATTATAAGTTCTAATATATTAATAAGGTTATTTAATTAGTATTGATCAAGAATTAATTTGGAATTAATTAAGTGATCAAAAGGAGACTAATTAAATATATGGGTTGATTGTGTAAATCATTCATTCTTATATATGTGGGCTTGTGATCCAAGATTCCTTATGTTGGACTAAGTCCATGGGGTGACCCATGGATACTCCATGGAGGTTAAAATCCATGGAGCATAAGGAATGGATAAAGTTATGAGTTACATGGTGTAACCCTAATAGCCACCATATAAAAGAATCCCATGGCTCAAGAAATCGTGCACTAATGTGTGAGTGTGAGGGCTAGACGATTTTAAGGAGTGTTCAAGTTTCTCTTAAGTTATTCCAAGTGTATTTGGTGTTGTGTGAACCATTTGAGGTGTCACACTTGGGGCACTAGGCACTCAAGCTTCATGAAGACATTCTACATCAAAGAGGTATGTATTCTATCTTGTTATATTTATTATTTTGTATGCTAGATTAGGATAATACCTTAGATGTTCATAATTGTATGTATAATAGAGAAAACATAGATCCAAGGTATTTAGGTTTGCATGTACACTTAGGAGTGTTAGAATGCTCATAACCCAACAATTCTAACCCGATGGTTGTGGGTCGAGAGTATTCCATCCCGAGGATGATTAGACTCGTAGTATGTAGGCATTCCAACCCGATGGATGATTGGACCCATAGTATGTTGTTTGTTATTGTATGTATATTGTTGTGTGTATGAGTATTTTGGGGGTAACTCACTAAGCCTTCAAGCTTACAGTTTCAGTTTATTGTTTCAGGTTAAGCGGATGATCGCGGGAAGGCGAAGGCATGACCGTACACTTCCTCGATTGATGATTTGATTTCTGGGAACTGTGATGTTTAAACTATTTTGAAAACAAATTGTAATAACTGAATTGTTTCAGGTGATTTAAAAAGTTTTAAATTGGATCAAATTTTATGATAAAGAGAATGGACATGATGGATTGTGTGGATCCCCTAGTCAAAATTTTAATGTTGTGTAATGACTTGGTATTCATTATTTAGATAGTTTAGGATTTTTGGTGAGGCAGCGATTCTGGAGTTCGATTCTTCAGTCTAGATCGGCAATGCAATGAGTTATCCTCACTGTACTCAAGGGTCCAAGGCACCAAGGCCAGCCCTTTGATTTGTTAATTGAAATTGTTTTTGTTGTGATATGTTAGATCGGTATCCTGGTAGATAGGATGGTTATATGCTGGTATGATCTGTTAGATCGGTATCCTGGTAGATAGGATGGTTATATGCCGGTATGATCTGTTAGATCGGTATCCTGGTAGATAGGATGGTTATATGCTGGTATGATCTGTTAGATCGGTATCCTGGTAGATAGGATGGTTATATGTTGGTATGATCTGTTAGATCGGTATCCTGGTAGATAGGATGATTACATGCTGGTGTGATCTGTTAGATCGGTATCCTGGTAGATAGGATGGTTATATGTAGGTATGATATGTTAGATCGGTATCCTGGTATATTGGATGTGGTTATGCTTAGTGACCTATAGTTTGGCCTGACTGTCTGCATGCTGGTAGGAGATTACCTATTATATGTGCACATGATTGATTGGTAGTTGAGGGTATTCCATCCAGAGGATGATAGGACCCTGGTATGTTGTCTTTATACACTGTTATATGATTATCTGATAAAGGTTCACATGTTTGATTGTTTATGTTGGCATTCCAACCCGATGGTTGAGGGCCTAGGGTATTCCAACCTGATGGTTGATTGGACCTATAATACGTTGGCATTCCAACCCGATGGTATAGGGCCTGGGGTATTCCATCCCGATGGATGATTTGACCCATTGTATCTGTTATATATATGTATTGTGTGTAGGCATTCCAACCCGATGGTTGTGGGCCGAGAGTATTCCATCCCGAGGATGATTGGACTCGTAGTATGTGGACATTCCAACCCGATGGTTGAGGGCCTTGGGTATTCCATCCCGATGGATGATTGGACCCATAGAATGTTGTTTGTTATTGTATGCGTAATTTTGTGTGTGTGTATTTTGGGGGTAACTCACTAAGCCTTCGAGCTTACAATTTCAGTTTATTGTTTCAGGTTAAGCGGATAACCGCGGGAAGGCGAAGGTGTGACCGTACACTTCCTCGATTGATGATTTGATTTCTGGGAACTCTGATGTTTAAACTATTTTGAAAACAAATTGTAATAGCTGATTGGTTTCAAGTGATTTAAAAAGTTTTAAATTGGCTCGAATTTTATGGATGTTACAAGTTGGTATCAGAACCTTGGTTTGAGTGAATTGGAGAAACACTCGTGAGAATCCAGTCTCAAACTAAGTAAAATGTTTTCAAATAATTTTTTTTTAAAATGGTTTTCAAAATAAGAAAAGGAAGATGCAAGTGTACGACTAGTCAGAGCCAGTAAGTAGACCCCAAAATACCACACAGTTATTGATTATGTGATATGTTAGAACATCATGCTGGTACTAGGCTAGGGATCTTCAGGAATTGCATGATAGAATTGCCTGATTACATGATGCCTGCTAGCCTAGGGTTTTCCTTATATGAAATTGACATCATTACTGTAGTTGCTTGTGTATGTATCACAACTGTACATAGTTAACATCTTATAGCCTGAGAATTTTTGATTTGGCCTTATGTTCTGTTCTTGTTGATTAGGGGCTTAGGGTAGGATCAGATATTCGAAAGTCTATAGGGTCCAGCGTTATGTATGGCTAGCATACACTACTGCTATAGGGTTGGTGGAAGTTTCATGGATGGGTGGGTAGTGAGAGGTCGGGAGGCCAGTTATGAGATATTTAGCATTCCTCTAGGAGTGAGGATTGAGCGCTCGCTATGTGTATGTATATTGTTAGGGTGTTGTGGTGATACTTGACACAAATATGGGTAGGTGTGGAAGGTAGTATGGGTCTGTACTACTGAAAGCACAGCACCCATACGCGTATCAAGGAATTCACAACCCCTAGGGTTGGATTGGGAGTTGGTCCCCTGTCATTATATGGATTATCATCTTCCTGGTGCCTTACCAGAATGGTGGTTACGAGACGTCTTGAGAACCGGATACGGGTTAGGATCGGGAGCTGGCGGCTCGGATTAGGCCAACATTTTCAGAGTTTCATGTCAGTGAGATCATCCGGGAGGAGGTGATCAAGATTTTCCGGGGACATTTGCCAGAGATGTTCGGGTCTATTAAGACCTCCATGGTTGAGTATTTCTACAAGCGCTATGCAGCCGCAGTAGCTGTAACGACGACAGGGGGAGGAGCTGGTTGAGCCTTCCAGTATCGGGACTTGTTTCTAGGACATATTCTGATAAGCAGAGGACTATTGTTACTTGAGATCAAGGAGGTATTCTCTACTCGTTGAATTCTACGGGTTGAGCGGGAGAGGCTAGCACATGAGTTCTATATTTGAGGCTCGGGGTTTGCTTAAGGCCGGGATGTGAGTTGCGGGGACTCTGGATAGGAGTGATGATTATGTACAGCTGGGCTTTTGCAGCTGGAAGTGGAATGGTTAGCTAATGGAGTAGACTGTCGTTTTGTAGGGCAAGGATTGTGCCCTTTCAGTTTTTGAAGCTCGAATGAGTGACCAGGCTTTTGACCCCAGGATCAGGTTGTATTCCAGCTCGGGGTCAGTTGGTTGCAGGGATTGGAAACATTATTTCAGCGCCGGTGAGTGCAGGTGGGTCGATGTGGAATAAGTATTTTTTGAGGTTCGGTTTGCCTTGGATCCCTTGTATCAGGCGGTGAGGATTGATTTTGCGGCTTATTGCACTTTTGGGATTGTAGACTATGTCTTGGGAGTAGTTTGTAGCCCGGTTTAGGGCAGAGGTTGCTTCAGCTACTGCAGTTCAGCTGTGAACGTTTGAGCGGGTGGGTGAGTCAGGGTGCGAACCCTAAATAAAATGATTTCCATAGCTCGAGGAGGGAGACTTGTTTGGAGCCCCTTGGAAAAGGGGTATTACGTGTTAGGTCTGCGGACAGGGTTCCACAGGATGGTTATTCAGCATTGACAGGAATCAATGGTTTTAGTAACCGTTATTGGTTGGCGGATGAAGGCGCCCAAGGAAGTAGCTCGTTGCTGAGGTATTAGTTGGGGTACCTGTCTTTTGGTCCTCAGGATTTGAGCGTGGGATCATTCAAGCATTAGTGATAGTCGGTTTCACTGGGATTCAGGAAGTGTTCATCTGGTTCTTGGAAGTGTGTGGTCAATTGGGATTGGCTAGTAATGGAGTTCTAGTTACAAGAGTTGGTTGTTATCGGATCGATCGTTAGAAAGTGAGAAAGATTGGGAATTCTCCAATTTTCATGTATTGTGAAGACTTGGTCGAATCTAAGTGGGGGAGAATCGTCCCGGGATACAGAAGCAGGAGGAGTGTTGAAAATGGGTTAAGTTTTGCATCGTGGTCAGGAAGGAGGACAAACCAAGTGGCTATTTGGTTTGAGGGTTGTGTGAGCTGGGGAGTTCGGTAAAACTCCCTAACATGTGTTTCACGCCTTCTTGGTGCTTGATAGTGGAAGTTAGGGAACCAGGTTGGAGTTCTAGTCATGAATTAAGTTCATTTCAAGTATTCAGTCGAGGGTGTGCTCGACTCTGAGGGTTTTCGGATTGATAGATTGAGGGTTTTGATAGATGCCAAGGCTCGGCAGTACTTTCAGCACGGGTGTGCGGGTTATTTAGTGTATGTGTTACACACAGGTCAGGGTACAGACCACGGATTTCTGAGTGGGTGGACGATCGACATGAGGCCTAGGGTTAGGCCGAGGTTAAAGTCCACGGAATGGATCAGGAGTTTGGAACCCCAAGTGGGTGAGAACAATCTGCATGGGAAGGATCACCAGGAGGGGTGGTCCAGGGAGATGCTCAACAGTTTAGAGCGGTCCAGATAGACTGAAGGCCTAGTGAGGCGGTCCAATCATGCTGAAGACTCTTTATGTGTTAGTAGACCTATGTGAGGGTATTGAGTATGCTGCTATGCTATAGCAATCAGTAGGTCTGTCCCCAAGTATTGAACATGCTGATGGAGCATGCTGAAGAGTTTGTATGGGTTTTTTTTATATGTGATCAGGTTCTGAGTATATATGTTATGGGGTAGCAACTTGTTCTACAAGTGGATAGTGTAGGGTGAGGTTTCAGCACTGTGACACTTGTTGGTGTTGTGAAGGACATTGTTTAGGCTTTCTTGGGCAATAGAGGAGGTGAGTACCTCCGGGATGGAGTGATGGACATATGACGTGACGACAGCTGTATCGATAGGTTATCAGGAGCATTCCAGTCATGAGCTGAGGGTCGGAGGGGGCATACCAGACTCATGCTGTAGGCACAGAAGCAATCTAGATTTATGTTGAGGACCATGTAAGGGTATTCCAGTCATAGTCTGTGGGAATAGAGATTGTGTTGGTTATGTCTCCGGTAGTAGTGCGTTCGGATTGGATGTATTGTTGATATTCGTGGGAGTTGCACTCGGTTGTGACGAATCAGAGGATGGTAAATGAGACGCAAGGATAGATCCATGGATCTCAGTGTTGGGTTATGAGCATTCTAACACTCCTAAGTGTACATGCAACCCTAAATACCTTGGATCTATGTTTTCTCTATTATACATACAATTATGAACATCCAAGGTATTATCCTAATCTAGCATACAAAATAATAAATATAACAAGATAGAATACATACCTCTTTGATGTAGCATGTCTTCATGAAGCTTGAGTGCCTAGTGCCCCAAGTGTTACACCTCAAATGGTTCACACAACACCAAATACACTTGGAATAACTTGAGAGAAACTTGAACACTCCTTGAAATCGTCTAGCCCTCACACTCACACATTAGTGCACGATTTCTTGAGCCATGGGATTCTTTTATATGGTGGCTATTAGGGTTACACCATGTAACTCATAACTTTACCCATTCCTTATGCTCCATGGATTTTAACCTCCATGGAGTATCCATGGGTCACCCCATGGACTTAGTCCAACATAAGGAATCTTGGATCACAAGCCCACATATATAAGAATGAATGATTTACACAATCAACCCATATATTTAATTAGTCTCCTTTTGATCACTTAATTAATTCCAAATTAATTCTTGATCAATACTAATTAAATAACCTTATTAATATATTAGAACTTATAATATATTAACCAACCTTAAGTGTTATTTCTCTCATTATAGTCTATCCAAATGCATGATGCCATGCAACCCAAATGGACCATGTTGGGTCGGTTCAAGTCTTACCAATTATAGTTATGGACTTAGACATTAATCCAACAGTCTCCCACTTGGATAAGTCTAAAACTATTATTGCGTATGACTTCAGGAACCGATCAGCAATCGTAGCTCTCAAAAGCTTCTGTCGAACTCTGACCTTGTCGATGAACTCTGACCTTTGTCAATGACTTGTCCATTAGATAAGGGATCATATATTCATCCATTCTAGATATCATATGGACTGAGACATGGATTATCAATCATTCTCTCTGTCCATTTGTTGTTTCCCGATTTCCGATTCATGATGACTGACTGATTGAACAAATCAAATCAGTCCTGGCTTGGCCAAGCACTCACATGTATCATCTTTAAATCATCAAGGGGCCCACAGGTATCGATTTTATCCCGAAGGTAAAAGGAATGGATAAACTTCGACTCATATGGCTTGTTCTACTACTTGTTGAATCATACACAAAGGCACGTTTTATAACATCGAGTTACCAATGCGTTTTCATGCAATCAATGTATAACCAACTCATAGTAACAACTCATATCTCTAGGTTTGAAGAATATAAGATATTATCGTCTCATGATCACTCGTGATAAAATCCATGAAGTGATTCAAATGAGCGCGGGTTGAATCCAATACTCAGAACTTATGAGCACTCATGAGTGTTGTAGCACCACTTTGTCCACCAACTTGGACCTCTACAAACCAACCCATGACAGTCTTGATTCATATCTACTTCCAACATATATAACCGACTGTGGATGGTTTGAATAACTTAATCATTCAGGAAGAGCGACTTAGTTATTCTGGAAGTCAAAACATGAAAAGTGAAACACAAGAATAAATGAATCAAATATGGTATCAAACCCTATGAATATAAATAAACACTTTTATTGATCACCATACTGATTACTCATTATTCATTGTTTCAGTTTTATCAACTTTATACTTGAATTTAAAACAATAGTTGTCCCATGCTCCAAGCATGTACACTATGTTTTCTAAACACTAGTAATGCCATACACCAAGTATGCATACTATGTTTGTCTATGATCTTTACTTTGTAAAATAAACCAATTGAACATAATTTCAATGATTCTAATTTCACACTCCCAAATCCTTATCGAAAAATGTGAGAATTTCAAATTCCTATCATTTATCAAAATTTGTTTAGATTTTAAACTTATATGCACTGACCCTCCTGTAATGAATATGTACAAAGTCACAAAGACTTGTCAACAGTCATTATAAGGTATTCCAATGGAGATCAACTCCATGGAAACTAAGTCTCATATTCAAAGTACATTGCTTTGGACATGCTTCTTGCATTAAGTTTTCTAATCTTACACAGATAACTTCCACCTATGGAGACAACTCCATATTCTCATTTTGACTATCACTTCTGAATAAGAGATGCCTCTTTTCAGAATATGTCAATATGGTCCTTCCAAAATTAGCACTATACTTCCAACTGTCCCTGAGCAACCAATCTTTGGTAAACCTCAGATTGTCCTCGACAATTGCTTAATCATTTTAGTCATATCCAATTCTAGACCTTTTCCCTTCTTAATGCCTTTGGGCATTTGGAAAAATTTAGAAATGACAAATATTATAGCACATGCAATCGATCCTGTACCCAAAGCAAATGGTACACGATTCATGATGTCTCACATAAAGACATGATTCTAGACCAGTCTTTTGCTACAATATTTTTATTTGCCATGTTTTCAAAATTTGACTATGAAGAGGGATGCCGTAATCATAATCGAATTTTGAGAACGCAATATATAGAATTTCCTTAAGTTGAACCAATCCAACATGAAATTCATATATATATTCTTGACTAAAGATGATTAAGGTCTCAATCTAAGCCTTTAGAACTGAAATGAAGTATATCCTTTCCCTTAATTATAGCAAAACAACTTTTTCAATCCCTGCAGCATCACGAATTGAAACTTTTGTTTTCTATAATTAACATTGCTAACTTGTAACACTAACAATAATTATCATGCTCCCACTAACATGATGATTATTAGCATAACACTTATGCTCCCACTAGCTTTGACATGTACTCAGAAATCAGCTGGACTTCTAGAAATCAATACTTTATTGACTTTCTTACCAAAGTTCAGATTTCTGATACGAGATGCTTTGATAAAACTTTATCAAAATCATACACCTTTCCTTAGATAGCATGCATGTGTGTCTAAACAATTTTAGAACTATGAAAAGGGATGCCGTAATCATAGTCTCAATTGTTTAGACCTTTGCCACTTCTCACAAGTCCATGTTAGTGTGCCGGTAAACCACACACGCTCCACTAACGATTTTAAGAATGCAAATATCACAATTGCTATCTAGCTACAATCTACTTAGTGAAAGTGTTTCCTCACCATCATTTTCATGAATCGGAGAGAAACCTTATGACACTTAGATTTAATAGTGTATGTGTTCTTATCCATGTGGATTTGTTAAAACCATAATCACAAGACAAGGTTAGTGACAAATCCAAACTCATATTGATTAAACTTATGCAATCTTAAATTCTTGCCATTTGGCAGCTCAGGTGCCTGCCATTGGTTCCAAGTAGTTGTGCAACCAATTGAGAACTCTCAGAACTCCTATGCAAAGCCAACTTGAATAGGCACAAAAATTTCAACACGATAGGTTATAAACCTCAAGTCGTGTGCTAGTGAAGGACTTTAGGTTTTATTCTTGATTAAGTCTTGAAACTTTCAAGAGCTTTAAGACTCCCACTGTCCTCTTGACATATAAGACTTCCTTCTCAAATATTCAAGAGATAGTGTGGATTCTTTATCAAGACTAACACTTTACACAATTGGCCTAAGTTGGTCTCTGTTTTATCCAAAACATCACAACTTACCAATTTCAAATGTACAAGAGTAGATAACCTTTTACTCTTACATTTGACTAGTGTTAACAAACCCTCTTTAAGATATGTCACTCAAGTTACAATCTTGGAGTATGACTCTAAGAATTGTTTTGGAACGAAGTATGACTCATCTTTTTGATTTAACCATTTCAACAATTCATGACTCCTCTTCTTAGTCATAAGAATGCACTAAGATAACTTTAGAGGACCAATTGTGATATGGTATCTTAATCATTAAGATGATCATAAACATGATACTAAAGTACTCTCCCATCTTTTTCAGATTTGAGAAACTTTTATCTTTCTGCCATTCTTTGATTCTTCTTATTCGTTCTGTCTCACATTGAAACTTCTCCAATGCTACAGACTTATACTTAAACTTATAAGTATAACCATATTTACTGAACTTAAGTAAATCATGACGAATAGTCTTCTTGATCTTTTGTGGTTGACTTGACTAGTGCACAAGAATGTGTACTCGATCCCTTAGTCCTTTCCTTATTCACATAAGGAATTAGTCTTAATTTTCCAAGCTGAAAGTTCTCATTCATCATACTATACAACTTGCATGATTCCAAGTTTCGGTCCAATTGAACCTTGGGTGATGAGAATCTTTCCTTATTTGGTAATATTAGACACTACCACAACCGAAAGAATCAAATCCATTTTTCCAATATTGCTATCAATGGAATCTTCTAAGCAACAACTTTTCACAAATGCCATTGTAAGGATACTTAAAATAAATAAAATCAAAACCTTTTTCTTTTATTTTAAAACATTGCGGAAAAACTTATCCTTACAATCCATATGAAAACCTTGTTGTTATCTATTCCTAAGCAATATAAATATCATAACTCTTAAGTAATAGCCCAAAATTCTGATCACCGAACCATGTGATTGAAATCCATCTTCGCGATCAGAATCAGCATGTACTTAATAGAGTTAGACAATGGACTTTACCTGAAGTAGAGCCAAACTTATTGACTTTAACATCCTTAGGTAAATTTGGCAGCTTCGTAACCAATGCCCCTTCCTTTGGCAATAGTTACCTATGGACCCTTGATAATGGGACTATCTCAGACTTCGCCTCTCTCTTTACCATTGGGTCAACCAAGTTGACTATGGCCGATCCCTTTCCATTGGGAAGCGAGAGCTTTACTGGATATCCAATGTCATCATTGTCAATGTCCATAGCGTTTTAGGAAGTTGATCTTAGCAAATAGATAAGATCATTAAGGGTCTTGTCTTAGTCTATTTCACAGGATTCCCAAAATAACTCACTATTTGACTTAGAAAGTAGTTGAGCCACCAAATTTCTCAAGACTTTGACACCCAACTCTCCCGGCTTGTCAATATGTGACTACATCTCCAAGATGTGATCACACCTAGACCTTGCCTTGCCAATAGGGCTTGAGTGACCTTAAACTTTTTAGGAACTTGTGGGTTAGGGAGAATAATTGGAGGAGGTGAAAGAAGTATGATATCCATGGGACATCATCTTCATTTAGGAAAGCTTGTTTCAAGAGATTTGGGAAGATCATAAATGTCTAGACCAGACATCTTTTTGGGAGATATTCAAGATAGTTGATTTAAAGTCCTTAATATGACACCCAATATGAAATATTAAGGCTACGACCCAACAAACTATTTTATAACTTAGAAGAGGGACGCCGTAATCCAAGCTATAAAATATTTGAAGGTAGGTGAATGACGATTCACCAATTTCCACCATGAAAAACGAAATAATTTATTAGGTTTTAATTGGATTTGAAAGTCCTAGATCTTTGAGATTCATTGAACTGTTCAAAGGCATGTTTCAATCTCGAGTGTGCCCTTCAGGTTTTGTGACTGGGATGCCGAGGATCACAAAACAAGGTGTGAATAACCACGCAAATATACTTGGTACCCTTAATATTTACCCCTTAATCAGTGTGCCGGTTAACCACACACGCTCCACCGATACTATGATAAATATTAAGTTACCCTTTTCCTACCTTGTTAAGTCCAGGTTAGTGTGCCGGTTAACCACACACGCTCCACTAACGACTTAAGCAAAGTGCAAAGTGTAATTTCATGGGTTAGCACCAAATTCACATTTTCCTAAGTAACTAAGATTGGGTATTAATAAGAGTTTAGTTACTTAGTATTTATCATTAATACTTTTAATGAAAGGAGAATTATAGTCCTTGTCCTACCCGTTCGGCTAACGACCCTCCACCAGTCAAGGAAGCGGTGGGTGAGAGTGGACACCCATTAAACTGCCATTTTATAGGCAGTAACCTTATATACCCCTTATAGACCGGCTTCGTGAATGAGGCCTACTAACGGTAAGACTGACTTTACTCTTATACATATATATAAATATTATTAACTTATAATATTATAAAGTATAAGTGAAAACTTTTCAAATTCCAAAACTTGAGGGCAAGTTTTGAAACTATTCAAAACTAATTAGTTCCATAACTTATGAGTTTAAAGTAGTTTTAATTAAAAAAAAAAAAAAAAACTCTTCAAGTTCCATAACTTGAGGAGAAGTTATGGAAGACTTTAAACTAATTAATAAAAAAAATAACTTTTTTTATTGTAACTTATGGAACTAATTAAGGTTACACTTTTTTTTTAATTTAATGAAGAGACTCTTGAACCTCCATAACTTGAGGACAAGTTATGGAGTCATAAAACCATTTAATTAGAACTAGACTCTTCATTTTGTAACCTTTGCCAACTTTTATGAGTTTTATGATTCTTAAATGTGACTTTTCATATAACTTGAGGACAAGTTACAAAAACACACTTTGGAATCAACTCTTAGATTAAAATGGATTGAAAACAACTATTTCACACAACTTTTCTATTAATCTAAGAACCTCATAAGAACAAGATAATTCAAATCATCAATCTTCAAGAAATTAGCATGAACATACAAACTAATACAAATCTTTAAATTATGACAATTATCTTAGAAATTGGATTAGCATGAACATTACCACATCAAAAACAAGTTTATAAGTCCAAAAACATCTTAGGGTAATGTTCCTAGTCCAATTCCAGCCAAAACAATCGAATATATGCATCCAACTCGATTTTTTAGCTACTTTTGCAAGTATAACAAGAAAACAAGCCTAGGCTCTGATACCACTGTTGGGTTATGAGCATTCTAACACTCCTAAGTGTACATGCAACCCTAAATACCTTGGATCTATGTTTTCTCTATTATACATACAATTATGAACATCCAAGGTATTATCCTAATCTAGCATACAAAATAATAAATATAACAAGATAGAATACATACCTCTTTGATGTAGAATGTCTTCATGAAGCTTGAGTGCCTAGTGCCCCAAGTGTGACACCTCAAATGGTTCACACAACACCAAATACACTTGGAATAACTTGAGAGAAACTTAAACACTCCTTGAAATCGTCTAGCCCTCACACTCACACACAGGTCAGGGAACAGACCACGGATTTCTGAGTGGGTGGACGATCGACATGAGGCCTAGGGTTAGGCCGAGGTTAAAGTCCACGGAATGGATCAGGAGTTTGGAACCCCAAGTGGATGAGAACAATCTGCATGGGAAGGATCACCAGGAGGGGTGGTCCAGGGAGATGCTCAACAGTTTAGAGCGGTCCAGACAGACTGAAGGCCTAGTGAGGCGGTCCAATCATGCTGAAGACTCTTTATGTGTTAGTAGACCTATGTGAGGGTATTGAGTATGCTGCTATGCTATAGCAATCAGTAGGTCTGTCCCCAAGTATTGAACATGCTGATGGAGCATGCTGAAGAGTTTGTATGGGTTTTTTTTATATGTGATCAGGTTCTGAGTATATATGTTATGGGGTAGCAACTTGTTCTACAAGTGGATAGTGTAGGGTGAGGTTTCAGCACTGTGACACTTGTTGGTGTTGTGAAGGACATTGTTTAGGCTTTCTTGGGCAATAGAGGAGGTGAGTACCTCCGGGATGGAGTGATGGACATATGAAGTGACGACAGCTGTATCGATAGGTTATCGGGAGCATTCCAGTCATGAGCTGAGGGTCGGAGGGGGCATACTAGACTCATGCTGTGGGCTCAGAAGCAATCTAGATTTATGTTGAGGACCATGTAAGGGTATTCCAGTCATAGTCTGTGGGAATAGAGATTGTGTTGGTTATGTCTCCGGTAGTAGTGCGTTCGGATTGGATGTAATGTTGATATTCGTGGGAGTTGCACTCGGTTGTGACGAATCAGAGGATGGTAAATGAGACACAAGGATAGATCCTTGGATCTCAGTGTTGGGTTATGAGCATTCTAACACTCCTAAGTGTACATGCAACCCTAAATACCTTGGATCTATGTTTTCTCTATTATACATACAATTATGAACATCCAAGGTATTATCCTAATCTAGCATACAAAATAATAAATATAACAAAATAGAATACATACCTCTTTGATGTAGAATGTCTTCATGAAGCTTGAGTGCCTAGTGCCCCAAGTGTGACACCTCAAATGGTTCACACAACACCAAATACACTTGGAATAACTTGAGAGAAACTTGAACACTCCTTGAAATCGTCTAGACCTCACACTCACACATTAGTGCACGGTTTCTTGAGCCATGGGATTCTTTTATATGGTGGCTATTAGGGTTACACCATGTAACTCATAACTTTACCCATTCCTTATGCTCCATGGATTTTAACCTCCATGGAGTATCCATGGGTCACCCCATGGACTTAGTCCAACATAAGGAATCTTGGATCACAAGCCCACATATATAAGAATGAATGATTTACACAATCAACCCATATATTTAATTAGTCTCCTTTTGATCACTTAATTAATTCCAAATTAATTCTTGATCAATACTAATTAAATAACCTTATTAATATATTAGAACTTATAATATATTAACCAACCTTAAGTGTTATTTCTCTCATTATAGTCTATCCAAATGCATGATGCCATGCAACCCAAATGGACCATGTCGGGTCGGGTCAAGTCTTACCAATTATAGTTATGGACTTAGACATTAATCCAACAGTCTCCCACTTGGATAAGTCTAAAACTATTATTGCGTATGACTTCAGGAACCGATCAGCAATCGTAGCTCTCAAAAGCTTCTGTCGAACTCTGACCTTGTCGATGAACTCTGACCTTTGTCAATGACTTGTCCATTAGATAAGGGATCATATATTCATCCATTCTAGATATCATATGGACTGAGACATGGATTATCAATCATTCTCTCTGTCCATTTGTTGTTTCCCGATTTCCGATTCATGATGACTGACTGATTGAACAAATCAAATCAGTCATGGCTTGGCCAAGCACTCACATGTATCATCTTTAAATCATCGAGGGGCCCACAGGTATCGATTTTATCCCGAAGGTAAAAGGAATGGATAAACTTCGACTCATATGGCTTGTTCTACTACTTGTTGAATCATACACAAAGGCACGTTTTATAACATCGAGTTACCAATGCGTTTTCATGCAATCAATGTATAACCAACTCATAGTAACAACTCATATCTCTAGGTTTGAAGAATATAAGATATTATCGTCTCATGATCACTCGTGATAAAATCCATGAAGTGATTCAAATGAGCGCGGGTTGAATCCAATACTCAGAACTTATGAGCACTCATATATTTAATGAATGATTTACACAATCAACCCACATATATAAGAATGAATGATTTACACAATCAACCCATATATTTAATTAGTCTCCTTTTGATCACTTAATTAATTCTTGATCAATACTAATTAAATAACCTTATTAATATATTAGAACTTATAATATATTAACCAACCTTAAGTGTTATTTCTCTCATTATAGTCTATCCAAATGCATGATGCCATGCAACCCAAATGGACCATGTCGGGTCGGGTCAAGTCTTACCAATTATAGTTATGGACTTAGACATTAATCCAACACTCAGGTCATGAGTAGACCCGCGTTATGATTCATAGAGGTATTCCAATCTAGGGTATTCCATCCTGAGGATGACCGGACCCTATGATTGATTGGACCTGATATGTTTGGTATTCCAACCCGAGGGTTGATTGGGCCAAATATGTGTGGGGATACGAGGGTATTCCATCATAGGGATGACTGGACCCTTCGTAGGTATGCCTTGTATTCTAGCCCGAGGCTGATTGGGCAAGGCATGAGTGTTCGGGTTATTAGTGGATTGGTTTTGTATGATATTTTGGGGGCTGAAGGACGCATTATCCTATCAGCACAAAGCGTTCACTTCAGGAAAGGGGGAAATTTGGGTTTCCGATACTTTGGATCATCAGGATTTTGTCAGGTTGGCAAAGTGGCATGTAGGATAGACCTTTTGAAAAGGTTCGATTGGATTCACATTGCTTTTCACGTTTGGCAGCTGCAAATGCGCATATTGGATGGGTAGGCGGTTATATCACTGGGTGATGTCCAGATCGGAGAGCACTTGAACTGTGTAGGGAACCAGTGGCAGCATCGGAAAAGATCCGAGTAGACTTGGGAGCCACAATACAAGATGCGGGAATATTACTGTGAATGGTTCGCAGCAGCAGGCTTCGAGGACGAAGCCTAGTTTAAGTGAGGGAGAATTGTGACATCCCAAGATTTGTCATTTATAGTCCCTTGGGATAGAAGGGTGAAGCCATGAAAGTATAAGGAGTAAATTGCAAATTATTGGGATCAGGAGGAGTACGTTGCACGTACATAAGGGTATGTTGAGCGTACTAGGCGTGCCCTAGTACGTTGGGCGTACACTTGTGTACGCAGGGTGTACTCATGGCAGAAGGAAACCATAATATTTAGGGTTTGGGGACTATATAAGCAACATTATGAGCAAAAGACCCTCCCTTACCCCAGCCTCCACTGCTTAGAGTCGTTTTCCCTAAAACCTAGCCATTTCCTTGAGTGTTTGAGCTTTATGAGTGTTTCTTGAGTGTTTTAAGAAGAAGGTGTTGCATCAAGGAGTTGGAGAAGAAGATCAAGCTTGTGGATATGAAGTTGGTTTGTGCCCAAGAAGCTCCAGAAGGTAAAAAGCTTGGAACTTTATGCATGTATGAGATAGATCTAGTTATTTTAGCTTTATGGAAGCATTCTTGTCCCAAAAGTCCCAAAATGGTGCATGTTATGATTTAGAATAAATGAGTTGTCCTTTCAGATCTTAGAGGAGGTCCTAAGTGATAAAAATGGTTTCCCAATAGCTAGATTTGTTTCATGCATGAAGTAGGAAGGTCTTAATGGATTAAGACAACGTGTTAAGAACTTTATGGACGTCCAAAGTGATAAATTTCGAGACTTTACAGCCCTATGGCACTTTTGGTCAATGGATCTGGAGTTTGGGATTAAGTGCTTAAGCCATTAAGCACTTATTAGGGTGTTAATGAAACCCAGCGTACTGGGTCAACCACCCCGATGGTGGTCAACATCAGGACGAGTACGCCCCGCGTACCAGATGGGGCCAAGTTTTAATAATGGAACTTGGAATTAGGCGCAATTAGGGAGTTGGGCCCAATTTGGTAAATTGGGCCAATAATGGCCTTTGCATATAGACTTCCAAGGTTATGGACTTAGCATTGGGCCTTGGCCCAATAAAGACAATGGACATGATGGATTGTGTGGATCCCCTAGTCAAGATTTTTATGTTGTGTAATGACTTGGTATTCATTATGTCGATAGTTCGCGATTTTTGGTGAGGCACCGATTCGGGAGTTCGATTCTTCATTCCAGATCAGCATTGCGAGGTGAGTTATCCTCACTGTACTTAAGGGTCTAAGGCACCAAGGCCGGCCCTTTGATTTGTTATTTAGAATTGTTACTGTTGTGATATGTTAGATCGATATCCTGGTAGATAGTATGGTTATATGATGGTATAATATGTTAGATCGGTATCCTAGTAGATAGGATGGTTATATGCTGGTATGATCTGTTAGATCAGTATCCTGGTAAATAGGATGGTTATATGCTGGTATGATATGTTAGATCGGTATCCTGGTAGATAAGATGGTTATATGCTGGTATGATATGTTAGATCGGTATCCTGGTAGATAGGATGGTTATATGGTGGTATGATCTGTTAGATCGGTATCCTGGTAGATAGGATGGTTATATGGTGGTATGATATGTTAGATCGGTATCCTGGTAGAGAGGATGGTTATATGTTGGTATGATCTGTTAGATCGGTATCCTGGTAGATAGTTGGATTTGGGCCTTTGCTGGACTTTATGAATATAATGCTTTGGGCCAAGTTTTAATAATGGAACTTGGAATGAGGCCCAATTAGGGAGTTGGGCCCAATTTGGTAAATTGGGCCAATAATGGGCTTTGCATATGGACTTTCAAGGTTATGGACTTATAATTGGGCCTTGGCCCAATAAAGAGAATGGACATGATGGATTGTGTGGATCCCCTAATCAAGATTTTTATGTTGTGTAATGACTTGGTATTCATTATTTGGATAGTTCGGGATTTTTGGTGAGGCAGCGATTTGGGAGTTCGATTCTTCAGTCCAGATCAGCATTGCGAGGTGAGTTATCCTCACTGTACTTAAGGGTCTAAGGTGTGACAGTCGTCAAAATTCGAGTCGGTTTTAGATTTGACTAAACTTAGTTGCACATATAGGCACTACACATTCTAGACTTAGTAACTAGAAGCTAAGTTATAACCTACTAGAAACTTGGAAACAATTAGAATCAATGGATAGTGTGCATAGATTTCACATTGATATGTGAATTCTATAACTACTTAACTGTAGAGACTATCCATATTCGGGTCATTCTTTGACTCGGACACCTTTTCATGAATCATATACACACATCATGCACTTGACCTAGTGGTAGAAATGAGGTCCTAGTCTCGTTGGAACTTAAGTTAGAGTTAAAAACTAGGACTAGTATACTTGATTCCTCAATTTCGCTTGAATCTCGAAACCACTACATAGAATGCCAATAAATCGATAAAAATAAATTAGAAACATTATTTTTAACTAGAAAAGAGTTATGAAACTCTAACATAAATTGAAATCTCAAATAATTCAATTTATTTTGATATCCAAATATTTATTAAATCTCAAGACCCTAAAAACCCTAAATGCCCTAAAAACTCACATTTATAAACTTTAACCTTAAAAATTCTATAAAATAATTATGAAGCTTCTAATATTATCTTATAATAATCAAAATTATGAAAATGAATTCAAGGAAAATAAATTTTAAACTATCAACATTTATTCCTAATTAACAAGTTAAATCAATAATTTAATAAAACAAATCATGGCTTAATTCACACTTTATAAAAAAATGGGAAAATTTATAAAAATTGAGGCAAATTTATATAATGTAAATTGAAGAGGTGGGGAGTCTCTCTCCTCATTGAAAATTCGGATCTCCCTCCCTATATCTCTCTTCTTCCCAACATAAAATCATTCTTCTTCTCTCTCACACTCCATCTTCCCTCATTCTCTCTCATTTCTCTCTCACACTCTCACACACATTTTCTCTCTTCCTCCCTCTATGAACCACGAAATTTTACAGCAAACAAGTCTAAGAACACTCATGATGCTCAAAATCTTCATCATCTAGTGGTGTTCATTAAGGTAGAACACGATTTCCTTTCATTTTCCTCGATGTTTTCAAGGTTTTTCTTGCATTTCCTTCTTCTTCTACACCTTTCTCTTAGAAAATATGTGTGCATGTTCATTCACTTCAGTTTTGATGATGATGGTGGTAGGATTTCACCCAAAAACAACATGCATGTTGTAAATGGTGAAATCCAAGGACCTAAACCTAAGTCAAGATCATGAAAATGCACTTTTCTACAAGTTTTGGTGGAAAATCACCACATGCACTCTAAGTTTTCTTTCAAAAATGATTTTTGAATGTTTCAAACTCATGAATGGTCTTCAAACAAACATGCATGTGATGATCTTCAAGCTTAGATGCTAGATCATCAAAGTAAGTTGTTAAAAGCTTTCAAATATGTTCATGAAGGATTTATTTCCAAATAAATATCTAAAACTCCTTTTCTGACCAAATCCGATTTTTCCCAGATTCCCATCAACAAAATGAGATGTTCAACAAATTTTCAGAAAATAATTCATTTTTCTCGAATTATTATAATTGTTGAAATAAAATAGAGCAATAAATCATATAAAATACTTTCTGATGTCTATAAATCCTAGGTAAATACGTGGATGACCCCTATGCTAAGAAATGACCCCAAATTAAATTTCATCAGTTTTTGTTACTGTTTAATATGGTTTTGAATTTTCTTTTTGTTTGGCTCCAATAAATCATAAAAGCACTTTAGGGAATCTTAAAATGATATATAACAATTTTCGCAATTGCTACCAGAGGTATAAGACTCAGAAACATATTTTCAGAATTTTTCATAATGCATTCCTATTTTTCCCTGATTTTTGTATTTATAATGGCCTAAAAATAAAACAAATAGTTTTGCTCATCCAAAATTCATGAAAATTTACCAGAACACCTTGTAGTACATTAGGAGGCTACATAAAAATTTTGATGATTTTTCTCTTCTGTATACTATTTTTCTCCTATTTTCTAAGATTAAATACACTTAAATACACAAAGTCGGATTTCAGTATATAAAAACCACATTTGATATTTTTCCCAGATTATTTACTCTGTAAATGAAGTGTACAAAATTTTTGGTAATTTACTTTAATTGTTTAATAATTATTATTCAATTAATGATTATTTAAGAGGATTAAACAAGGAAAAATAGCAACACTAATTGAAAAATATCTTTTA
This sequence comes from Lactuca virosa, assembly GCF_052849685.1. Classification (NCBI taxonomy): domain Eukaryota; kingdom Viridiplantae; phylum Streptophyta; class Magnoliopsida; order Asterales; family Asteraceae; genus Lactuca; species Lactuca virosa. Next base: position 179,116,786 of record NC_136428.1, read on the forward strand.
TATTTTTCACAGCTTCTATATATGTAATAACAGTGTTACAAAAATTTTGGACAATTTTGGAAACTGTTTTCTATTTATCTCCATTTTTATTAGAATAAATGCACAAAAATCATAAAATTGGGTTAAACAGTTTATAAATCCATTTTTATATTTTTCCCAACTTAAGTATGTGTGATGGCAGTAATATAAGAAGTTTGGAGAATTTTCTTAACTGATTGCTATTTTTCATGAATTTTTATCTACTTAGAGAATTAATTATAAGAAAATTGGTTATACATATCTATAAACTATGAAAATTTATCTGGAAGTCTTTTAATGTAGTTAGAACCAAAATCTGAAGTTTGGTAATTTTTATTAACTTTTTACTATTTTTCCATGATTTTATAATTATTCAAGGAATTAAATGGTGAAAAATAATTAGACAAATCAAAAAGTCAAGAAAATTTATCTTAAGGTCTTTGACTTCAATTAAAACTGAAATGCAAAGTTTAGGAAAGTTTAGAACTAAATTGATTTAGTTTTTGAATATTTAATCATTGGAATACCTGTTAAAATGTTAAATATTAACATTTCAATAATGGGAATTTTCCACTTAAATTGTTATATAACAATTGATTCTTTGAAATTTAATTTTCACAGAAAAATGTTTGTAACCTATCAATATTAAACTTTGACACATTATTGGCATAATTCTATTGTAGTAGTAAGTATACTAGTATTAGATTTCAATTAGGGACTCATTAGTGTGTAACGTCGTTGTTGGAAAAACGATAGTAGTACGAGTGGAGCGTAGATCAAGGCACCATTTGCATCATCTCAATGTATTGTGCGTATTCACGACTCCCCTATTTTCGGTTTTTATGTTTTGGGGTGGAAAAGCATGTCCTAAACTATTTATGTTCATTATATTTAGTTGACTCGTATAAACTTGATAACTGTATTTTGCATATTGTGAGTATTCACGACTCCCCTATTTTCGGTTTTTATGTTTTGGGGTGGAAAAGCATGTCCTAAACTATTTATGTTCATTATATTTAGTTGACTCGTATAAACTTGATAACTATATTTTGCATATTGTGAGTATTCACGCACTCCCCTATTTTCAGTTTTTATGTTTTGGGGTGGAAAAGCATGTCCCAAAAAACTATTATTTGAATGTTGTATTTAAATTGATTTGTATCAAACATGATTGCTATTTTATTGCTATGTCTCTCTATGTATGTCTATGCAACACGGAACATGAGAACTTATCGTACTAAGGCCCTTCCCTTATCTCTAACCATTAACTCTTTGAGCCAATGGTCATTATGGATAACGCTATTAGGAATTGACAACTCCTCACTCGCCCTATTGCTGGAGTGCATGATACCATATTCATCTATGGAACGATAAGCATAGATCTTGATAGGGCTTCAGTCATAGGTTTGGTTGAGACTCATTGTTTGCTCATACACATACAAACTCGTTTCTCGTTATAGCAATAAACTTGTTATTAATTATAGCAATGAACTTTGTTTCTCATTACAACAACGAACTTTTATTACTGAAAACTTATATACATGTTTTAGCAATGAAATTGTTTGCTCATTGTAGGAACGAAATTGATTGCTCATTTTAAGCAATGAAACTTGTTTACTCGTTTGAGTAACGAACTTTATCTTCCATGAGAATATGAATGTTGCATCTTATTTGGGCAACATACTTTATCTCTCATGATGACAAAGAACTCTGTTTTTTTTTTACAAACTTATTTACTCATTTTAACAATATACTTTTATTATTGGAAACTTTTATCAAAACTTTGATTTCAATTCATGGAACCAATATTATTTTGTTTATTTGTGAGTACTCACCAACTATTTTTATAGTTGACGCTCGTTTTACATGCTTTTTCAGGAATCGTCAAGTAAGTGGCACTTAGGGACACATCACTTTTAGGAGCATTCGCATGTGTTGTATTTCAATTTACATTGTAATTCTTTTAAAAGTTGTTCAATTCTATTGTAAATTTGTAATGATTTTTAATACTATGGTTGGTGTTGTCTTTTAACTTTTGCTATGAAACCCTTTATACTGCCACACCTCGTGTTTCCGCTTTAGCGGGGTGTGACATAAGGCACCAAGGTCGGCCCTTTGATTTGTTATTTGGGATTGTTATTGTTGTGATATATTAGATCGGTATCCTGGTAGATAGTATGGTTATATGTTCGTATGATATGTTAGATCGGTATCCTAGTAGATAGGATGGTTATATGCTGGTATGATCTGTTAGATCGGTATCCTGGTAGATAGGATGGTTATATGCTTGTAACATCCGGATTTTCAGAGGTATTATGGTGTAGGTTAATCTTGTGATTAAAGGAGGGACTCGAAGAGTTGAGGGTCCAACTCGCCGAGTCGAGTCGGGTTTCTCCCGTGGATTTAATGAGTGGACTTGACGAGTCCGAGGAGAGGGACTCGCCGAGTAGGTGCTGATTAGAGAAACCCTAATTGCTGGGGTTTGGGACCTATTTAAAGGCACTTATAGCCTCATTTGCGGCCACCCTTTCCCTGGAAGCAAACCCTAAAGGTCATTTGAGCTAGAAAGTGAGAGAGAAGCTATCTTTTGATTTTTAGTGCATCATTTTAGAAGAAGAGAAGGAGATCAAGCAAGGATCAAGAGGGGGAAAGTTGGATCCCGTGATAGATCGTCCAGAGCTTCTGAGGAAGGTAAAAGTCTGCACCTTTCTCATTATTTTGGTTAGATCTCATGTGTTTGGAGTTCTAGGGCTTTTACCACCTTTGGTTTGGGACTTTGAGTAAAATGGATTAGTTAGAAGCCTAGTCCTCAGATCTGGACCTTGTGAGGTCCCTAGAGTCCAAAGGTCCCAACTTTATTCGTCCAAATGAGGGTTGTTGTGCTTAACACCTTAAGAAGGGCTTGTTTTGGCATTTTGAGGCATTTATGCCATGCATGAACGTAAAGGTCGAGACTATATGTGTCTCTGGCGTCTTAAAGGGCTAGATCTTGGGTTTGGAATGAGAGATCTGACTTTGGACGTGTGAATGAGGAATCATACCGAGGGGACTCGTCGAGCTCATGAGTTGACTCGACGAGTCAGTAAGGGTTTGTCCCGATGAGCTTGAGCATGCGATAGCTCGACGAGTTGGGGGTCAACTCGACGAGCTGAGCTGGGCTGTCACGAGATTTCTGAGGAAAGTAAGTGGACTCGACGAGTCGCAAGGGTGCACTCGGCGAGTCGGGTCAGACATGGACTGTTGACTCGAGTTTGACTTCTGTTGACTCTAGGATTTGGTCAACATGAGTAATGGAGACTATGGAGGGGTAAAATGGTCTTTTGCCCAATTCAAGAGTTAGAGAAAGAAGAATAGCCCTCATTAATTGGGGTCGTGTGAAGAGTATTGATTAGAGATATTCATCTTTTGTGCTAGGCGGAGTCTAGTTCGAGTTTCGGGTGCGAGGGTATTTACTTGCTGCTTGTCAGGTGAGTCTTCTCACTATACTTTACCTTGAGTGGTAATTAGAGTTATGTGACAGAGTATCTTGTATGCTATGTATGTGATGTGTTACACTACATTATTTCTATGTGATTTATGATGTGTGTATTCCAGAGTTTACAGAGTTAGGACCGAAAGGTCCATAGAGTTAGGACCAGAGGGTCCACAGAGTTAGGGCCAGAGGGCCCACAGAGTTATAGCCTCGAGTGGCTAATATGTGTTATATATGGTATTTTGGGGAACTCACTAAGCTTCGTGTACACACCATAGAAAGAGTTATGTTTTAAGGATCTTGGATTTTTAATGGAGTTGTGTTTTGCAATTTGAATAAACGAGATTTCCATACAATATGTTATGAAAAGTATGCGATTTTAAAATGAAAAATCTGTTTGAAAAATTACGGTGTTACAAGTTGGTATCAGAGCCTTGGTTTGAGGGATTCTGATGCGCCTTCGGGTAAATCTGGACTCAAACTGAGGATTTGAGAAAAAATTTCAAAGAAATGATTTTTCTAAAGCAAACAAGACTTTCTAAGAGAAAACGAGAAGGAGCAGTGTGTACAATCAGCCAGCGATAGGCCAGGTATTTCATATTCTATGAGATATTATGCATGCTAGAGATAGGCTAGGTATTTCATATTTTAGGACTAGAGTGGCCTGATTTGTGATGTCTTAGCCTAGGAGTTGCAGTTATCTGTGATATGCTTTCGTGTATGTGCTGAGTAAGAGTATCCAGAGGGAATCCTTTTGAGAGAGGAATTGAGTAGAAGAGTAATCTAGGAGAGATACCTGGATGACCATTCGTGGAATCCTCTGAGAGGGTAGTCATAGGCCCACGTGGGGTGAAGTTGCTTGAGTTCGGTGATATCCTACGAGTATGAGGAGGGCAAGTAGGATAATAGCCTAGAGAGGTTTTATGAGGTTATTCGATGCCCGAATGCTGCTTGCTTCGTGCTTTGTGGAACTCTCGATGATGGGAGTTAGCTACCAAGTGAATATGACAATATTCAGGAGGTAGATGGCTGGCATCATTAGGAGTTCTTCAGCAGCTGATGGTGGAGAAGTGTGAGAACCTAGGAAGAGCCTAGGAAAGGGTGACCCTAGTCAGATGAGTACACTGACAGAGTTGGATAATCCGCAGAGGGGCGAACACGCATGACGGGCTTGGTGATTGAGAAGGTCGAGCAGCTACTTAGGAACTCGGGGATGGTCCGTGTGGAAAGTATGGGTAGATGTGGCAGGTAGTATGGGCCCGTACTACTGAAAGCAGAGGACCCATACTCGATACAGGGAACATTTCGGAGGTTTTAAGTAGCAGATCGAGAGGTGATTTCATGGTTCGTGTACCATGATTTGTAGCAGATCGAGAGGTGATTTCATGGTTCGTGTACCATGATCTATAGCAGATCGAGAGGTGATTTCATGGTTCGTGTACCATGATTTGCAGCAGATCGAGAGGTAATGTCATGGTTCGAGTACCATGATTCGTAGCGGATTGAGAAGAGATAACATGGTTCGAGTACCATGATTCGTAGCGGATTGAGAAGAAATAACATGGTTCGGGTACCATGATTCATAGCAGATCGAGAGGTGGCCACATGGTTCGAGTACCATGACCCGTGGCAGTTAGTGTTGTTGGTTGTACCAGCTATTCCATGGTGATTGGTTAGACCGAGATCAGAGGTGAAAGAGTATGGGGCTAGAGGGCCATGATGAACGAGTTCTAGTGAAGCATCCCTTAAAAGGGAAATCGAGTTAGCTCCGAGGGATTGTTGTTGAGATGCCAATTGGAGTCGTAAGACTCAAGAATGAGTAGAGATGGCAGTTATGGAGGATTACGACATGAGTTGAGCAATCAGCCGATGGTGGAGATGTTATTTTCTGTGACCTGAACGGTGTTATTTCTGTTCCTATGGGAAACAGGAAAGGTATTGAGATTTTCGGTTTCCAAGGTTGGGGGTGACCCCTGTGGGGTAGCTTTGGTTACGATCTTTCATCAGAGTATTTGGGCAGTATGTCTGCCGAGAGGTAATGTTAGAGCATGAGCAGGTTGTCAGCGGGGACTGAGATGATTAAGGACAAGGATACACCCTATTTGAGCATAGTAGGGTATGTATTAGCTGCAGCGGCAGACGATCAAGAAGAAGATATTGGGGCGGTGGCTCTTATTGTTTATGACGAGTATCGAGTGTGGCAATGAGGACTCCACTCTTATTACAACCCACGTGATGGAACATTGGTTGAAGAGTCGAGGATGAGGAATATGATAGTTCGTTATTTTCAGACTGAGAGTCAGGGCTACGACTGGACAGTTGAGATGTCCGGTAGTTGGATGGTACAAGATTCTGAAGGACTAGAGGTAGTCATGATGAGAAGTTTCCGAGGATTTCATCGGAGATTCGGGGTATCTGGAATTGCTTGACCTCAATCGGGGGGATCATCAAGCATTGTGTATCACCTTCCAAGAGTAGGTGCGATGGGATTGGTAAAAACAGTATGTGGGTTAGATTGTTGGCGAACCAATTGGTGATGGTTCGAACCCTGAGTGGGGGAGAACCGGGTACTTTTGAGGACATAAGAGAATGGTTCAAGAACGGTTAGAGAATTGGATAAAGAGGCTTGAAGTATGGATTCCTGATACCAGGGTTATTGGTGGTTAATGAGAGGTGCAGAGTGAGATAGTGCATGTGGTACGTGCTTGAGAAAGGATGAGTGTCTCCACAGCAAGTGGCCGTTGGTCGGACACCTTATGGGGTTAGGAATCCTTCAAGGTTAAAATGGTGAATTCGAGATGGTTGGCTTGTGAGGTTAGTTCGGCGGTTGAGAATTTTTGGTTCAGAGTAAGGGCTATTATATGCAGTATCGGAAGGGATGAAGTTGATTGGGCAACCAACTTCAGGGTCGTTATGAGTATTCTTGCATGAGTTTTGAGCAATAGAGAAGGAAGTTTCGGATTGTCAACTTCGTGTTCCGAGTCGTTGGCAATTTCTCCGTGTTTTAAATTTGGGGATGGAGTATTCCGGGGTTACTAGTGGCACGAGAGAAAGACCGGTTGTGACGTTCCGAGGAAGCAATGCGGTATCTAAGTATGATGTCATGAGTATGAGATCAGTGGTAGAGTCGAGACACTGCGAGGCGTTATGATGGTATTCCGGAGTATCCGAGTTTAATGTCCTAAAATCTCGGATTGTTTTGAGTTTGAGTTTGAGATGTCGAGTGGTTTATCAAGTGTCTATGGTTCCGGTGGGGGCCCTTCAGCTAATTGACATCAAATGGATTTATTTGAGAATGTGAATTGCAGCGATAAAAAGAGGTTTTGTCATAACGGTGGTCGTCCGAAGTAGTGATGCTTAGCCCCGATGGGTGTGTGTGTACCTATCTATGATGGGCTGCAGAGCATGAGTTAATGATCGCAGTATGGTGTCAACCTGAGGATGAGATTGTGAAGTGGTAAGAGTAAGTGTGGTAAGACTGCGGGGAACTGCAGTTTCAATGAGTCAGTGCAGAGAGGTGTGGTGATGCTACGGGGAGCCGTAGTACTCACTATTCAGTGAGAGGTGTGGTGATGCTACGGGGAGCCGTAGTACTCACTATTCAGTGAGAGGTTGTGGTGATGCTACGGGGAGCCGTAGTACTCACTATTCAGCGAGAGGTTATGGTGATGCTACGGGGAGCCGTAGTACTCACTATTCAGCGAGAGGTTGTGGTGATGCTACGGGGAGCCGTAGTACTCACTATTCGGTGAGAGGTTGTGGTGATGCTACGGGGAGCCGTAGTACTCACTATTCAGTGGGAGGTTGTGGTGATGCTACGGGGAGCCGTAGTACTCACTATTCCGCGAGAGGTTGTGGTGATGCTACGGGGAGCCGTAGTACTCACTATTCAGTGAGGGGTGTGGTGATGCTACGGGGAGCCGTAGTACTCACTATTCAGTGAGAGGTCATTGTGATACTACGTGGAGCTGTAGTACCCACTAGTCAGCGAGAAAATGTTGTGATGAAGTGCTCTCTGATCAGAGCTTGACGCAAAAGAGTTTTAGGCTTGGGTAGCCCTAATATTTGACTTGTGGAAGCCTGGGGTCGAACCAGGGGTGGGACTGGGGTCTCCATGTTTGTCGGAAGTCGTTATATTCCGAATGGAGTAGTGGTTTTCATGGCCAAGGGAAGTGAATCAGTGAGGTACGCATGGGTTGCGGGTCATGAGTCATGAGTTGAGTGGGTCATTGGGTCGAGTGGTTCCAATTCTGGATCGGACCAGACTCTCGATATTGAGTTTGACTCTAGTGGTGCATTGAGTAGGCGAAATGAGACTCCCGATTCTGAGATGGGTTCCATTTTGAGGAATATTGTTTGTCATCAGATGTTTTGGACCGGAGTGGGTCAGTTCTTTGGTGCGGGAGGTAGCGCGAGGCGCTCGTATCTAGGGAGTAGTGTTCGGCGGGGGTCGAGGGTGAAACAATTTTGTAGGATTGTGGAATCCGTTGGGGTAAAGAGAACTTCGTGACTTGGGTGTCACTGGGCCGAGATAGTTGTTATGAGAAGGAAGTCAGTAAGACATTTTGGGATATGTTATGGGTGACCTTTGGAGGTTCAACTGTGGAGTCAGAAGTTGACCTAGAGCTCAGTATTAAAAAGGGGTATGAGGAACGAAGCTGGGACTTGTGATTGTGATGTCTGAGGACACTTCTAAGCGAGCCTGGTTATTCTCTTGTGTCTGAAGGGCAGAGTGTTGAGGATTCTTTGTTCGGATGGGTTCTGATAGCAGTTTAGTGTATGATCCCTGGTGGGGTGTGGACCCTTCCGTTTCTTGGGGCGTGATTTGGATCATTAGCATGTTGATATGAGTGAGCGGTAGCCGATTGTTGGATTTGGTCTTGTGAGAATCAGAGGATCAGTGAGTTATCAGGGTTTGATGGATTGTGTGGATCCCCTAATCAAGATTTTTATGTTGTGTAATGACTTGGTATTCATTACTTGGATAGTTCGGGATTTTTGGTGAGGCAGCGATTTGGGAGTTTGATTCTTCAGTCCAGATCAGCATTGCGAGGTGAGTTATCCTCACTGTACTTAAGGGTCTAAGGCACCAAGGCCGGCCCTTTGATTTGTTATTTGGGATTCTTATTGTTGCGATATGTTAGATCGGTATCCTGGTAGATAGTATGGTTATATGTTGGTATGATATGTTAGATCGGTATCCTAGTAGATAGCATGGTTATATGCTTGTATGATCTGTTAGATCGGTATCCTGGTAGATAGGATGGTTAAAGGAGGGACTCGACGAGTTGAGGGTCCAACTCTCTGAGTCGAGTCGGGTTTCTCCCGTGGATTTAATGAGTGGACTCGACGAGTCCGAGGAGAGGGACTCGCCGAGTAGGCGCTGATTAGAGAAACCCTAATTTCTGGGGTTTGGGACCTATTTAAAGGCACTTATAGCCTCATTTGCGGCCACCCTTTCCCTGGAAGCAAACCCTAAAGGTCATTTAAGCTAGAAAGTTAGATAGAAGCTATCTTGGGATTTTTACTGTATCATTTGAGAAGAAGAGAAGGACATCAAGCAAGGATCAAGATGGGGAAAGATGGATCCAGTGATAGATCGTCCAGAGCTTCTGAGGAAGGTAAAAGTCTACACCTTTCTCATTATTTTGGTTAGATCTCATGTGTTTGGAGTTCTAGGGCTTTTACCACCTTTGGTTTGGGACTTTGAGTAAAATGGATTAGCTAGAAGCCTAGTCCTCAGATCTGGACCTTGTAAGGTCCCTAGAGTCCAAAGGTCCCAACTTTATTCGTCCAAATGAGGGTTGTTGTGCTTAACACCTTAAGAAGGGCTTGTTTTGGTATTTTGAGGCATTTATGCCATGCATGAACGTAAAGGTCGAGACTTTATGTGTCTCTGGCGTCTTAAAGGGCTAGAACTAGGGTTTGGAATGAGAGATCTGACTTTGGACGTCTGAATGAGGAATCAGATCGAGGGGACTCGTCGAGTCCATGAGTTGACTCGACGAGTCAGTGAGGGTTTGTCCCGATGAGCTTGAGCATGCGATAGCTCGACGAGTTGGGGGTCAACTCGACGAGCTGAGTTGGGCTGTCACGAGATTTCTGAGGAAAGTAAGTGGACTCGACGAGTCGCAAGGGTGCACTCGGCGAGTCGGGTCAGACATGGACTGTTGACTCGAGTTTGACTTCTGTTGACTCTAGGATTTGGTCAACATGAGTAATGGAGACCATGGAGGGGTAAAATGGTCTTTTGCCCAATTCAAGAGTTAGAGAAAGAAGAATAGCCCTCGTTAATTGGGGTCGTGTGAAGAGTATTGATTAGAGATATTCATCTTTTGTGCTAGGCGGAGTCTAGTTCGAGTTTCGGGTGCGAGGGTATTTACTTGCTGCTTGTCAGGTGAGTCTTCTCACTATACTTTACCTTGAGTGGTAATTAGAGTTATGTGACAGAGTATCTTGCATGCTATGTATGTGATGTGTTGCACTGCATTATTTCTATGTGATTTATGATGTGTGTATTCCAAAGTTTACAGAGTTAGGACCGGAAGGTCCACAGAGTTAGGACCAGAGGGTCCACAGGGTTAGGGCGAGAGGGCCCACAGAGTTATAGCCTCGAGCGGCTAATATGTGTTATATGTGCTATTTTGGGGAACTCACTAAGCTTCGTGCTTACCGTGTTATGTGTTATGTGTTTCAGGTTGTTCTCAGGAATCGCGGGAAGGCACCGACTTGATTGTACACACCAGAGAAAGAGTTATGTTTTGAGGATCCTGGATTCTTAATGGAGTTGTGTTTTGTAATTTGAATAAACGAGATTTCCATACAATATGTTATGAAAAGTATGCGATTTTAAAATGAAAAATCTGTTTGAAAAATTACGGTGTTACAATGCTGGTATGATATGTTAGATCGGTATCCTGGTAGATAGGATGGTTATATGCTGGTATGATCTGTTAGATCGGTATCCTGGTAGATAGGATGGTTATATGGGGGTATGATATGTTAGATCGGTATCCTGGTAGATAGGATGGTTATATGTTGGTATGATCTGTTAGATCGGTATCCTGGTAGCTGTAGGATGGTTATATGTTGGTATGATCTGTTAGATCGGTATCCTGGTAGATAGGATGGTTATATGTTGGTATGATCTGTTAGATCGGTATCCTGGTATATAGGATGGTTACATGCCAGTATGATCTGTTAGATCAGTATCCTGGTAGATAGGATGGTTATATGTTGGTATGATCTGTTACATCGGTATCCTGGTAGATCGGATGTGGTTATGCTTAGTGACCTATAGTTTGGCCTGACTTTCTGTATGCTGGTAGGAGATTACCTGTTATATGTGCACATGATTGATTGGTAGTTGAGGTTATTGTATCCCGAGGATGATAGGACCCTAGTATGTTGTCTTTATGGACTGTTATATGATTATCTGATATAGGAGCACACGTTTGATTGTTTATGTTGGCATTCCAACCCGATGGTTGAGGGCCTGGGGTATTCCAACCCGATGGTTGATTGGACCCATAGTATGTTGGCATTCCAACCCGATGGTTGAGGGCCTTAGGGTATTCCAACCCAATGGTTGATTGGACCTATGGTATGTTGGCATTCCAACCCGATGGTTGAGGGCCTGGGGTATTCCAACCCGATGATTGATTGGACCCATAGTACGTTGGCATAACAACTCGATTGTTGAGGGCCTGGGGTATTCCATCCCAATGGATGATTGGACCCATAGTATCTTTTATATATATATATATATATATATATATATATATATATATATATATATATATATATATGTATTGTGTGTGGTCATTCCAACCCGATGGTTCTGGGCCAAGAGTATTCCATCCCGAGGATGATTGGACTCGAAGTATGTGGGCATTCCAACCCGTTGGTTGAGGGCCTGGGGTATTCCATCCCGATTGATGATTGGACCCATAGTATGCTTGTTGGAACCTGAAAGTAAACCTCTAGCAATCATAAGTCCAAATGTCAATTCCGAAGTCAGCCAGTGTTTCGAAGTGAAGAGTAGTCCGGAATCTATCCGGACTTGGAGAGAAGAAGATGAGAAGTTTAGAAGTGAAGACATTCCGGAATGGATGTTATGTCCGGAATGTGTGCTGATCCGGAGTCACTGTTTTTGTCTACTTCTGTATTAATTATTTTTGTCTCTTTGCATGATTAGACATTTCATAGGACTTAGTATGTTTGTCAACTTGGACAATCAGTATGTAAGAATCATTCCTTTTATCCGGTCCTATGTATGTTTACCAGTTTGTACCATGTTTCATACACTCCTATTTATAGGAGCTTTCAATGAAATGTTAAGAGAAGTATCTTTCACTTATTTTTAGCATTTACTAAGTTACTTCAATTCCCTTTCAAACATTCTTCTTGTTCTTCATTTATTAACTTTACTTTGATCTTTATTCTTATTCTTCATTTATGGCTTGACTATTTGTTGAATGCATTAACTCAGACTTGACTGGTCGATCCAAGCTTGACTAGAACATTTATTAGCAAGCAGACATTGATGTTAAGAATTTACTCAAGGTTTGAGTTTTCAAACCTTGTCCCTACGCATCAGATCTATTTGTTCTCACAATTGGTATCAGAGCTTGAGTGGTTGTCCGTTGAATCCATAAGATCAGATTATAATTGGTTTGAAATTACCTTGATACTTCAACCATTTCTGTGTTAAGGATAAAAGTTCTTCTATATACCACTTTTGCTTGAAGATATCTTAACTTCAATGGTTGCTTCTAATCCTCGACAAATGATTTCAATGCAAATCGCAAATAGCGTGGGTGGCCCTACACGTGCTCTATTTCTAGTTGTGGAAGAATATGATCACTGGAAAGTTAGAATGGAAAGATTTTTACTAGCTAAAGAGAAAGGTGAAGAGATTTGGAGATCCGTCAAAGAAGATCCTCATGTTCCTGTAAGAACGGTTGTGAGAGATGTTGTTGCTCAGCTTATGGGTCAAGATGAAACTCGTACAGCTCCTCTAACTGCAGATAATATTGAGAAGTTGCATGCTGATCAAGTTGCTTTCTCAGAAATGGTGTTTAGTGTTCCTCCTTCACTCTTTGAGCACATTAAATTGTGCAAATCAACAAAAGAGATTTGGGACGCTCTTCAAGACAAGCGTCTCACCTCAGTTGTCAATGATTTTGACACCTTCACTACCACTCCTGGTGAATCTGTAGCCTCAGTGTCTAACCGTTATCGAATCGTAGTCAACAACATGAATGCTCATGGAATTGTTCGAACTCCCTTGGAGTATAATCTCAAATTCATAAACAGTCTCGATAAAGGATGGGGAAATGTGAAATCTTGTCTCCAAAGTAATGGTTCTTTGAAAAAGTTAAAGCTTTATAAACTTTTTGATGAACTTCAAGGACATGAATCCAATGTTGCTCAGACCATAAGGGGACTCTCCGGAGGTCCTCTTGCTCTTGTCAGTTCCTTTGAACCAACCCTTCCGTACACATCCACCTCGGACCTTTTCAAACCAGTTATTCCATCTATTCAATCCTCCTTACCTATCTTACCCACACCAAACTATCCAGTTGATGATTCCAAAGCCATGGACTCTGAACTCCGTTTCCAATAGGAGTTTGCTCTCCTCTCCATGAAATACAAACGTCCATTCAATCCCTCTTACAAACCATACCAAAATCGGTTCAATGCTCCTCACCAAAACAATCCTCAAACATACTCAGCTCCGGAACCACAACCAACTCCGAAAATCCTCCCTCATACAAACCAAACATCTCAAAACCAAACTCTACCTCGGAACCACAACAGAATCCCAAATCCGACAAACCAAAACTTGTGTGTCACAAGTGTGGACATGCAAATCACTTTACAAAAGATTACTTGGCTGAAGCTCCACAAAAACCAAAGATCAAGGACTCTTCATACTACGCCCGAAGAGCTCAAGAAATGGCTAAAAGTGAAAAAGCTTTCGTAACAACTGTATCAAGAGATGTTGAAGGATATTGGTCATCCGGAGATGATGATGATGTGGTAACTGGAAGAAACATGTGCTTGATGGCAACACAGTCTGTTGAATGTGATGAAGGCTATTGGTCCTCTGGTTCTGAAGATGAAGATGATGTTGCTAAACCACGGTACTGCTATATGGCCACCAATGATCCACCCGGTCAAAGCATTGTTCAGCAGGTAAAATCTATGATTACTGATAATAAATTTGATCTATCTCTTTGTGAACCTTACTGACCCAAATCCAAACAGATATGAGCACCATTTATAAAGCCTATGAGTCTGCCATAGAAGCCAGTGAGAAGGAGTGTGAACTAAATCGTCTTAGGTTGCGTTTTGAGGATAAAAAATTGAAAATCGAGTCTTTAGAGCATGAGCTTGTAATGTCTAAAGATGAATGTATCATTTTGAAAGACAAATGTGAAATTACCTATTCTGAAAGAAATATTTTGATTTATGATAACAAACATCTCAATGCTAAGATAGATGCTTTGCATAATTCAATTGACATCCTTGAATCGAATCTTCAGATGACTCATAATTTTCGTCATCCATGGTCTAAAGCACCTGGTCTCGGAAGTGAGTTTCCCAAACCAATTGCTCATACCTTGAAGGAATTGCAAAATTTGATATTCATGGGAGAAGTTCTGAACATTAAACATTCGGACACTCTCGTTTCTCCCTTGTCACCTATTCATGAGACCATAGACCACTTTCCGTCCTTAATGCTTGAGTTTCAACCAATTGTTGTCAAATGTCCTGATTCCATGCCTCTTCCGCCTCTGACAAACCAATTGCTCATACCTTGAAGGAATTGCAAAATTTGATATTCATGGGAGAAGTTCTGAACATTAAACATTCGGACACTCTCGTTTCTCCCTTGTCACCTATTCATGAGACCATAGACCACTTTCCGTCCTTAATGCTTGAGTTTCAACCAATTGTTGTCAAATGTCCTGATTCCATGCCTCTTCCGCCTCTGATAAACCTGGACCTGAATCAGACCACGGAATTTCATCACAGTGTTTCAAATTGCGTAGATTATGTTCCTAAGCATAATCGTCCTAACAACTGTGTTGTTGAAGAAATCATTACGGTGACAACCGAAACTGCTTCCTCTGAGGTCGTATGGGCATCCTTAGATGATAAAGTTGAAATCTCAAGCTGTGTCTCCTCTGATTCTTGTGAATCGGACTCTTTAGTAATTTCAAAAACAAGTTTGGTTCCCATTGATCCCAAGGTTAGCAATTTGTCTGGATGGCAAACTTCAAAATCCTCGTCTCACCCTAAGAGAAAACCAATGTTAAATAGAAAGGATATGGTGGATCCCAAAGTGGAGGCTCGAAATGCTCATAGAAAGCAAGTTAAGACTAGACAAAATTCCAGGTTCCTTGAGAACTCCAAAAAGAGTGTATCTCGGAATCCTCATTTATCAACCCATAGTCAAAACTCCTTCACACCCACTAAGATCCTCAAGAGAGCTTCTGATTCTCTCAGTCCTGTAGAACCCAAGAAGCTAGTCAGTACTACTCAGCCTAAATCTTGTGTGAATGTCATGACTGTCCGAACCACTTCTCCTCGTACTGTTTCATCTGTTTTCATTTCTAAATCTGATGGCACAATTTTTAAACCCAATCTTTCGAAAACAAATGTGTCATCGAGCAAATCAAAAATTGTTGAGAAAACAAAATTTTCAAAATCTTCAAAAAGGAATCTTGTATGGAAAGTCAAATCTCACATTGATGAAACAACAGTTCCGGAAGTTACAAATGTTTCCACCACTCCTGAAGTAAAAAAAAATGTTCCTAATCCTCAAGCCATTGAATATGACTACTGGATAGATGAGAATACATTATCCTTTTGTCTGCTTCCTAATAACTCAAAGAGGACTCATAAGAAACACAAAGTTTTTCCGATGTCACAATCCAAGTCCAAAACCCGTGCCTATGTCCCTAGATTTAACTCAAAGCCTAAAAACTCCATCACTAACTAATTTTGCAGGCACTTTGTGCTTCGGAGCAAGAAACAATATGGTATATTGATAGTGCTTGCTCCATGCACATGAAGGGGCAGAAAGACTTTCAGCGGGATCTCAAGCTTTCTCCAAATGTTGGTTACGTGACATATGGAAACAACTCCAACTCTCAAATTCGTGGTTATGGAATTCTCACCAATGGAAATTTCTCTATCTCAAATGTGGCATATGTAGCTGATCTGAAACATATATAAGTGTAGCTCAGCTCACTGATTCAAATCAAAGTGTGGAATTTTGCAACGCAGAGCTATGTAATGACTGAATACCGAAAAGAATGTTTAATCAAGTCCAACCACAACAAGAACATGTACCCACTCGACATCAACATGATTATTGGCAAACCGCAACTATGCCTTCTCTCCAAAGCAGTCTCTGACGTCAGTTGGTTATGGCACCGAAGGCTTGCACATTTGAACTTTCGGTACATGAATGATCTTATATTTGGTGAAATGGTGAGAGGTCTACCTCTTCTCAAATTCGAAAATGATCATTTATGTGCTGCATGTGAGTGTGGAAAGCAATCAAAGAAGGGTAATCCTGTTATCATCAAAAAATCTATCTCGGAACCATTGGAGCTCCTGCACATTGATCTTTGTGGACCATCCACTATAGAAAGTATTCATCATAAGAAATACATTCTTGTGATTGTTGAAGACTTTACATGCTTCACTTGGGTTTTCTTCCTCAGACTAAAGTCCGAAACCGCCTTTGAACTCATCAACTTTATTAAAGGAATTGAAGTCCTCATTAAATTTCCTGTTAGGCGTATCCGAAGTGATAATGGTTCGGAATTCACCAATGGAACCATTGAGAAATTCCTCACCGTGAAAGGAATTGACCACAACTTCTCAGCACTATACACTCCACAATAGAACGGTTTAGTTGAAAGACGCAATAGAACTCTTGTTGAAGCTACTTGATCCATGCTTAACTTCGGAAATCTTCCACACTATCTCTGGGCTGAAGCCGTATCAACTACGTGCTTCACTCAAAATCGGAGTATCATCAATCGACGTCTCAACATGACTCCATATGAAGCAATGAATGGTCAGAAGCCAACGATCTCGTTCCTTCACGTTTTCGGATACAAGTGCTTCATCAAGAACAACTGGGATCAACTTACCAAGTTCCAACCTAAAGCTGATGAAGCCATCGTCCTCGGTTACTCCTCAAAATCAAAGGCTTACAGAGTTCTTAATCGAAGAACTTGTGTGTTGGAAGAAAGCTTTGATGTTACATTCGATGATAATTTTGTTCGGAATTCTGGCCCAACTCATGTTACAACTCACATTATCGAGTCCGATGCTCCAGCGCCAGGATGTCCGAACCAGCAAACCATCCTTGAAGTCGACTTTGAAACTCTCTTTGGACCTTCCGAAACCGCCATTGATTCGGAATCTCGATCAAGGAAAAATTCAACTTCGGAAGCTCCTCTTTCTCAACCTGTTTTCGGTCCTCTTCCCTCTATTTCTCCGTGTGATTCCGAACCGTTTCAACCTTATCAGGTTGAGAGGGAGATTGGTCAACCCTCTCTTGAATCAAATGTGGATGGTTTCCAAAATGAAGCTGGTGATTTCGACGAGTGCAATCCTATCAACAATGAAGATAACAAAAATTTATTTGAGTTCCCTTCTGATGATGATGTCAACCTCTCTGGTTCAACAGTTCAGGGGGGAGCATCACCCTCAGGTTCAAACCATTCAGGGGGAGCAACTCAATTCTACTGTAGTTATTGGATCGACTTTCGCTCAAGAACTTCCAAGGTTACACATCTAGAAAAAGGATCATCCTCCGAACCAAGTTATCAGAAACTCTAAAGCTGGTGTACAAACTCGTTATGCTGCAAGTATTCAAAACGAATGTCATTTTTCGGAATTTATCTCCATGGTTGAACACAAATCCATAAAGGAAGCATTAGAGCATGCTGAATGGATTACAGCCATGCAAGAAGAACTGGAAGAATTTGATAGAAATGAAGTGTGGACTCTCGTGCCTCCTCCTCAGAATCATCCCATTGTCGGTACGAGATGGGTATTTCGCAACAAGTTAGATGACGCGGGAGTTATTATTCGAAATAAAGCTAGATTAGTGGCAAAAGGATTTACACAAATTGAAGGGCTCGACTACGATGAGACCTTTGCTCCTGTTGCTCGTCTTGAAGCCATCAGAATCTTTCTTGCTTATGCTGCTTACAAAGGCTTCAAAGTTTACCAAATGGATGTTAAGAGTGCTTTTCTTAACGGTGAACTTGACACTGAAGTATATCTTCAACATCCCCCCGATTTTGTTAACCTATCTTTTCCAAACTACTGTTACAAACTCCGGAAGGCGGTCTATGGCCTCAAGCAAGCTCCTCACGCATGGTACGAGACCCTCACTGACTTTCTCAAGCGCTCCGGTTTCCAAAGAGGTATTCTAGATCCTACCATGTTCCGAAGATCGAATGGAAAGCATCTCATGCTTGTTAAAATCTATGTGGATGACATCATTTTTGGATCTACGGATTCATCTATGGTTGTTGACTTTGCTAAACTAACGATCAATCGATTCCAAATGAGCATGAATCGGGAGTTAAGCTTCTTTCTTGGTCTCCAAGTCAAACAGACTAATAAAGGAATTTTCATTTACCAAGAGAAGTATATTTCGGAACTCCTCAAAAAGTACTCAATGCACACATGTGCGTCAGCCAAGGTACCAATGGGCTTCGGACACAAGATCTTTGCCGACCCTTCAGGTATAGAAGTTGATGAAAAGAAGTACAGTGGAATGATTGGATCCCTGCTCTATATCACAGCAAGTCGTCCGGATATCATGTTTTCCACATGTTTGTGTGCCAATTTCAAGTCAACCCAAAGATGTCTCATCTCTAGGCTGTGCTACAAATTTTCCGACACCTCAAAGGTACAAAGAATCTCGAAATATGGTACCCAGCAAACGAGAGCCTCCTACTTCAAGCATATTCAGACTCAAACTATGGTGGTCTTCAACTTAATAGAAAAAGCACATCAGGTGGCTGTCAATTCTTAGGTGGTTGTTTGGTTAGTTGGTCATCTAAGAAACAAAACTGCATTTCACTCTCTACAGCGGAAGCTGAATACATTCCTGCTGCCAGCTTTACCTCTCAAGTTCTATGGATGAAATCTCAACTTTTGGATTATGGTTACCGTTTTCAACGTATTCCTATCTATTGTGATTCTCAAAGTGCCATTGCGATTTCTCACAATCCAATTCAGCACTCCATGACGAAGCACATTGACATACGGTACCATTTCATAAAAGATCATGTTTTAAATGGTAACATTGAACTCATTTTTGTTCCATCTGACGATGAGATTATTGATGTCTTTACTAAGGCGTTAGACGAAACCAAATTCAATGGTTTTCTGAACAAGATGGGCATGATGATGCCAGATCCTCGGTTCTTTCAAGAGACTTGCTCTCTTTGATGGAAGTATTCAGAAGAAAATTGGTTCCGAACTCAAAACAACTTTTCATCTCGGAACTACTTTCTCTCGAAATACAAAGGATCATTTTAATTGTCTTTATTTCTAACCATCAATTGAGTTTTAAGCTGTACAGTTCTTCCAGATTATTTGTTGATTCAAAGTCCACATAGTCATAGTGATGAAATTTTCATATTCGAATTCACTTCATAAGGTCATCCCGAAAATCCACTCCGAAAAGGTATTGTTCTCCTTACTCAGAAACTCATTCAAACCATGCTTCGGAACTTTTAACTCCGGAACATCAAAATGCCCTTTCGGACCTTTCAACTCTTGTTTCGGAATGTTTTTCAAATCCCTTCTGGAAATTCTTTAAAACCATCATTTCGAAATTTTGCTCCGAAATTGACAACTTTTTTTTTACTCCGGAACTTTAAACTCTCTCTGGATTAATTCCTATTCCGGACCTTTTTCAAAAGACCATGTTACTGAACTCAGCTCTTTATCCTCCGGATCTTGCACTGTACGGAATCGATCATCCGGAATGCCAAAGGTTTTTCAGGCGAAACGTTTTTACAACGGTTACTTTGTGAGGATCCTTATCTGTGACATCCCCATTTTCACGGCCAGAAAAGTCCGATTTTGTTTATGCTTGTTTGAAAATCAGAGTAACATTTTGCATAAAATTGTTGCGGAATTTGTTCCCAAAATAAAAATATGATAAAGATTTATCAAAGCATTTCCATAGAAATGTATTTCATTAAAAAGACTCAGGATGTCATGTTCGATACAGATCAAAAGCATAAACAGTACAATATAAGCCTTACTACATTATTTCATATCAACAGGTCTATATCTGTAATCCCTCATCCAAAACATCACATCTATGCCTGAACGCCACTACCTGTAACACATGAAACTGACTGGGTCAGGCTTGGGAGCCTGGTGAGCACATAGGGTTTTCAACCCATAATAAATAAGTTATTTAATTTCATCAACCAACAATAACCCGATTACCCGTTCCCGTTATCCTCACATTATGTCCCTAAACACCTATCATAAGGGACCTAGACTAAGGATCATCATCAGGACGGACACTACTGCTAAGGGGGTTCCTCAGCAATAAATGTCCTAAAGGCAACCATGAGGGGATGGAGTACACCGGTAAACATATCATTCACAAACACCTACAGGTTGCGAGCCTGCCAGCGTTCCACTGGACTGTCTAGAAGAGTCTGTGGTCGTCATCCATACTCTGCTAGATTACAGAATCAACAACAACAACAACATCGAGGCCTCTCATCATTTTATGACACATCGTCTATTACATCTACCCATGTTTTACCCCAACATTTTGTAGATATAAAATACATATACAGTTTAAATCATTTAAAACATGTATAAAAATCTTTCATCAGCATAGACAGCAAGTATTCAGACAATATACACACATAGCACATAATTTATATTAAATACTTCATATCTATGTGTAAGATAAAAGTGACTATGCACTCACCTGAAAGGTGGTGACTCTGTACTCGAACAACGCTTCGTTATCTCAAAATAAGTTTCCCTCGACAAAACCTAGTATCAATACCACTAGGGTTTAGTCTAACATTATCCGCGACTAATTAATAGTCTAGCTATTATTATTATTATATAAGCGTTAAACAACACTCTATATAACTCATAATAATAGCCCAAATAATTATTTTAAGGTCCTAATAATGTTACTATAATTAATTAGAAGCTATATTAAAAATTGTGTAGGCGTAGCTCACTTACAGCGGGTTTTCTTAAAAATCGGGCTTTGCTCGGAGCAGCGTTTCCAAACCGAAAGACCCATTTTTCTCGGGACTCCGGGAGCCTCGGGGCTTCCTTCGGGTGCTAGGGGTTCACCTAGGCTTTAGGGTGGTTAAAACCCCTAGAGGGAGAAATTAGTTAGAGAAAGAGTGGATAAATGTGTGAGAAATTCGGGAGAATTCGCATGGTATTTATAGGGCCAGCAGCTCGGACTACGCTGTACGTTCAGCAGGTTACGCGGAGCGTAACTTCGGATAGGGCTCCAGCTCGCATACAGCTGGCTCGCACTTGCATCAGAAGGGATAAGGACCAAAGTACGTTGGGGTTACCCGGCCTCGGACGTGGGGCGTAGCGAAGGCGACGTGTCGTCATCCGAAGGCTATCTGCGATCAGTAATCGACGGCTGGAAATGGGCCACGTCAGCACTTCTATCATCAGCTTCGCAAATTCAAGTGCAATCTTTAAAAATTCGTTACTCTCGCGTACGATCTCCGTTTTGCGACGTTCTTTATATCCACGTGTAGGCGGGTATGTACTCTACAACTTTCGTTTAGACTCTGTCGGCTAATTTTGACTTTATTTTAAAAGTTATATTTTTAACAGGCCGGGACAAGATTGGTTCGTTAAAATTTCATAACTTCTTCATTCGGTGTCCGTTTTTGTGTGTCTTTTTATCGTTACGCTACTATTAACGAAATCTTCGATTCTCGTTTAGGTTGTGTCGGCTAATATTGCTCGATCTAATATTCGAACTTCGGGCTGTACATCGCTAAGCCGAAACTTCGAAAAATCATAACTTCCTCATACGAAGTCAGATTTGGGCGTTCTTTTTATGGACGCTCTCGGTTTAACATATTCTACCACTTTCGTTTAGATCGGTAAGGCTAAAAGTCGCTCTATCGTAAATTCACTATTTACGCTTCCCGGTGTCGTGTCGGTTCCGTCGCGAAACTTTGACGGGTCATAACTTCTTCGTTATAACTCGGATTTCGGCGTTCTTTATATCCCCGAAATCCTTGTTTCGACCACTACAACTTTCTGTAAAGATATCGGGCTTATCTCACACTTTAATTTTGACGATTATTTTTATTCTTTAGTAATTATACCTTTATAATTAAATAATAAGCACACAAATGCACATAATTCACATAGTATTCAAAATTTTCATCTTTATTACTTCAAAAGAGTTAAAATAGTTGACCTAGACTATTACATAGTCTAAAAATGCTTAGCCCCGAAACCTAGGCTTTACATTATCCAATCTTCCTTGATTTTCATGTCACGATTGCACGTCTCCAAAAGCAACTATCTAATCGCCGTTTGGGTTTTCTATTTCAAGCTTCAAACAACTCTACCTTTCCCTTCCCAAGTCAACTCAACCCCCAAATAACGGTTATTCATTTAATGCAACCCGGTTAAAAATTCGGACCCTCATCATTACCTTCCTAAACCCGACCTGTTTCCCTTACCTATATATACCCATCAAAACCCCCTTTTGCCTCTTTACGCTCTCAAACCCTCCAAAACTTCAAATTCTCTATGTGTTCATCGTGATCTTCAAGTATTCAACCCTCTGCAACAATGGCTACCCAATCTTCTTCACAGGAAAACGCACCAACTGTCTCCACTCCCAAGAAATCGTTTGCCAAGAAGAAACCCTCCAAGGGATCATCATCATCGACATCGCCTGAACCTTTTCTTTGTGATACAACCCAACTTTTTTCGCTAAACCCTATGGATTATGATGAATCCGTTAGAGTCATGATCGAGTTCATGGCACACCACCCAATCTCCATCCCTCTCACAAAAGTACATGAACCACCTCTCCCACTTCATCTTTTTCATACAACTTTCACTAGAATCAAAATTGATATTGATGTTCTAGAAACCAAAATCACGGGTGATAGGATCATGCCAATCTCCAAATCAACGTTTCTGAAGGCTATTGGAGTGAAAGAAAACCCCTAAGGGTTTTAAGGTACAAGAACCCACTCCGGAAGAGTTCCAATTATTCTTGAACCATATTGGGTACAATCAGGATTACAAGGCAAAGGACTTCAAAAAAACCAGCCGTCTCCAGACTCTGGACCGTGCTGATGCACTTCATAATTCGAGGGTTGTTCGGAAAGCACGGTGGTACGGATACTCTCAGCAAGGACTGTATGTATGTAGTATACAACATCTATTCTGGACGTGACAATGTTGTTGACCTTCCGGAGGTTCTATGGAGAGACTTCCGAAAATTTGCTATCAAAAGGAAGACAAACGAGATCTCAAGCCCTAGGTTCTAGGCTTTGACAATTCAGCAACTCTACAATGAATATTCGGAAACTATTCCTGTTGCCACGATTCCTCCGGAGGTATACGTTTCTTTTAAAGCTGTTAAATCTTATAGAATTATGGACCAATCTTCTTTTGGTCCTGTCTAAAGGTTGCCTCAACACATGTTGGACCTTATTCCTTCCGGATCAATCCATTTTCAAAAACATTTGGAGACTTCGGTTGTGTACATCCCAACACAGTCTACCCAAGTCCCCATTGAGCCCACTCCGAAAGTGGCCAAGCCAACATCATCCGGACCCAAAACCAAAAAGTCTGCCAAAAGGAAGACTTCTCCTTCGAAGCCAAAGCCTAAAAAGAAAACCAAAGTCAGTTCCTCCTCTCAAAAGGATGGAGCTCATGACATTCAGGCTGATTCTGGCCTTCCAAACACCCCTCCCATCCACTCATCCGAGGTACTCCTCGATGTTTCAAAATAACATACACACACTCACGGGGAGTCTGCACATAATCCACCCTCACCTTCTCAAAAAGGTGATGTCGGTGTTCAACAAAGTTCCTTGCCCCCCCTCCCCCCGGAACAAACCCACGTGTCAAATTTGATATCCTACATTTTTCATCACGCACACACTCCGGAACCCCTATTCCGGACCCTAAGCATTCTGAGGCTGGAGTTGTCCCTCCAACCTCCGGTGCCACAACTGGTCTGATACCCGAAAAGGGTACAAGACGACCAGGAGTTAACGATCCTTTATGGGAATATTTTGTAAACAGTGCACACTCAAGGCATCCGGAACTTATAAGATCCCAAGTGGAAGCCACTCTCATCTCCATGATGAATCGGGCCATTCAAATCAACCTTCCCTATGTTGCTCCTATTGATGAGCTTACGGATCTTTAATTCACATCGGAGAAACTCCAAGGCCTGCTCCTCTTGCTTCCAATCCTCAAGCTTCAGATGATGAAACTTTCGAAGAAGTGATACTGACAACAGATGTTGCACACGTTGCTGACGCTAATGTGTTTTCCTCAGCTCAACTTCATCTTAAGCCATCTTTGTCCAAGCCAGCATTTGATTTCGGATCCTCCTCCTCTACTCAGCATGAATCTGAATCAACACAAAAGCTTCATGATGATGCCACCAACAAACCCAGGCCTTCTATCACTCCAATCACTCCAGAATCTCTGAAACACACTCCTCAACCTTCCAGCTCAGACAACGGATCCTCAATCAGAAATCATATTGATCTGTTTGCTCTATTGGATATCGAATCCAATGTTTTTGAAACTATGAAGAAGGTTACCACTCTTGAAACTTCTGTGGCTGAGCTCAACACCAAGATTGACACAAAGGTGTCCGGACTGGACTCCAAGTTAGATGCCATTCTCCAGTCCTTATCAAATCAATCCGGACCCTCCGTTACTAAAAGGAAATCTCAATTAGATCAACCGATCTCCATCCGGCTCAAACATTCGCTCGAAGAAGTTGAAGCGAAGTATGATTGTTCAGTTGAGCACTATCTTGACACCATCACCACTATGCTTAAGGTCCATGATAACTTGGTTTCTGCTACCAATGATCTTATTAAGCAGACCCATGTTCGTCATGAGAAGCAGATTCAGAGACTGGAGAAGGAAATCAAGAAGAAGGATGAGATGAATCTCATAATTCAACAAGTCCTCATCAAACTCCTTCGATCCACTTGGAACATTGTTGACGTTCCGAATCAAAAGTTTGATGAGATGTTCGATCATCTCGCTGCTCAAGTGCCCACTTCTGAAGCATATGATGCTCTCACTCGACAACTCAACATCGGACTTCAAAAGGTGTTTGAAAATTTTGATGGTCTGAAGGAGTCTCTATTGCTTGCACCGGTTCCTCGATTCACCGATGCAAGAGGGGGACAAGGTCCAAGTCAAGCATGGAAGTCAGCCTCGGAGTTCTCACTCCGGGATGAAAATGATTCTGATGATGATAAGTTGAAAATTCTTTCCAACTCCTCTCCCAAAATCAATGATGAAGAAGACAGTGATGAAGAGAAGTATGTTAAGAATGGAGTTCTTGGTCTCGAGACTCCAAACGAGCTCTTTCCAAAGGTGATGACAGAGGAACAAAAGAGGTTATGGTCTGCAGTCTCTTGTCCATCCTCTTTGCCTGACGTTCTCCGAAGGCGAATCCAAATGGCCAAAGCGAAATCACTTCTCACAGCTCAAGCATTCCGAGACACTCCCTAAATGCTTCCTCCTATTCCAGCTCCAAAGATCATTCCTATAGACCAGGGTTCTCCACTCCTGATCCCTGATAACATTCCAGAAGAACCTCTTCCGAACCCTACTCCAGAATTTACTGTTGATGAGAACATGCAGTTCATCATGTCTTCATTAAAGAAAGACAAAGGCAAAAAGCCTTTGACAACCGAACAACAAGCCTTCCACTCCGGACATCCCCTAAAGCAAAAACATGGATGGTCTCAGGAGGAAATTAACAAGGCATTAGAGGACAGTATTCGGATCCAAGCTCTTAAGGATAATCCTAATCCGATGCGTGGAATATCTCCTCTATGTTGTGAAGGCATTCTCCGTGATCATGAAATCATTCCTTTCATGTATAACGATGTTCCTCTCTCTCCTTACAGCAAATACTACATCAAATTCGCTCCTCTTCACCCCAATGACTATCCGGAAGTGATCCTCCGGACTGAGCGTGAAAGGCTTGAAACATTCTACTCCAAGAATGCACAACCTCTTAAGGAAGTGTGGACGAGGAAAAGAATTACCAAATTCCATGGATTTGGAAGAAAAATTTTAGTGAAGTTTGAACTCAACTGCCCAATATTTCGATTTCACATCCTCCGGAACAAACCAACTCACCGGACCATCAATGACGCTGATTTCCCTTCGATGAATCCGAATGACATTCTTCCATTGGCTGCTCACTTCTGAGGAATTCAAAACGATGATATCAGCATGGGTGCTTACCATGCTGCTCTGAGTTTCCTCAAGGACTACGTCGCCTAGTTTTGCAGATGCGACTATGAGCTGTCCCACTTATAAGGAATTGAAGACATTGTTGCGAAAATTGATTTTGTTCTCTCGGAAGCTTAATTGCTTGCCGATGGTCCAATCGATGACCCGGTTCTAGGGTTTGTCTATACAACCAGGAAAACAAACAAGAAGGGCTTTTTTCGAGTCCTTGACAAAATCTAGTTCCTACCAAATCCCTTCGGAAGGTCATTTCTCATGCATCCAAGTCTGAAGCTCCGGAAAAGGTCAAAGCAACGTTTGTGAGTCAACTGACCTGGTACATTGAAGTCATAGAATAGTTTTTCAGAGCCTACACCTTCATCAAAGAAGAAGCCATCTAAGCTAACTGGATTGCTAAGTTCACTTAGGGGGAGATTGTTGGAACCTGAAAGTGAACCTCTAGCAATCATAATTCCAAACGTCAATTCCGAAGTCGGCCAGTATTTCGAAGTGAAGAGAAGTCCGGAATCTGTCTGTACTTGGAGAGAAGAAGTTGAGAAGTTTAGAAGTGAAGACATTCTGAAATGGATGTTATGTCTGGAATGTGTGCTGATCTGGAGTCACTGTTTTTGTCTACTTGTGTATTAATTACTTTTGTCTCTTTGCATGATTAGACATTTCATAGAACTTAGTATGTTTGTCAACTTGGACAATCAGTATGTAAGAATCATTCCTTTTATCCGGTCCTATGTATGTTTACCAGTTTATACCATGTTTCATGCACTCCTATTTATAGGAGCTTTCAATGAAATGTTAAGAGATGAATCTTTTAGTTATTTATGGCATTTACTAAGTTACGTCAATTCTTTTTCAAACATTCTTCTTGTTCTTCAATTATTAACTTTACTTTTATCTTTATTCTCATTCTTCATTTATGGCTTGATTATTTGTTGAATGCATTAAATCAGACTTGACTGGTCTATCCAGGCTTGCATAGAACATTTATTAGCAAGCAAACATTGATCTTAAGTATTCAATCAAGGTTTGAGTTTTCAAACCTTCTCCCTGCGCATCAGATCTATTTGTTCTCACAATTTTGTTTGTTATTGTATGCGTATTGTTGTGTGTAGAGTATTTTGGGGGTAACTCACTAAGCCTTCGAGCTTACAGTTTCAGTTTATTGTTTCAGGTTCGGCGGATGACCGCAGGAAGGCGAAGGCGTGACCATACATTTCCTCGATTGATGATTTGATTTCTAGGAACTCTGATGTTGAAACTATTTTGAAAACAAAATGTAATAACTGAATGGTTTCAAGTGATTTAAAAAGTTTTAAATTGGCTCGAATTTTATGGATGTTACAAATATGGTTCATTTTGACATTTAAAATCAAGATTAGACCATAATTTTAAAACAGATGCATATTCTTATTCAATTAGAAAATTGATTTCATTGGATTTAAAGCAATTGGAAAATTGTTTTGTCGTTGCTTTGTTGTGATAATGAATTTAAAGCTATTAAGTTTTCAGAATTATGGTTTAAATATTTTACTAATTTTTAGATAAGTTGCTAATTATTCATTATTTGTATTCAACATGATGTGGGTTTTTGGAATTGAATACAAAAATTGGTGATTGTGATGAGACTTTAGAAGGAAAGTCCTTTGGAGCTTTGCATGATACTTTTATTTTTTTTATCATGTTATTCAGTCACTTTATTTGTCAATGTATTCAAACAGAATACTAATTTTTAGGAAAATCAAATAAATAATATAATGTATTGTATAAGAATATGTTACGTTTTGCAAAGTGTATTATGTTAGAATACATTCGGTTAAAATTTAAAATGATAATTGCACTTTAGTTTTAATGATTCTTTAAGAATGTGTGTTAAAATTTTATAATATGTATGTTGGTTACAGAACAGTAACGGATAATTGTATGATGCTATTTTGGTTTACTCAAATAGCTATGCTTAACTAGCTGGTAATACTATTTTGGTTACAAATATAATAATGAGTAATTGTACAATGCTATTTTGGTTTAGTCAAATCAATCTGCTTAACTTGTAATACTAACGAGTAATGTATGTTATTCTTTCAGAATGTCTTGAAGAAGGAATCAAAGATTGATCATACAAGAGAAAGACTTGGAAATTAGAATAATATTCTTTCAAAATGAATTATTGTTTTTGTTAGATTCTGATATTTTTTCTTGTTAGGTTTTAAAGAGGTTGTCATTCATGTGGAAAAGAAAGAAAGCATGCATACCGAGACTGTTTTCTACCAGAATGTATAAAATGATTCTTAACAATAATAATCTTTCAGAAGGATTATTGTTTTTGTTAGATTTTGATGTTTTTTTTCTTTTTTAACCATTGTTAGTTTTAATCTTTAAGAATAAATGTAATTCTTAAACATTATTAGACATATTTTTGTTTTCAGAATGAATGTAATTATTGTTTATAGTCTTATTCTTCAAGAATTAATGTAATTAGTGATTCTTAAAGAATCAAATTGGTTTCATAGAAAATCCATATTCTTTAGAAATTGTTATTCTTGATAATATATGTTGTAGAATTTTTAAATCAGGTTAATTATCAAAAATATCTGAAATGAAACTACATTCTATAAGAATAAAATCGAAAATATATTTATTAGTTTATGGCTATCATTCTGACAAACTATATTCAGATAATATATGTTGGGTCTTGATGTTGCGTCTTGGGCTCGGTCCTTAGCCCAGTTTTGTTATCCGGTTTGGGCCTATCCAACCGTGATTATTTTATTAGGGTTTAGTATTTAAGGTTCATGCATGCATCCTTCATTGCGAGCGCTTTGATTATTATTCCAAGTATTGTACTACAAACCCGAGCTCGCCTCTACAGTGGAAGTTCTTTGTCGAGCACTGCTGAGGCGTGACTAAATTTGAATCATTAAGCATTACTTGATTCTACATCGTGTTTATTGTGTTTGTTTTGCTTATATTGTTTAACCTGTTGAAAGATCTAATCGATCTAAGAGTTTTTCAACTCATCAATTGGTATCAGAGCAGGAGACTGTGTAATTCATACACATCTCTTCTGTTGAAGAAGATCTTAGGGTTTTCCGCTTTGATTGATATTGTTAGAGTCGTCATTTGCTATTGACGTAGTTCTTTAAATATTCGATCTTACCCTAACGTTATTTACAAGTCTGATCTTAAGCAGGTTTTATAACAAACATCGTCATGTCCATGGATGATTCTCAGTCAAACCCAATCAATATCTCCAACAGCATAGGATCGACGACAAGGATCTTTATATTGTATACTCAGGATTATGAGGTCTGGACGCATCACTTTGAAGACTACGTGATTGGCTCAAAAGACAATGGATACTTGATCTGGGAGGCGATTACTGTAGGTCCATTCGCTCACTCAAGCACTTCAAAAATTGTTAAAACTCAAAAGGAGTACAATCACCTCGTCAATGATGAGAAAGACATTCCCCAAGATGAGAAGGAAAAGTTTTAGTGCAACATCAAAGCCTTGAGAATGATTAGGTTTGCCTTACAATCAGACACGTTTCAGTTGGTAAGCTCATGCACAACGACAAAAGAAATATGGGATAGATTGAAGGAATTGTATTCTACAGATGAAAATCTTGAGCATTCAATCCAAACGTTGTTGCTCTCAGAATTTGGTGACTTCAAGCAGAAGGCCGAAGAGAAGCTTATTCAAGCCTTCGATCACTTCAATCATCTCCTTAGTAAGATGATAAAGCGTGGGATTGAAAGGAAAGTCATTGAACAGAAGGTGACATTCATGAATGGCCTTCGACCAGAATGGATGGCTATAGTGTCTACTGTGAAGGCACATGAACAATTCAAGGCTTACTCTCTGGAAAAACTGGTGGGAATATTAAAGTCACATGAGAGTGTTGTGACTAAAGAAATGAACGTGGTTTCTGGCATAGGTTCCTCGGCCCTAATCTCCAAAGGAAAGAATGCTGCTGAAGAAGAAGTAGATTTGGATCTTTCTGAATATGATCTAACAAGTGAAGAGTATCCACTAATAGTGTCAAATCCCAAGAAGTTCATCAAAAGAAGGTTCCCATCAAATAAGAACCGAAACTGGCAAGGTAGCTACAGTGCCGAGAAAGCAAAGGAGAAACTAAAGAGTGTTTCCCAGACCGAAGAACCAAAGAAGGAAGTAAAACTTGGAGGTGACTTGGGCATTAACTGTCACTACTGTGGATGCAAAAACCACTTCGCCAGAGACTGTATGCTGAGAAAGATGTCTGAAAAGAATGAAGATGAGGACGAGGAAGCGAACCTCACACGATGATTGGAAGAAATCAAGAAGAAGAAAGTTGGATCTAACAACACTATGAATGCTCTTATTGTGCAGGGAAATATTGTTGACGATGAGTTTGGAGGTGTTGAAGTTTGGTCTACTGTTTCAGAAGATGAAGAAGTGAGGAAGCCTACTCTTGGTAGGGCTTTGTTGGTGAAAGAAGAGGATGTTGCAGGAAAGTGTCTAATGGTGACTTCTGGGGTGTCACAAATGAGAGGCTATACCACTGATGGGGGACTGGATGAAGCGAAGGAGAGAGAAGACAGGTGTTTTGCAGCGAAACCTGTCAATCAGCAGATCAACGAATGCGACGAGTTGATCAAGAAGGTACAATCTATTCTTGTTTCCTTGAAAATTCCCATCACTAACTATGAAAAAGAACTAAATGGATTAAAATCTAAATTTTCTAGTATAAGTGGTAGTTTAACTCAAACTCGCTTCAAAAACTCTAACCTAACTGATCATATCACAAGGGTATCATCGAAGAGTGAGGAGAGGCGTATGTGGATTGAGCAGAAGGAGAAATAGTTGATTAGGTTAGGGATGAAACAATTTATTTTCAAAGAGATAATTTGAAGCTTTTAAAACAACGAAATATTTTTTGTTTAATTGCTAAAAGATTATATGCCAATATTACTCAATTGTATCTTGATTGTGAAATAGGGAAGAACATACATCGTATGATTTTACCCTTCCTTGAGTTAAAGGAGGATGAAATCGATGCCGATGCATATAACTGTGAAAATGTTGTTTCTTCTGATGATATTTCTCCCGCTTACAAAATTGGTCTTGACAAAATAGAGTCCTTCATAAAGTCGAAAGACCATAAGGACATGCTCAAAATTTTGTTGGATGAAAATGACAAATTGAAAATCAAAATCGAAACTGTATAGAAATTTGACTATTTGAATGCCAAGTTGAGCTCAGAAAATAAATTTGATGTTGAAAACACTTCTGAATTCGATGAGCATGATGATATGAGTGTCATTTCTGTGGAAGATGAGGTTGACTATTCCGAATTTGTCAAGAGCGAAACCGAAACTAACAAAAATCTTATTTCTGAAAATTCTGTTGAGTTCACTCGTTTATCCAAAGACAAGACTACAGTCCTCAAAGAAAAAGTTGTTGTATATCAAAAGGTCCAAACAACTCCAAATCAAGTTTACAAAGTTCATGGAGTTACTCAGCAGCAGACAACCGAACTGACAGCATTAGTAGCAGAAGATAATGCTGATGGCTGTGATGAGTATTTCTGGTCAGCACCTATTGATAACGTCGATGAAACAGTTGGTCTATCTCAGAAAACATCATGGAGAGTAAAAGGAAGGTACGTGGCAGAACCACTTAATGATCATACACGCTTTGATGAGCCCAACACAAGTGGTACCAAAATTCCTTCAGGTGAACCGGTCATGGTATCTAGCGAAACCTCTTTGCTAAAGAGCAATCCACATGCTCAAAAACCGGAGAAAAAGGCCAACATCCACAAAAATCCAAAACAGGTGTTAGACCGAAAACATCAACGCAATTTGAGGTGCAAGAAGAATCTCACTGAAAGGAAACAATTCTGGCGATCTCAAAATCCTAATTATGTTCGCTATGAAAAGCCTTCTAAGCCAAAGGATGAAGGAAAAGCTAACTCTACTTCTCATGCTCAAGATGATGAAAACAACCAAAAGAAGAGTTTCGGTCCACAGCGTCAAAACAACCGAAAACAGAGTTTCGGTCCGCAAAGACACAACAACCGAACAAGAAGTTTCGGTCCTCAAGATGAGAGAAACCAAAAGGGTGGTTTCGGTTCTAGATCAACCAGTGAGAGGAACCAAAGGGAAAGTAGTTTTGGCCCTCAACAATGTAAGAGCAATGACCGAAAGTTTAAATCTGATCCCAAATCTCATCTCTCTCATTCTCGCTATCACTCACAGAATGATCAAAAGGGAAAAGGAAAGCTCTCTCCAGAAAACTCAAAGAAGTCGTCGTCTAAACCCGAATTTGAGAACCGAAAGTCTGCCAACATCAAATTCTCAAATTCACAAACTCCACCTAAAGCGCTCAACCCAAACAACATCAAAGTTTTCACAATAAAAAGAAAAGATGAAACAACCTTAATAAAAAAGATCCTTTTTAGTTGATGTTTCTCTTACAATTCCCTGTTCTGTAAAAGGCTCACGAGGACCCAAGAAACTTTGGGTTCCTAAATTTGCTTAATTTTTGCAGGTTATAAGTCACGAGCAGTTTGACGATGAATGGTACATAGACAGTGGTTGCTCGCGTCACATGACAGGAAGAAGGGAAGAGCTGAGAGAGTTTCGGTCTCTTGCAAATGGTGGAAGTGTCAAGTACGACAATAATTCTTTTGGCACGATCAAAGGTTATGGTATGATCACTAATGGTGATTTCTCGATATGAAAAGTAGCATACGTTGAAGGTTTACAACACAACCTTATCAGTGTTTCTCAACTGGTGGTTGGTACCGGCTTAAAAGTTTCATTCGATGAAGATGGCTCAGAGATTATAGAAAAGAAGACGAACAACATTCTGCTGAAATCGAAGCGAAAAGGAGAGATGTATCCTCTGAATCTCAATCCCATACAAGGGAAACCAGCAATCTTCTTGCTAACGAAGGCTCATTCAAATGAAAGCTGGCTTTGGCACCGAAGACTCTCCCATCTCAATTTTAAAGACATCAACAAACTGGTGCTTGGGGATCATGTTCGAGGTCTTCTTGTTCTGAAGTTCGATAAAGAACATCTGTGCGCTGCATGTGAAATGGGAAAGCAAAGTCGACAGAGTCATCCTTCTCAAATTAACAAAAAAGTTATTGAACCACTTGAATTACTTCACATTGATTTATGTGGTTCGTCTTCAATCGAAAGCATTGGCGGCAACAAGTATATACTTTTCATAGTGGATGACTTCTATCAGTTTACTTGGGTGTTCTTTTTGAAGCAGAAATCAGAGGCCACTCCCAAACTTAAACTTTTTATCAAGCAGGTAGAAGTTAAACTGCGAAAGGTAGTTCGCAACATAAGAAGCGCCAATGGGTTGGAGTTCAAGAACAAAACTTTGAAGATTTTCTTGCAGAGAAGGGAACAACTCACAATTTCTCGGCTCCGTATACTCCACAACAGAACGCAATTGTCGAAAGGCGAAACTGATCTTTATGCGAAGCAGCCCGAACCATGCTGAGCTTCGCCTCTCTACCTCTCTACTTCTGGGCTGATGCCATTGCAGCCGCGTGTTTTACACAGAACATATCTTATCTCAACAAATGTTTTTCCATCACTCCCTATGAGGTTTTGAACAACCGAAAGCCAAATGTAAAGTTTTTCCATGTGTTCGGTTCAAGATGCTTCATCTTCAATTCAAAGGAGCACCGAAATAAGTTTGATGGGAAAGCGGATGAAGGAATCTTTCTGGGTTATTCCTTAACCTCCAAAGCATATAGGATTCTCAATAAGCGTTCAAAGAAAATAGAGGAGACCTATTATGTTACCTTCGATGATAACTACGTCAAGAAACTGAAGACAACCGAAGGCTCTGTGGAGGAAATATTTCCAATATTTGGTCAAGTTATGATACCAATTTCAAACCTCTTTGAGCAGTATATGCTGCTATTTGATGAGCCAGAAAAGGCTATTCTCTCTGAATCTGAAGCTGCAGACAACAAGGTAGATAACTTGAAGAAGATAATCGATGAAGCTGCAAAGAAAATGGCAGAAGATAAACCGGTAACAACCGAACAGCCAATCACAAGTGAACCTCCAAACGATAGTTCTCATATTCAGGGGGAGGATTCGTTTTTTCAAAATAACCAAGATTCACCATTCCAGGGGGAGAGCTCATCATCCTTCATTCCAACCGAAAGTCAAGTCCAGGGGGAGAATTCTGAGCCTGAAACTGAGGAAGTATCATCATTCGTGTTGGGTTTTGAGAATTCTAACACTCCTATGGTGTACATGCAACCCTATAAACCTTGGATCTATGTTTTCTCTATTATACATGCAAATATTAAATATTCCAAGGTTTCATCCTAACTAGCATATTATGAAGCACTTATACTACAAAGTTCTAGTTAGATGACATACCTTTTGATGTAGCTTGATGTCTTCAAGCTTTAAGAGCTTAGCCCCAATAGTGTGGAAGCCTCAAGTGGAATCACAAATCACCAAAACACCTTGGAAAACCTTTAGAGAATATGGATACTTGGCTCACACTATGAAATCGGTTATTGCCCTCTTTAGTATTTCCACACTAGCCACTAGCATAATTTCATGAACGATAAGACCCTTTATATAGTGTGGAGGATTAGGGTTAAACCCTAATACCCATGACCTTTCAATTCCTAGGATCCATGGGTTAAAGCTCCATGGACTATCCATGAAGACTAGCCCAACCTAAATGAACTTGGCCCACTAGACATATATATATCTAAGAGTCCATATTTAATTAGTTCCTTTTTATCACTTAATTAATTCTAAATTAATTCTTGATCAATACTAATTAAATAATATTATTCCATATTAATATATTAGAACTTATAATATATTAATATAAATCATAAATATACTATTCTCAAAAGACTATCCATATAAATTATGCCGGTGAAGTGCAACCCAAATGGACCATGACGGGTCGGGTCAAGTACATACCAAATATAGTTATGGACTTAGACATTAATCCAACAGTCTCCCACTTGGATAAGTCTAAAACTATTATTGAGTATGACTTCAAAACCTAACTGACAATCGTAGCTCTTAAATCCGCTGTCAAACTCTGACCTTGTCAATGACTTGTCCATTAGATAAGGGATCATATATTCCTCCATTCTAGATATCATATGGACTGAGACATGGATTATAATCATTCTCTCTGTCCATTTGTTGTTTCCCGATTTTTGATTTATGATGACTGACTGATTGAACAAATCAAATCAGTCCTGGCTTGGCCAAGCACTCACATGTGTCATCGCTAAATCATCGAGGGGCCCACAGATATCGCTTTAATCTCGAAGGTAAAAGGAATGGATAAACTTCGACTCATATGGCTTGTTCTACTACTTGTTGAATCATACACAAAGGGACGTTTTATAACATCGAGTTACCAAATTCGTTTTCGTGCAATCAATGTATAACCAACTCATAGTAACAACTCATATCTCTAGGTTTGAAGAATATAAGATATTATCGTCTCATGATCACTCGTGATAAAATCCATGAAGTGATTCAAATGAGCGCGGGTTGAATCCAATACTCAGAACTCATGAGCACTCATGAGTGTTGTAGCACCACTTTGTCCACCAACTTGAACCTCTACAAACCAACCCATGCCAGTCTTGATTCATATCTACTTCCAACATATGACCGACTGTGGATGGTTTGAATAACTTAATCATTCAGGAAGAGCGACTTAGTTATTCTGGAAGTCAAAACATGCAAAGTGAAACACAAGAATAAATGAATCAAATATGGTATCAAACCCTATGAATATAAATAAACATTTTTATTTATCACCATACTGATTACTCATTATTCATTGTTTCAGTTTTATCAACTTTATACTTGAATTAAAAACACTAGTTGTCCCATGCTCCAAGCATGTACACTATGTTTTTCTTAAACAATAGCTTTGCCATACACCAAGTATGCACTCTATGTTTGTCTATGATCCTTACTTTGTGAAATAAACCAATTGAACATAATTTCAATGATTCTAATTTCACACTCACAAATCCTTATCGAAAAATGTGAGAATTTCAAATTTCTATCATTTATCGAAATCTGTTTAGATTTTAAACTTATATGCACTGACCCTCCTGTAATGAATATGTACAAAGTCACAAAAACTTGTCAACAGTCATTATAAGGTATTCCAATGGAGATCAACTCCATGGAAACTAAGTCTCATATTCAAAGTACATTGCTTTGGACATGCTTCTTGCATTAAGTTTTCTAATCTTACACAGATAACTTCCAGCTATGGAGACAACTCCATATTCTCATTTTGACTCTTCTGAATAAGAGATGCCTCTTTTTAGAATATGTCAATATGGTCCATCCAAAATTAGCACTATACTTCCAACTGTCCCTGAGCAACCAATCTTTGGTAAACCTCAGATTGTCCTCGACAATTGCTTAATCATTTTAGTCATATCCAATTCTAGACCTTTTCCCTTCTTAATGCCTCTGGGCATTTGGAAAAATTTAAAAATGACAAATATTATAGCACATGCAATCGATCCTGTACCCAAAGCAAATGGTACACGATTCATGATGTCTCACATAAATACATGATTCTAGACCAGTCTTTTGCTACAATATTTTTATTTGCCATGTTTTTAAAATTTGACTATGAAGAGGGTTGCCGTAATCATAATCGAATTTTGAGAACGCAATATATAGAATTTCCTTAAGTTGAACCAATCCAACATGAAATTCATATATATATTCTTGACTAAGGATGATTGAGGTCTCAATCTAAGCCTTTAGAACTGAAATGAAGTATATCCTCTCCCTTAATTATAGCAAAACAACTTTTTCAATCCCTGCAGCCTCACGAATTGAAACTTTTGTTTTCTATAATTAACATTGCTAACTTGCAACACTAACAATAATTATCATGCTCCCACTAACATGATGATTATTAGCATAACACTCATGCTCCCACTAGCTTTGACATGTACTCAGAAATCAGCTGGACTTCTAGAAATCAATACTTTATTGACTTTCTTACCAAAGTTCAGATTTCTGATACGAGATGCTTTGATAAAACTTTATCAAAATCATACATCTTTCCTTAGATAGCATGCATGTGTGTCTAAACAATTTCAGAACTATGAAAAGGGATGCCGTAATCATAGTCTCAATTGTTTAGACCTTTTGCCATCTGCTTCAAATCTACTTGGTGGAAGTGTTTCCTCACCATCATTTTCATGAATCGGAGAGAAACCTTATGACCCTTAGATTTTATGGTGTATGTGTTCTTATCCATGTGAATCGTCAAAACCATAGTCACAAGACAAGGATAATGACAAATCCAAACTCATATGGACTTAACTTATGCAATCTTAACTTCTTGCCACCTGGCAGTACAGGGCCTGCCATTGCTTCCAAGTTGTTATGCAACCAATTGAGAACTTTCAGAACCCCTATGCAAAGCCAACTTTAACTGGAATGGACACAGAATATGTCAACATGATAGGTTATAAACCTCAAGTCGTGTGCTAGTGAAGAACCTCAGGTTTTATTCTTGATTAGTTCTTGAAATTCTTTTAAGGATCCTTAAGACTCCCACTATCCTCTTGACATATAAGACTATCTTGCCAAATATTCAAGAGATAGTGCGGATTCTTTATCAAGACAAACACTTCACACAATTGGCCTTAGTTGGTCTTTGTTTTATCCAAAACATCACAACTTACCAATTTAAAATGTACAAGAGTATGACACTTTTACTCTTACATTTGACAAGTGTTTTAAACCTTTCTTTAAGATATGTCACTCAAGTTACAATCTTGGAGTATGACTCTAAGAATTGTTTTGGAACGAAGTATGACTCATCTTCCTGATCTAACCATTTCAACAATTCATGACTCCTCTTCTTAGTCATAAGAACGCACTAAGATGACCTTTAGAGGACTAATTGTGATATGATTTCTAAATCATTAAGATGATCACAAACATGATACTAAAGTACTCTCCCATCTTTTCAGATTTGAGAAACTTTTATCTTTCTGCCTAATTTGATTCTTCCCATTCGTTCTGCCATACATTGAGACTTTTCCAATGTTTCAGAATTATACTTAAACTTGTAAGTATAACCATATTTACTAAACTTTAGTAAATCAAATAGTCTTAACGAGCTTTGTGGTGGACATGACCAGTGCACAAGAATGTGTATTCGATCCCTTTAGTCCTTCACTTGACTCACACATCCATGTGAACAAGTAATTAGTCTTGATTTTCCAATGCTTGAAAGTTCTCATTCATCATACTATTCAACTTGCATGATTCCAAGTTTCGGTCCAATTCAAACTTGGGTGATGAGGAACTTTCCTGATTGGGTAAATTTAGACACTACCACAAATGAAAGAATCAAATCCATTTTCCAATATTGCTGTCAGTGGAATCATATAAGCAACAATTTTCCGCAAATGCCATTGTAAGGATACTTCAAATAAATAAAATTAAACAATTTTCTTTTATTTTAAAACTTTGCGGAAAAACTTATCCTTACAATCCACATGGAAAATTGTTATTATCTATTCCTTAGCAATATATTATAACTTCTTAAGCAACTGCTCAAAATTCTGATGCGATCGAAATCCACCTTCGCGATCAGAATCAGCATATACTTCCTTTAAGATTTCTCTCTATTCTTTGATTCTTAAAACATCAACATGTGACCCAGTCACATCATGTAATGAGGATCTCAGAATAGAACTTAACAGAGTTAGATAATGGGCTCTACCTGATGTAGAGTCAAACTTATTGACTTTAACATCCTTAGGTAAAATTGGCAGCTTTGCAATCAACGCCCCTTCCTTTGGCAAAATAAACATATGGACCCTTTGGTAATGGGACTATCTCAGACTTAGCCTTTCTCTTTACCATTTGGTCAACCTGGTTGACTATGGCCAATCCCTTTCCATTGGGAAGAGAATGCTTTTTCTGGATTTCCAGTGTCACCATTGTCACTGTCCATAAA
Organism: Lactuca virosa; assembly: GCF_052849685.1. NCBI lineage: Eukaryota > Viridiplantae > Streptophyta > Magnoliopsida > Asterales > Asteraceae > Lactuca > Lactuca virosa. The sequence continues at coordinate 179,155,859 of NC_136428.1, forward strand.
GTTTTTGGGAAGTTGATCTTCTAATCAAATTTGCTTTACTATCGTTCCAAATCATTGCTGATTCAGCAGCACCAAGCAAATAGATATGATCATTAAGGTTCATGTCATAGTGTGTTTCATAGTAGTCCCAAAGGAACTCACTATGTGACTTAGAAAGTGATTGAACATCCAACTTTCTCAAGACTTTGACACCCAACTCTCCCAGCTTGTCAATATGTGACTTCATCTCTAAGATGTGATCACACATAGACCTTGCTTGCCATTAGGGCTTGAGTGACCTTGAACTTGTGGGTTAGGGAGAATAATTGGAGGAGGTGGAGGAAGAGAAGTATGACTTCCATGAGCCAAACTCGGGAAGTCATATTCATTAGGAAAGCTTGGTTTGGGAAGATCATTGTTGTCTAAACCAGACATCAACAATGGGAGAAATTCACGTAAAGTTGATTTAAGTCCTTAATATAACACCCAATATGATATATTAAGGCTAGGACCCAACAAACTATTTTATAACTTGGAAGAGGGATGTCGTAATCCAAGCTATAAAATATTTGAAGGTAGGTGAATGACGATTCACCAATTTCCACCAAGATAAACGAAATGTATTATTAGGTTTTAATTGGTTTTGAAACTCCTAGATTCTTTTGAGATTCATTGAACTTTTCAATGGCATGTTTCAATCTCGAGTGTGCCCTTTAGGTTTTGTGACTGGGATGCCGAGGATCACAAAACAAGGTGTGAAGTAACCATGCAAATATACTTGGTACCCTTAATATTTACCCCTCAATCGATGTGCCGGTTAACCACACACGCTCCAACGATACTATAATAAACATTAAGTTACCCTTTGCCTACCTTATTAAGTCTAGGTTAGTGTGCCGGTTAACCACACACGCTCCACTAACAGCTTAAACAAAGTGCAAAGTGTAATTTCATGGATTAGCACCTTATTCACATTTTCCTAAGTAACTAAGATTGAGAATTTATAAAAAGTTTAGTTACTTAGTATTTACCATTAATACTTTTAATGAAGGGAGAATTATAGTCCTTATCCTACCTGTTCGGCTAACGACCCTGCACCAGTCAAGGAAGCGGTGGGTGAGAGTGGACACCCATTAAACTGCCATTTTATAGGCAGTAACCTTATACCCCCCTTATAGACCGACTTCGTGAATGAGGCCTACTAATGGTAAGACGACTTGCTCTTATACATATAATATATTAAACTTTTAATATTATAATAGTATAAGGGTGTATTTTAGACATTTAAAATACTTGGTGGTTTAATCTATTAATTAAAATATACTCTTAATTTAATTAAATTTAAACCATGTCATTATGGAATTATTAATTCGCTTTTAATTAAACACTTTAATTATCTATTAACAAAGTCCATAAGAGTTAATTGAATTATTCAATAAAAACATCATAATTCCAATTATTAAATTGAAAATTAAAACCATTTAATTAATTGTTTAAGTTATGAACCCAATAGTTTTAGAATTCAATTCTTTTTTTTATCATAAAAAAACTTTTTCCAAATTCCAAAACTTGAGGGCATGTTTTGTAACTCTTGAAAACTTTTGGATTCCATAACTTATGGAGTTAAATACTTGTTTTATGATGAAACTTTTCATGTTCCATAACTTAAGAACAAGTTATGGAATTCTTTAAAACATTAAGACCAAGTTTTGTAACTCCATAAAAAACTTTGAATCAATTTTTTTTAAAAACCTTTTCATATCCATAACTTATGGAGGTTTCAAAAAACACTTTAGATCAAACTTTTAAAACTAATAAAATAATCATATCATTTTATCTTTTACTAAATTTGACCTAATTCAACTCATATAGCAAATGATTCAAATTTTACAAATAATTTCTTGAGCCAAGGACCCCTTAATATATTATGGAGGATTAGGGTTACATCCATTTAAACCTTAATACCCATGACCTTTCATTTACATAGGATCCATGGGTTAAAAGCTCCATGGACCATCCATGAAAGCTTAGCCCAACCTAAATGAACTTGGCCCATTCCATATATATAAGAGTCCATATTTAATTAGTTCTTTTTGATCACTTAATTAATGCTAAATTAATTCTTGATCAATACTAATTAAATAATATGATTCCATATTAATATATTAGAACTTATAATATATTAATATAAATCATAAATATACTATTCTCAAAAGACTATCCATATAAATTGTGTCGGTGAAGTGCAACCCAAATGGACCATGCCGGGTCGGGTCAAGTACATACCAAATATAGTTATGGACTTACACATTAATCCAACAGTATTCCCCCCCCCATAAAAGCATTTAAAATCATTTAAAAAGGTTGATTAAGAGGTATGAACTCACCTGTGGTGGGTGATTCAGATGAACGGATGTATAGGATGCTAAGTGTCAAGTGAGGACTTGAACACACACTCGGATCCTATTCAACATTCAATAATACAATTATGTATCTAATTAGTCATTTAATAACTAATTTAGCAAGTAAAGACACTCAATTACATGAAAACACTTTGTTTCAAGTGCTAGGAGTGCTAAGGGTTGCATCTTAAGAGAGTATGGCCTCACATTGGAGTTTACTCCCCATATAGTAGCACCATATGGGTTTACGGTTCTGGGACCATTTCCCCCATGAGTTTACGGCCGTAAACTCATGGTAATGGTGCCATTGGGTGTTTTAAGGTCCTACACCACACAAGGAAGTAAGCTAGACTCGAATCCAAGGCTTAGGAAGTGACTAGGGCTCGAAATGGCCCCTTTGTTGGAGTTTACAGTCCTTGGACCACTCCTTGGGAGTTTACGGTCGTAAACACATGTGTTTACGGTCGTAAACCCATGAGTTTACGGCCGTAAACTCATAGTTACCCACCCATTCCGTGTTTTGGTGTTTCTAGCTCATGCATGCAAGGTTCTAGTCCTTTATACAAGCCATAGAAGGTGTTAGGGGCACCTAAACCCCACTTGAAGGTGTTTACGGTCTAAGGAGATCTCCGTGAACTGTAAACACATATGTTCTTGGGGATTTTGATGTTCTTCAAGGGTTTAACATGTATTCTAAGCAAACAACTAGTTAGGAGGAGTGTACTTACTTATGGGAAGCTTGTGGGAGTGTTTAAGGGCCAAGAACACTAGTGTGTGTTCTTGGTGTTCTTGGTGTTTTGAAGAACACTTGAAGATCTAAGAAAAGATAAAGAATCATGGATGAAATGATGTATAAACACTAGATTAAGTGTTGCATGTTCGAATCTAGGAAGGTAACACTTACATTTTGGCGGATTTGAAGAGATGATCTTATGATAGTTGAGAGAAAACTTGGGTGTTCTTGAAGTTCGAAGTGAAAAAGGAAGGAGTGGGGAGTAAACTCATGCTATATGCATGAGTTCAAGGTGAAGAGGAGTTTATGGCCCAAACTCCTCTTGTTTGGCCGTAAACACCACACTAAGGTGTTGGTTGTTTTATTGTTACACATTGCTCCTAGAAAGCACTTCCATTTATTTGATCGTTTGACGAAAATTAAAATAAAAACACCCAAACGGACTTAAAACCGGCCAAAAATGTATTGGGATGAATTTGACTATTATTTGATCTCCCTGACTGCGGAGTTTATACTAATGAAAATTTCGAGTTGTCACATTAAACATAATAATTATATTATTGTGGGTTGAAAACCCTATGTACTCACCAGATTTCCCAACCTGACCCACTCCAGCTTATTTCTATCACAGGTGTCGATATGAAGCTACTTTACAATGAGAGATTTAAAAGAGATGTAGATCACTAGTGTAAATGAATGTAAGTTCTGTTTATGCTTATGTTTCTGTATTAACGATGACATCCCAAATGTTTTAAAATGGATAAAAATACATTTCTTCGGAAATGCTTTGATAACGTATTTATCATGTTTTTCTGGGAACAAATTCCGCAACATTTTTATTAAAAGAGGTACTCTGGTTTTTAGAAAGCATAAACAAAATCGGTTTTTTCTGGCCGTGAAAAATGGGATGTCACTATATATATATATATATATATATATATATATATATATATATATATATATATATATATATATATATATATATATATATATATATATATATATATAAGATCGAATAGATAGTAAGCTGGGTGAATCTGCTCTAAGCCCACAACCAAACAATGAACAGGAAATGAAGCGGAAAGCACACATCCTACTACCTGCCGGATCCGCTTAATATATATCCCTGATGTATAAACTAAGGAATCATAAAGTTAGCATTATAGGCCCCTTTCTATTAAATTTACTAGACCCGACTGTTCTGTTTTTCGCTTGTATTGAAGTACGTTTTCAATTGTCTTTCAAACTGAAGTACTGATTACCTTAAATTTAGTTTGTTTTATTAAGGTCATAATGTGATGAGTAGTACCCATACTATACGCTCTCCCTGCAAGAGATTCTGGTTACTAAACACGACTTCCGCAAACATATTGCTAAGCCGTGTAAATTAACATTAAAGTTATATGATCATGTATACCCAATTTATTATCACCTTTTGTTTAGAACAATGAGTTGTGACCATTGGTATAATTAGATCTTGGTTTGTTCTTATGTTATAGTATCTTTGTATGTTCTCTTTGTTATAGTGTATAGTATGTCTCTCTGTTGTATTGTATCTTCCTCCCTGTTTCTCTTTGTAGTATGTTCTAGTATCTAGTATGAACTGAACCCCTAAACTATACCTATTATAGTTTACTAGTATGTTTACTTGAACTGCTACTGAAAAGACTCATTTATCTACTAAGTTATGATTGTCCTTTAAAAACGGAGTTTTATAAACTATAAAGTAACATAACTTAAAAAGAGTTTTTGAAATGTTTTGATCACTTATAATAACATAAGCAATCCTTTAAAAGATGTTTATAACAAACATTTACACAATTATCATTGTGTTCAACTTGTATTACCCCCCTTAAATGCATTTAAAACAATTTAAAATATTGATTACAGGGGTATGAACTCACCTTATGTGGGTGATTCAAACGAATGTACGCGTAAGGATAAGAAGTTCCACGAATGAAGTCCCGAGACACAAACGAGTCCTAAATGACATATAATAGCATATATTATCATGAATATAGTGTTTAGAAGCAACTATATGCAAGGAAACACCCTTAGGGACTAGGAAACACTTGGACCAAGTGGTAGAATCACAAAGGATTGCATCTAAGGTGTTTATAGCCACACAATGGAGTTTATGGCCATTGTGTTTACAGGCTAAAGGAGTATACAGCCCTAGAGTGTACGGACAAGGGGTTTACGGTCATACACTCATGGGAGGACTTGCAAACGAGGTGTTGTAGGGTCCTATCTAGCATTCAACAAGTGCTTTCAATTGTAGGCTCGAATATAAGGGAGTTTAAGGGCCAAAACATCCATCAACACAAGAGTTTATGGCCATGCAAGGGTTTACGATTGTAAACCCTTGATGTTCATGTATTTTATGATTATCTAAGGCTAGAATCAACAGTTTAACAAGCCTAACTAGGAGATAGAAGATATACTCATGTTTTTGAAGCTTGGGAGAGGGTTCACGGTCCAAGAACTAGTGAGTGTTCTTTGGTGAAAGTGTGAATACTTGAAGATCTAACCAAAAAGAATGTTTCCATGGATGAAAACATGAATCTTCACTAGATATAGAAGAATATCAAGTTGAAAATGGAAAGATTACTTACAAGATTGAAGATCAAGGTGAAAGTTCTTGATGATACTTGAGAGAAAATCGAGTTCTTGAGATGGAAGTGTGTGAAAAAGGTGAAAAATGAAGGAATAACTCATATGAAGGGAAGAGTTCACGGCCAAGGAGGTGTTTATGGCCGTTAACTCTAGTTTACGGCCGTAAACTCCTTATGGTGGAGTTTCCGGCTTGTATGATGCACACTGAACTCTATACAATACTTCCGAATACTTTACCCTTTAAGGTACTAGGCTTAAAACACCCAAACAGACCTTTAACAGGGCTAAAAGATAGCAGAAACGAGTCTGACACACGGTTGAATTGAATGGCTGGACTTACAAGGCAAAAAATTTCGGGTTGTCACAATAAGGGTGGTATGTGGTGTTTGTATTGTTGGTTATTGTTAACACGCTGTCGCAGGTGTATTAAACAAAATAAAATTTCACTGCTGGTTACACTAAAATATAGCATAGGGAAGCAGGGTCGAATCCTCAGGGACACAACCTAACGGTCAATGCTTTTTTGCATCAGGCATATTCTAGTCAAGAAACAAAATATAAAAGGAGGTTTTTGAATTAACTAAAAAAACGAAAATTTGCAGTGATATTAAATTAAATGATTATCAATATTATAAAAGATTTCAGTTCTGCTGCGACTTTCCTAATCTTGCAATCAGTTCGGATCTGGTTATTTGAGATTCGTTCTATCTAAGCTTGTACTAAGAAAAACTAACAAGCTCTAGTATAATCTCTTTTATCTAAATTACTTAAACCAAAACAAGCTCTTTGAATTAACCCTAACTTTTTACTGTTCAATTAAACAAGCTCTTAATTAAATCAGAAAAGCAGCTTAATGTTCTTTGTAAAATTTTCAGCAATACCCAATACTTCTCACAAGCTCGGAAGCGTAAAGGTATGATTTTTTCAGTTTATACCAGAGTTAAATCCCAAACACGGAACCAATCTGATACTTGTTACTTTTTACCAATTGACAAGAACAATTATGGATTCTATTAACTGATTAACTAGAAAGATAAAACCCTAGCTATATGATCAGACTAACAAGAATTAAAATCAAATATTCATTAAGCTCAAAGTTGAAAAATCTAGATAGAAACACAAAAAGAAGACCAGATCTGAAAACTAATCACATGAAAAGTACTAGTTTATGCAGAACTGAAAACTAATGTTTATCTAGATATGGCTAAAAACGAACTAAAAGTAGTAAAAATAAACAATAACCAGATAATCTTCTAAACTAAACGAATGAGATGATTTGCAGCCTTCAGATCTTCAGAAATCGCTGAAATGTGTCAGAAATCGTCTTCAGAAGGGTATTCTGTCGTCTGGAATCGTCTTCAGAAGGGTATTCTGTCGTCTGAAAATATAATTTTAAAAATTAATTGTAATGAGACTGTTATTTTCGATAACTATCACACTCCATCTTAATAGAGCTATCGAGTGTAAAAAGATATCATCATCTCATGTAAAATTATTTTCAAATTTACGATTTTTTTTTCTTTTTTTAATATGCAAAAAATTAAAAAAAACTAAAATGTAAAATATTTTTGGTTTTTTTATGAATGCATAAAAAAAATAAAAAGGAAAATATTTTTTTGGATTTTTTCAAAATTTTATATGCAAATGTAATGCAGAAAATAAAATGCAAAAAGAAAAATAAAATGTGAAAATTTTACACTAAAAAAACTGAAAATTAAAAAAAATTTAACTAAAAAATGAAAATTTTCACACTAACCCACAAATTTTCACACTAACCCCTCCTCAAACTTAAAATGATGCATTGTCCACAATGCTCAGAAATGAATGAACAACTCAATAAAGCATATAAAAACAAAAAGTGTAGCTAGAAAATAATGTACTTGATAAGTTTGTAGAAATGTGATTTTGACGATGAATGTTGATGAAAAATTTGAATTTCATCAACTATGTTGATCATTTGATTTCCTCAAGCTTGATTGAGACTGCGACCATCTCTTTATTGAAAAAAAAAACTAAAAACTACTTCTCGGGTTGCCTCCCGGAAAGCTGCCTATTTTTAAAGTCGTTGGCTCGACTTTGGCCAACCAAATTTGTTAACTGGTGTGGTTGCGACTTCTCTGAAGCTCAACTCTCTTCCTTGTCACTCCAGATCCCTTCAAATACGGCAATATAGGTGGATCTGGAACTTGTTTAACAAACTGGAAAGAATCCAGAATGTCCTCAGATAAGTCTTTCAGATTTTTAAATTTTTTTCTCTTTCTGATCTTTTCCTTTCCAGAATTCTTCTCCTTCTTCTCTTCAAATTTTCTTCTTTTCAGATTCTTCATTTCAAAAGCTTTCTTAGCAGAAATCATCACTTTTTCTTGAATCCTTTTTCCAGAAATCCTCTTTTCTTCATCCCTAAGCTTATCTCCGATCAGCTCCATCTCAACTCGATAACTTCTTTTCAGCAATTAATTGTTCTTCTTTTTCCCAAAGATTTCTCTTTTCCAGCTCTTCTGATGTGTCTGATAAATTCCTATCTACAAATATCCCTTGCACAGAGATATTAGAAAACTCACATCAACCCTCAGATAAAGGATTGTTGGTACCCATATAATTAACATAAATATTAATAGAAGGAAAACTATCATCATTGATTTTAAAATTAACTACTTCCTCATCGAACTCCATTGAAATCATGCCATTAAAAACATCTATTTTTGTTTTTGCAGTTTTCATAAATGGTCTTCCCAAAATGATAGAATTTGTATCTAAAGTGTCCAAATTACCCATGTAGAGAATATAAAAATCAACGGGAAGGTCAGATTATCCACTTGGACAAGAACATCCTCCAGTACACCTTTTGGGTGTACCGTCGAGTGGTTAGCCAACTGAATAATTCTCCCGGTCTTTTGTAAAGTTCTCAGTTTTAATTTTTCAAAAACAAAAAAGGGAAGGACATTGACTAAAGCTCCTAAATCAAACAATGGCATTTGAAAAATTAAGGTTTCCCGTTTTACAAGGAATCGAGAAAATTCCCAGATCCTTTCACTTTGGAGGCAAACCTTATTTCAACCATGGGAAACTTCGTGGCAAAAATGCGATCGCATAACAAAAAAATGTTATCACTTATGAGATCGCATTTTTTGTTACAACTAGCAATTTAGGGTTGAGATTGTAAAGATTGTACAAAACAATTTTCTCTATGTAACCTTGCAACATCAAATTAGTGAAATTCAAACTACAATGTTATTTGAATACATATGAGCATACATTGAGAATCAAGTTGAGATAGCCTCTTGCAAGCCCAAAACATGATCCAATAGCTAAGCCCAATCAGTTTTGGGCCTTGACCCAAGAATTCTCGGCCCAAATACTCTAGGCTGAAAACCCCATTTCCTTCGGGCCTTATTGGACCGAAAACCTCTTAATGGGTCAAGCCAAAACCCTAAAGCCCATGTAGGCCGAAAACCATAAAGGTTTTCAGTTCGGGCAAGACAAAAAAAAGAGAAAAGAAATTACAAAAAAGAGTGCCCCCTAAGTGCTTTACATTGCATTATCCAACAAACAACCACACAAAGCATGTTTTTACGTTCCATACATCCATACCAAGCATCCAATTATACACCATCCAACCAAGCCACTTTTTTTCCCTCTCTTCCTTATGTTCGGCCGCAAACACCATAACACACCCACAAATATCATTTCCAATTCATTTTTACTGTCCAAACTCTCTCTTCTTCTTCAAGAATTTCGTGAACCACTTTCCAAGGAAGACATATCTTCAAGTGGTCCTTGAACATTTTGGTAAGTTCCTTGTGTAACTCAAGTATTTTTATACATGTTAGTGTTAAGATCACACCACTTACACACCCATTTTCGTGTGTATGATCCTTAGAACATCATCCCTTTTCGAGAACTTCTTCAAGCTACACAAGGCTAGGCTCGACAACTTCTTTCTTCTTCTTCCTATCACACGTAATCAAGGTGAGCTTCATACCCCCATGATTTTCGTGTTTTGTAAGCTTTTTTTTTTGGGGGGGGGGGGGAATAAAAGTCAAGTTTCGTTTAACCATTGGATATTCGCATGCACGTATATGTTTATGTAACGATTTGTGCTTGTGATGTTGAATATCTCATGTTAATACACCATAAACACGTGATTTACAAGCTTCATGTTTGCTAGATTACGTTTAACCATTGGATAATTGTGTGCATCTTAGTTATGTGTTGATTATGGAACAAATACTTGTTTAAAAAGGTTATTATCTCATAGAAATTGTGAAGAACATGATTATTAACATATTTGTTATATAAAAATTTGTGGACATGGGTTGTTCTCTCAAAAATTTTGAAATCATAGTATGTATATATCCAAACATATTTAACTGTTGGATACATACATGCTCTCCTTACATCATCACAGGCATCACCAGAGACTACTCGTCATGAGTAGGACCTATCCTACTCACCGCTTGCTGTAGATTAGGTTATGGGTATGCGTTAGTGCTACCCGTTTTCTTTTCTTTTATGTGTGTAGGATCGACCCTACGTCTAAGTGAATACACTATTCACAAGGTCGTTATGTTGTCGGGTTATTATCAAGATGTACTGTAGACCTTTTCAAAGGTCAATTTTCTCACACCATGTACTAAAATCTTATCATTAATGAAACAAATATGTGTTTTATTTTTAGATGTTATTATCTGTTATGTCTTATATATTCATTTTTATTTTGTAAAACAAGGTTTCAATTGTATGCACAAAATAACATTCGATAATCACTATACCTGACATAACTAAATGCGATGTTTCATTACAATAGTATCCGCATCATAACCCTTATCAAAAACTTACAAATTTCCACTTTTGGCAGTAAATTGCTGCCCCAGAGGTACATCCGACGCAAGAACAACGAGACAACACCACGACCGCTACCGCCTCCAACACAAATGGATTCGTCCGCATTCCAGGCGGCAGTTTCAGCTGCTGTCACTGCGGCTCTGGCACATATCAACAACAATGGTGCCAATGGAGGCGGAAGTGGGAATGGAATGGGCAGTTCTAACCACGGGGTTAATCAAGGGCCTCAACAAGTATGCTCATATAAGGACTTCACAAACGGGAAGCCAAGACTATTCAATGGAAGCGGAGGTGTCATAGCAAGGTGAAAGCAAGGTGAAATTCGCAATCTGTACTTTTATTGAAAGAGCTCTTTCGTGGTGGAATAGCCACATCAAGGCTCTAACACTCCCAGTGGAGAAATCGATGGCTTGGGAGGACCTCAAAACCATGATGCTTGATGAGTATTGTCCTAGAGGGGAGGTACAGAAGCTCGAGCAAGAATTATGGAATCTCACTGTAAAGGACTCCGACATTGAAGCTTACATTGCCAGGTTCAGCGATCTGGCGATCTTATGTCCGGGAATGATCACCTCTGAGAGAAAGAAGGTCGAACATTTCCTTTGGGGGCTAACTCCCCCGATTCAAGGGAATGTGATCGCTGCAAACCCAACAACGTTCGACAGTGGCAAGCGCCTTGCACAAAAGCTATACGACCATGGAGTACAAAAGGGCACGAAGACTCCCGTCACTGAACCAAAGAAGGGGATGATAAGAGGAAAAAATGAGGAAACAAGAGAAAAGGGCAACAAACACGGGAATCCTCCAAAAAGCAACAAATAATTGTTGTTCACACCGCTACTGCTCCTGCCACATCAGCTCCCACAAATCAATATGTCGGTAATCTGCCAAAGTGCGACAAATGCCCCTTCCACCACCACGGAGCCTGCAGGGAGATGCAATGCACAACCTGTAACAAGAAAGGGCACACTGCCCGATACTGCAAGTCACCGGCACAACCGATCAACCAACCAACAACGTTGGGGCAAGTCAAGCGTGTTATGGGTGCGGAGAGACTGGCCACTTCAAAAGAAACTGTCCCAAGGCCAACAATCAGAATTTAGGGGGAACAGGCAGGGTCCTAGCAATAGGACATGAGGAGGTTGTAAAGGATCCGGTAGTAGTCACTGGTACGTTCCTCCTCAACAACATCTATGCATGCATTGTATTTGATAGTGGGGCAGAAAGGAGCTTTGTGAGTCATAGCTTTAAGCACCTACTCAACCAACATCCTCAACCATTAAACAAAACATTTACTGTTGAAATGGCTAATACGAAAACGGAAACAACCAACGATGTATTCATAGGATGCATGTTAACATTTAATAATCTATCATTTCAAATCAACTTAATGCTGGTTACTATTAGGAGTTTTTCTATGATCATCGGCATGAATTGGTTATTCCCCCACCGTGCTGATATTATGTGCTATGAGAATGTCACACCCCCAAACCGGAACAGCGGAAACGTTCGGGGGCAGAGGACGTCGTGTTTAGTATAACAAGACATGCATCATAGTAATCAAAGTAACACACAACCATTGTATTAATATTAAAGTGTTTACAAAGTATGTGATTCACATAGGATAGACTCCAAAAGTAAATAACAAAACAAGACATGAAGCTACTATGCTCCATATTTTGAGTCCCAGCGTGCGTACCTGTCTACTAGGCTCCTGAGAATACAAGTTATTTTGAAAGACTAGATCAGCATTTAAGCTGGTGAGTTCATAAGTATTTTAGTGATGTCTAGTAAGTTGAAAGTTCTTTTAGAAAAGTTTGCCTGTTCCTCCAGAAAATCCTATATTTTCTGATGTGATGAAAGATAAGTAAAAATGACTCTACAATCCCTTCTATGAGTACTAAATGGATACAAGTTATATAAAACCCAGAGTAAACTGACAACTGATTGTGTGAATCTGCCCTACGCCCAGAACTAAACAAGGAACAGGAAATGAGGCAGAAGTCACACATCCCATTGTTTGTTAGATCTTAGTTGTATATAACCTGGTGTATTCATTTGGTACTCACGAAGTTAACTGTCATAGTTCCTTTATATTTGATGAAAACATTCTTTAAGAAAAATCCTTATTTCCTTTAGTAAAAATGGTAACCACAATAGCTTCTTCTAAAATCACTTAGTTTATGCAAGCTATATATAATATAATATCGAACGTATAGTTAATTGTGTAAATCTACCCTAAGCCCACAACCAGACAAGGAACATGAAGTAAGGCGGAAAGCACACATCCAACTACCTATCGGGTATTAATTATATATAACCCTGATGTATAAACTAAGGTATTATAGAATTAACCATCAAAGGTCCTTTAAGTTATACTGGTTTAATAAAATGGATTAAACCCTTTACTGATAAATTTCTAGTTTAGTTTACTCAATGTTCTATTTGAAAAGTATGTTTTGTACTAGAAAACGGTTTACGGAATTTGTATACTATGACTTGACCCATACCTGGTACTCCTTATGATTACTTGGTGTATACGGAATATATTATATATATATATATATATATATATATATATATATATATATATATATATATATATATATATATATATATATATATATATAGCTAAGATCGATTAGATAGTAGAGTGGGTGAATCTGCTCTAAGCCCATAAACAAACAAGGAATGGGAAATGAATCGGAAGTCACACATTCTACCGTCTACCATACCTAATTAATATATATCCCGGATGTATCTACCGAGGAATCATAAAGTTAGCATTATAGGCCCTTCTAACTGAATGTTCATGTTACTAGTAAGTTATGTAGCGTTGTTCTATTGTTTGGAAGATTACTATAAGTAATGAAATCTTGCATTCTTAACTCCTCAGTCGATATTGTTGTGAGTTTTGTATATATTTGTGTTTTATTTATTATTGTCCGGTACTTTGTAGATGTACCCTTTATAAATAAATCCGGTACATTGTAGATGTACCCCATATATAACTCTGGTACTTTGTAGATGTACCCCACATATATATAAATCATGGCATTTTGTAGATGCACCATATATATAACCTTATACCATGTTTATTATCATCTTTTGTTTAGAACAATGAGTTAATGATACATTCCCTTCCTATGTTACTGGGAATTTATAGTATTAGTATGTAAATCATGATTTGTTCCTCTGTTATAGTTATAGTATGTTCCTCCCTGTACTAGTTATAGTATGTTCCTCGCTATACTAGTTATAGTATGTTCCTCCCTGTACTAGTTATAGTATGTTCCTCCCTATCCTAGATATAGTATGTTCCTCCCCGTACTAGCTATACTATGAACTGGATCCATAAAGTATACCTATTATACTTTACTAGTATGTTTATTTGAACTGATACTGACATGAAGAAAAGACTCATTTATCTACTGAGTTATGTTTGTATTTTGACCACGTATAAACATAAGAAATCCTTTAATGTGATGATTATCATAAATAACATTTACACAATTTATCATTGTGTTCAACTTGTATTCCCCCCCCCCCCCCAAAAAAAGCATTTATAACATTTAAAAGATTGGTTATAGGGGTATGAACTCACCTTATGTGGTTGATTCAATTGAAGGTTCGCGTAAGGATGAGAAGTTCCATGAATGAATTCCAAGACACAAATGAGTCCTAAATGTCATATAATGGCCTATATAGGCATGTAATTAGTGTTTATAACAACTAACATGCAAGGATACAACCTTAGGGACTAGGAAACACTTGGAATGAAGTGTTATAATCACATGTGATTGACTAAAGGGAGTTTACGGCCAAAGGAAAGTGTTCACGGCCCAAATGGATGAAGCGTTCACGGCCCAATATAATGAGTCGTTCATGGCCATGCATGAACTTATAAAGGGTTCACGACCCTATGAAGGGTTCACGGCCGTGAACACTTGAAGCTCATGAAGATGGTGATGAAAGAGGTGAATCTAAGGTGTAAACAAAGGGGGTTTCAAGCATAGACAAGAATAGATATGTTACTAACCTTTTTGGGGATGATATAAGAGTTCTTGGTGGAAGATACTTGAGAGAGTTTGAGAGAGTTGGCGGCCAAGGGGGAAAGAAATGAAGAAAAGTGAAGTGATCTTATACTTATAGGGGAAGAGATTATGACCAAGAGAGAGTTCACGGCCGTGAACTAGGTTTGCGGCCGTGAACCTCAAGTGTTGGGTTCTCTGGTTCGGGTGCAGCCTTCTGATCTCGAGCCAATACTTCCTAACACTCAATCCTTAAGTGTGCTAGGATTAGAAATCCTTAGAATGACCATTAACAAGGCTAGAAGGCAATGGAATTTAGTCTGACTTTTGGTTGATTGGCTGGACCTACAAGATAAAAATTTTCGGGTTATCACATCATCCCCCCGTTAGATGGAATTTTGTCCCGAAATTAGCTTTCTTAGCAGTACTCCTGGGGTTGTGCTCCTCTGAATTGCATAATACCCACTCGTAGACCTGGGAAAATTTTCCCTAATGCTCATGATAGGATTTATACCTAGTCCATCTATCATTACCTCGTGTATACAAGTCGTACTTAATTAAGATTAGTAAGACGGTCGGATGTGCGACTCTTCCCCAGTTCCACAACCAAACAAGGAACAGGAGATAGGGCGGAAACACACATACTAAATCTACCTAATCATAATTATATACCACCCTCG
This sequence comes from Lactuca virosa, assembly GCF_052849685.1. NCBI lineage: Eukaryota > Viridiplantae > Streptophyta > Magnoliopsida > Asterales > Asteraceae > Lactuca > Lactuca virosa. The sequence continues at coordinate 179,171,145 of NC_136428.1, forward strand.
CGTATACACTTAATAGTGATAGGTGGGTTGTATTCGTCCTTAGCCTCTGTGCTTGAACTTGTTCTACTGGATGAGTGGTAGTTCGGGAAGGTCTGCTGAATATACGAAGTTAAGGTTTCGGAGGGCAAGGTACTCCTCGCATGAGTACTTCAGAGTTTAGAATACGAGGTAGACGATTCTAAGGTCTGGTTCGAGCTGTCGTTACGAATGACGAGGGTTTCGTGAATTTGACGGTTAAGGCGATGGGATTTTGAAATATATGAACTTAGTATGGTGAGGACCACGCCAATCTATGACGAATGACGACAACAGACTCTTTATAGAATCAAAGGTTAGGACGATTTGAAAGAAACATTTGTTATACGATCATGTATTCCTAGTGTGGTCGACAATTTTCTCTGAGTAAACGTTCTAGTGCTTTCTGTTTTCCTCTTGATATCACCACTGCCACAAATCATACCTCGATGACCGAGTAAAAATAATGCAAGTGTTTTGATAACTAGTGTCGATACTCTAAACTATGATCCTCTTTGGTACCACTATGATTTCCTGGCATATACAAGTTATGTATAATTAAGATGAATAAGACGGTCAACTGAGTGGCTCTGCCCTAAATCCACAACCAAACAAGGAACAAGAATTAAGGCGGAATCACTCACGCTAAGTCTGCAAAATCTTAGCTATGCACAACCCTGATGTACATACTAAGCCATCATAGCTTCCCTGAATGGATCTTTAGTTCTCTCATGAAGGTTGTGACTTATTCAAATGAGTTAAAATCTTCTATAATAACTTTTAAATTTTCCCCAAATTTTAATTTTATATAAATATAAATTAATTTTTAAAGCAATTCTTTATTTAGAAGACGTACCAAAAATCTCAAAAAGTGGGGTTCCTCGCTGCTCCCTTATGTCTTGTCGTTAGATTTCTCCTTCTCCTTTGTCACTTCTTTCTATTGGGCAGTCTCTCTTGGCATGCCCCATTTCACCACATGCATGGCATACCTGAACCATACCAGCATCGGTGGTTGAAGTGATGTGCTGATTCGGAACTCCACAGAAACGATCTCCTTCGTCTTTCCTCTCTGTTGGACAAACCCTCCTAGAGGGTCCAAATTTGCCGCACTTGAAACAAGCTAGGTTTCATGGGGGATTGGTCGTGTCAGCGCCCTGCAGAAACGGGCATTGTGCCCCTTCCTGCTACAATTCGCACACTGCATCTCTCGGCAAGCTCCGTTGTGGTGGTAGGTGCATTTGCCGCACCTTGGAAGATTTCCAGCATATTGTTTGACGGGAGTTGTAGTGGCAGATGAAGTGCCAGATGTTGTGACTGCTGTTGTGACCACAGGGGTAGCCACGGGCTGTCGTCTCTTGGTAGAACCTTGAGCCGACTTTTTCCCCTTTTTGTCCTAGAACTCCCGTTTCTTGTTCTTAGGTTTGTGGTCTGGGGTGTCCTTGTCACCAGGCACTAGCGGGTTCCATTGATTGTTATTTTGATTAGCATAATCGGCACCGCTTCTGTTTCCGCTGGCGTTATTAGCATTGAGCTGTGCCATGATGGCTGTCACAACAGTTGTGACCGCAGCCTGAAAAGTAGATGAGTCTATCTGCAGAATTGGTGCCCCGCCTGTTGGTTGGTTTCCTCCTTGTGAATACATGATTCTGTTGCATGGCGAAGAATGATCTCGTGAGTAGTGATGGTCATTGCTAGTGGTATTCCATCAACTTAAATGTACTACACAATTTCACGCTTTGCTGGACTACTCTCAATGTTTCTGTCAACATTTCTGACATATATCCATGATAGTAAGTAGAAGTGGGTATTGTATGAGTGATATTTAAACTTAGTTATTGTGACAACCCGGAAATCTCTATCCCTAAGTTACCTCGATCATGGAAAGTCAGACTCGCTTCTACTATCTTTTAGCATTGTTTAGGGTCTGTTTGAGTGTTCTAAACCTAGTATATTATAGTTTTGGGTCTGGGGATGAGTTATTTTAAGTTCATCGAGGTGCATTCAAGCCAAACACTCCTTCAAGAGGAGTGTACGACCGCACACATGGGTGTACGGCCGTACACTCAGGGTAGCTGTGAACTCACCCCATATGCATCATATTCCTTCACTTTCACCTCAAGAGCTTCTAACTTTAGTGTTTATTCGAGGCTGAAGAGCTTGACTCGTACCGGAAACCATTCCCAAGGTGTGTACAGCCGTACACCGCCCTATATATATATATATATATATATATATATATATATATATATATATATATATATATATATATATATATAGTGCTCATTCTTTTCTCATTTTCTCCTCCTCCCAACCAAGATCACTCCCAGCCTCTCTCAACTATCATCGGCCGTGAACACCCCCAAGGCTCCAAAAACATAAGTATTTCAACCTTAAACTTGTTATACTTGAAAGACCACTAGATCCAAGCCCCGATTCTACATATTTCGTCATATTTCATCATCTTGAAGGGTGTACGGCCGTAAACCCTTCATAGGTTGGTCGTACACACGTTAAAGGAGTCCAAATCGAGTGTTTTGCCCATCTTCTTGTTGAACATTAGACCCACTAGATTCCCTATGGATCAAATCACCCCTTTTTGCATGTTTCTTTCATGGGTGTACGGTCGTACACTCCATGGTCGTACACTCATCGCCGTACACACACATTAGCCGTGAACCCTTGGTCGTACACTCTCTTGTATGGCCGAAAGCCCCTTTTAGTCAATCATATGTGATTGTAACACTTAGTTTCAAGTGTTTCATGGTCCCTAAGGGTGTTTCCTTGCATGTTAGTTGTCCAAAACACTAATTACATGCCTATATATGCTATTATATGTCATTTAGGACTCGTTGTGTCTCGGGAATTCATTCGTGGAACTTCTCATCCTTACGCAAACCTTCAATCGAATTAAACACATAAGGCGAGTTCATACCCCTATATTTTTCCGAGTTTTTAATGTTTTTAGGGGGGGTTCAAGTAAAAGTACAAGAAATCTGGTGTTTTTAAAATATAATTTGGTTTATTATATTTTCGTAATCATTAGTATACATTGAACACAGAACTTACTAAACATGATGAACATAGTTACTACTAGACTTGGAATCATTTTACCAAAACATGTTAAGATACAAATGTTACAAGCACAGCTTTCGAAACAAAGGAAACAAACTTATGAATTATGAAATGAAAAGTATTATTTCATAGGGATTCATGTTTATAATAAAAAGAGTTTTCATAGTATTATTCGTGGATTCGTTGAGAGAACTACAGTCTGAGACACCTTATAACTAGAGTCTCCTGGAGGGAGAGCGTGAGTTGGTGTATAGATCTATACGGGAGTGACAATCCTGCACCCTGACTATTAGCTACAGTCAACCGAGGGTGACAAACGTCATTCAATTCGCGACGTCCGAAGTACGTCGTAATGTTTACCGTCCATAGTATAGTTATAAGAATCCACAGGTGTAACAATGACTCGTCCACGTAATAATATATCTAACGAACAAACATTAGGGTTAATAACTATGTGATAACTTAGCATATACACTAGGGTAATATGAAATTAACATCCGACTTGCAGTGGGATGTGTAATCTCTGCCTCATTTCCTGATCCTTGTTTGGTTGTGGGCTTAGGGCAGGATCACCCAATCGACTGTTTGTTCGATCTAGATTTCTATAACTCGTATGTACTAAGTGATCACAAGAGGGTTTTAACAACACTTTCAGGATACAGAACACTACGTTTTCAACTAGTTTTATTTATGTAATAAGACTAATATACATTACTGGTGGTAGCCAGGGTTTACTCACAGAGGTTTTCATACAAGGGTTTTCATACAAAGGTTTTCGTACAAAATACATACATAGCATACACTTAGGAAAATATAGGATTTTCTAGGGTAAACATCGGTATTTTACAAACAATTGGTTAATTATTTAATTAATGATTGTTCATTATAAATTCTATAATTCCTTAGTTTGTGCATCCAGGTTACATATGAAGAGTATCCGATGGGCTGTGGAATGTGTGGTTTCCGCCTCATTCCCTGTTCCTTGTTATGTTGTGGGTTTAGGGCAGATCCATACAATTAACTGTCCATTCGATATTGGTTTATATATGACTAGTATAAACTAAGTAGTTATAGAAGGAATGGGTTTAATCATGCTTTACATTAAGAAAATATTGGATTTTCTTGAGGAACACTTTCGAACAGATATCAAAGGACCAATACAGTTAACTTGTAAGTATCTAGTGAATACTTCAGGATTATGTACATGAGGATCCGACAACCAGTGGAATGTGTGGCCTCCGTCTCACTTGCTGTTCCTTGTTTGGTTGTGGGCTTGGGGCAAAACCACACAATCGACTGTTTATACGATCTGGATTGTATATGGTTTGTATACACTAAGTACTCGCAGGAGAAACTAGTAAGAATCATTTTTTTACTGAAGGTTTATACATTCATTACATCACAAAATATAAGGTTTTCTGGAGAAAGATAACACACTTTTCAAAAGAACAAAGAAAAATTTTTCCAAAACAAAACGCTTATGAACTCACCAGCTTTATGCTGATACTCATTCAAAACCTACTTGTATTCTCAGGACTTCAGTAGACAGGTACACGCACGGATTCAAGAAGACAGAGCAAAGTAGCTTCGGGTCTTTACTTGTATTTACTTTCGGAGTAAATCCTGTACGATTCAAATGTAAGTAAACACTATACTATTAATACAATGGTTGTTGTTTCTTTGATTACTACTATTCAATTGTTGTGATACTGTACATGACGTCCTCCGCCGCCGAACGTTTCCGCCGTTTCGGTTTGTGTAGTAACTAAAGAACATGGTTTGGCATGCAGAATTAAAGATTACACAATGAACATGGTGATTTGGGTGTTCAAGAGATGTATTGAATATGTATGGTGTTACAAAAAAGGACATAGATCTATATCTACATAAATAACACACACTTAGACACTCAACTTTTACACCTCTCAAGCACACATCTACAAGTGGACTAAACCCACCTTATATAGAGGTGTTTACATGTCTCTCTCTCACTCTCTATCTCATGTCAAAGGCTAATGCACCACATGTAAGTGGGTTTTACAAAAGTCAACACATTACAAAGTCAAACATGGATAACTTTGCCCCCCAACATTCTCCCCCTCAAAGTTAGGAATGGATGACCCACTTCAAATCTTCCAAAATCGAGCAACTATGCTATCCAAGCCTCAAGGGTGACACATGTCGAAATGAACTTCAAATCTTCAATTCTTCAATGATTCTTCAAATTGGGCTCAAGGATGTGAGACCATACGAACCAAGCATCAACGAATGATCAAGAGCTTCTCAAACTCCAAATAATCACCCAAAAGTTGAGCATAAAAGCACACCCTGAAAATCTTCAATAAAACCAAACCCATTTCGAAACGAAATCACTTCCAAACTTCTAATTGCATCATTTCGTGTACTTCAAAAATTCAACGTCACTTCGGTCTTCAAATCCGCGTAATATGAAAAATTTAAGTTCGAATTTCCATATAAATTTCTCCCCCTTTTTATAATCGAAATTTGATTATAAAACCTTCAAGGAAAGAGAACGTGCTCTATTCGGAATTTTTCGTGTCAAACTCCCCCTTAACATGTGGCATAAACTTTGTGCTTCAATCCGGGAAACCGAAAAAATCTTCAATTTTTAGCTTCGTTCACTGACCGCCTTTGACAAAATTTCTCAAAATTGGGTAGAAATTGTCAATTTCAAAATTCTGCAGTGACCAGGTGCGCCCAAGACAGCCAAAAATGCGAAACTCTCCCCCTTTTCCAAAGTTGGGTAGAAAGTGTCAATTCACATAAACTGTAGGGGCCTGAAATGTATATTCTTTAATTTTTCAGCAAAATCAGTCCATTTTCGAATTTGGGCAAAAACTGCCAAATTTCCGAAACTCCAGGGACTGATTTTGAAAGTTCTGCCTTTTGTCCTCCAAACATTCGAAAAATACCCCAATTGACGAAGTTGGACAAAAACTGCCAAACATTCAAAAGTATAGGGACTCCTTACGAAACTCTTCCTCCTTTCTTCAAAACTAACGAAAAACTATCCAACTTACGAAAGTTTTAAAATGTGTCAAACTGTCGAAACTTTAAGGGCCATGTACGAAACTTTTAAGCTTTCTTCTTCCCCAACTCATTTTAACGAAAAAATTCACAGGCAAAGTATGAAACTTCATCCCTTCGTACGAAATCATCTGCCCATTTTCTTTATTCAGCAATGAAAAATTTCATTCCCTTCGTACGAAATCCTCAGCACCATTTTAACGAAAATTTTCCAACACCATTTTAACGAAAATGAAGGCATTCGAAGCCACTGAATCTCGTCTGAACCATTTGTATTTACTCGTTGAATCAAAATTTCGTTATAACCAGTTCTTCCCAAAATCATCGACATCAACATCAATTGAAATCTTCGCTTTTCAACTGCAACTCAACATCACGAACAAAAATCAAACCCAAATTTCAAACTTTCGATTCATATCGACATCAAATTTCAAACAATCTTCGCTTTTCCAGTCCAACCATTTGATTATTTGTTCTCAATCCAAGGTCCGTTCGTCCCAAAACCATCCTTTGACTATCAAAAGTACCCCAAAAGCAAATACCCTGATTCGCTTTCAAAATCCATGTGTTCGTCATCAATAAACCAACACAAAACTGATTTCATTCTCAATTAACTTCCTAAAATCAAACTTTCGTTAATCTAATCAATTTGTTACACTCGATGCTTTTGACAGTCTTCGCTTTTTGATTCAATTACACGATATTAACCCAAAATCTAATTCGTTATCAAACATATATCCTTCCCAAATCAAAATTATCGATCATCACACCAAAGGCTTCGATCGATCGACTCCAAAACATTTATCAATTCATCAAAAACTCAATTTTGACTTTCATTAGGTTGACCCTGATAAAATGTAATCGATGAAGCACCATCAAACCATCATCTATAATCAACCAATATTGAAAATCCAAATCGAATTCTTGACCTATCTGATGTCAATTTCAGGTAACGGCTTTTCAACTGTGAATCCAGAACAAAGTCGATTCAAGTCCTCCAGTTTATTATCCAACACATGATTCGAACTCAACCAGTAAACCCAAATTGATCATTAACTTTTCATGAAGATTGATTTTAAGTTGAATAGATTCTAAATCAAGAACCACTTTAGTCAAAATCAGATTAACATCGAATCCAAGTCAACAAAAGTGATTTTCTGGAATCAATGTAAATCGATGTGAATATTGAATACCAAAACGTTAAGAACTAATAGAAACAACAACCGAAATAAAACTTGAGCATACATTCAATCGGATGATGTGAATAGAAAGACAATAACGAATCGAGATAGAAGAATAAAATGAGATAAAAGTTTCCGATTAATCAAACGAAACTTGGATTCATCGATGAACATTAAAATATAATATAACTTGGGCTTCAAAGTTGATGAACAGTATCGAGTATTTAAGTTTGGGCTTAATCAAGATTTGGACTCAATCAATAGTGATCAAAATTTGGGCAAAAAAAATGAATTAATTGATGAATCGAATTTGAGAATGATTTTTAGAATTTTGATATAAACAAAAATAAATGGATCAATAGTGAGGTTGAAACAGATTTGATCCAATGAGGAAAATTGATCAAACAATAAAAAACGCAATGCACGAATTCAATGAGATTTGGAGAGATCATAGAGAGAGACTCACCAAAATTGCCCCAATTGTGACAAATGTTGCCAAACCGAGAATCGTTCTTCAACAAATCACGTTGATCATTGAAGACCCGCTCTGATACCAATTGTAGTGACTATGAAATGAAAAGTACTATTTTATAGGGATTCATGTTTATAACAAAAAGAGTTTTCATAGTATTATTCGTGGTTTCGTTGAGAGAACTATAGTGTGAGACGCCTTATAACTAGAGTCTCCTGGAGGGAGAGCGTGAGTTTGCGTATAGATCTATACGGGAGTGACAATACCGCACCCTGACTATTAGCTACAGTCAACCGAGGGTGACAAACGTCATTCAGTTCGCGACGTCCGAAGTACGTCGTAATGTTTATCGTCCATAGTATAGTTATAAGAATCCACAGGTGAAACAAAAACTCGTCCACATAATAATATATCTAACGAACAAACATTAGGGTTAATAAATATGTGATAACTTAGCATATACACTAGGGTAATATGAAATTAACATCCGACTTGCAGTGGGATGTGTAATCTCCGCCTCATTTCTTGTTCCTTGTTTGGTTGTGGGCTTAGGGCGGGATCACCCAATCGACTGTTTGTTCGATCTAGATTTCTATAAATCGTATGTACTATGTGATCACAGGAGGGTATTAACAACACTTTCTGGATACAGAACACTACGTTTTCAACTATTTTTATTTCTGTAATAAGACTAATATACATTACTGGTGGTAGCCAGGGTTTACTCATAGAGGTTTTCATACAAGGGTTTTCATACAAAGGTTTTCGTACAAAATACGTACATCGCATACACTTAGGAAAATATAGGATTTTCCAGGGTAAACATCGGTATTTTACAAACAATTGGTTAATTATTTAATTAACGAATATTCATTATAAATTCTATAATTCCTTCGTTTGTGCATCCGGGTTACATATGAAGAGTATCCGATGGGGTGTGGAATGTGTGGTTTCCGCCTCATTCCATGTTCCTTGTTTTGTTGTGGGTTTAGGGCAAATCAATACAATTAACTATCCATTTGATATTGGTTTATATGTAACTAGTATGAACTAAGTAGTTATAGAAGGAATGGGTTTAATCAAGCTTTACATTAAGAAAATATTGGATTTTCTTGAGTAACACTTTCAAACAGATATCAAAGGACCAATACAGTTAACTTGTAAGTATCTAGTGAATACTTCAGGATTACGTACATGAGGATCCGACAACCAGTGGAATGTGTGGCCTCCGCCTCACTTCCTGTTCCTTCTTTGGTTGTGGGCTTGGGGCAGAACCACACAATCGACTGTTTATTCGATCTGGATTGTATATGGTTTGTATACATTAAGTACTCGCAGGAGAAACTAGTAAGAATCATTTTTTTACTAAAGGTTTATACATTCATTACATCAAAAAATATAAGGTTTTATGGAGAAAGATAACACACTTTTCAAAAGAACAAAGAACAATTTTTCCAAAACAAAATGCTTATGAACTCACCAGCTTTATGTTGATACTCTTTCAAAACCTACTTGTATTCTCAGGACTTTAGTAGACAGGTACACGCACGGATTCAAGAAGACAGAGCATAGTAGGTTCGGGTCTTTTCTTGTATTTACTTTTGGAGTCAATCATGTATGATTCAAATGTAATAAAAACAATATACTATTAATACAATGGTTGTTGTTGCTTTGATTACTATTATTCAATTGTTGTGATACTGTACATGACGTCCTCCGCCCCGAACGTTTCTGCCGTTTCGGTTCGGGAGTGTGACAGTTATCCCTATTTCCTAGTGTATATGGTTCTAACTTTCATAGGGTTCTGGAAACAATTCATAAAGGGAGTCTATATCAAGTAAACTTTATGAATCAGAAGTGGCTATGCTCGAATGAATTTCTGTGAATTGAATAGCTGTTACCAGTTGCATGAAAAGAAGAAATAATCCTAACACACAGTGTGAGCAGTGTATTCGCTAGCTCACTAAGTCAATCAAGGTTATTATTTATTAGTGTGACGCATAAGACGTTTTAGTTTCTCCGGCTGATCACTTCTTGGAAAACTCTTGGTGAATCTCTTCTTGTTCCTCGTTGAATCTTATGTTGACCGCTGTGAGGAAGTGGTTACATCTATCTGGGTTTGTCGTGCGAGAATGAAAGTGTCTAAAGATTCTATGAGAATAAGTGATAAATTATGGGGTGATCCTTACTGGGTCCTCCTATAACCGCGCAATGTATTCAAGTTATATATAATTTAAGATTAAATAGACCTTTGAATAAGTGATCGTACTCCAAAACCACAACCAAACAAGGAACATGTAGTGAAGCATAGATCACAAATTCTAAGTCTATAAAATCCCGATTATATAAAACCTTGGAAGTATACACTCCAAAATCATAGACCTACCAGAAGGGCCTTTTAAATTCTCACATAAGTTATTTATAGTGCCTAAAATACTCCTATAGTATTTTCATGTAATGAACTTGGTATGTTTTAAACTTGTTGTTGTCTTATAGTATCATAAAATACTCCCATAGTATTTTAACTTTATGTTCTAATCTAGAAATCCCTTGAATAGAGTTAGGTAAGTTTTAAGAATGTTGCAACACCACATCACTCCTAAACACATGTCGGTCACATCTCAAATGAATATAGTTGATCAGGCTATATTGATCCCAGATATGATTACATAACTGTCCAGGTTTGACCGCAGTGTCAACCTTTAAATACTTCTGTTATGTTCTTCTTGTGATACTTGTTCTAGAATGTATATATGTATTAGCATGTATGTATACTTTTATAAGCTATTGTTATAATTTAAAAATATATTATTATCCAGAGCACTTCGGCCCCATTGCATTTACAGTTGTGTATCTTTTATAGGTTGATATACTTAGTTCACTATAAACAATGCTCTGATAGCAATCTGTCACACCCCCAAACCGGAACGGAGGAAACGTTCGGCGGCGGAGGACGTCATGTTTAGTATCACAAGACATGCATCATAGTAATCAAAGTAACACACAACCATTGAATTAATATTAAAGTGTTTACAAAGTATGTGATTCACATAAGATAGACTCCAAAAGTAAATAACAAAACAACACATGAAGCTACTATGCTCCATCTTCTGAATCCCAGGGCGCGTACCTGTCTACTAGGCTCCTGAGAATACAACTTATTTTGAAAGAGTAGATCAGCATTTAAGCTGGTGAATTCAAAAGTTTTTTAGTGATGTATAGTAAGTTGAAAGTTCTTTTAGAAAAGTTCGCCTGTTCCTCCAGAAAATCCTATATTTTCTAATGTGATGAAAGATATGTAAAAATGATTCTACAATCCCTTATATGAGTACTAAATGGATACAAGTTATATAAAACCCAGAGTAAACAGACAATCGATTGTGTGAATGTGTCGTAAGCCCACAACCAAACAAGGAACAGGAAATGAGGCCGAAATCACACATCCCATTGTTTGTAAGATCTTCGTTGTATATAACCCTGGTGTATTCATTTGGTACTCACGGAGTTAACTGTAATGGATCCTTTATATTTAATGAAAACATTATTTAAGAAAAACCCTTATTTCCTTTAGTAAAAATGGTAACCACAATAGCTCCTTCTATAATCACTTTGTTTATATAAGCTATATCTAATCTAATATCAAACTGATAGTTAATTGTGTGAATCCACCCTAAGCCCACAACCAGACAAGGAACATGAAGTAAGGCGGAAAGTACACATCCAACTACCTATCGGGTATTAATTATATATAACCCTAATGTATAAACTAAGGTATTATAGAATTAACCATCAAAGGTCATTTAAGTTATCAACCCTTTACTGATAAGTTTCTAGTTTAGTTTACTCAATGTTCTATCTGAAAAGTATATTTTGTACTAGAAAACGGTTTACTAAAATTGTATACTATGACCTGACCCATACCTGGTACTCCTTATTATTACTTGGTGTATACGGAGTATATATATATATATATATATATATATATATATATATATATATATATATATATATATATATATATATATATAGCTGAGATCGATTAGATAGTAGACTGGCTGAATCTGCTCTAAAACGACAACCAAACAAGGAACAGGAAATGAAGCGGAAGTCACACATTCTACCATCTATCGGACCCGATTAATATATATCTCTGATGTATCTATCGAGGAATCATAAAGTTAGCATTATAGGCCCCCTTCTAACTGAATGTTCATGTTACTAGTAAGTTATGTAGCGTTGTTCTATTGTTTGGACGATTACTAGAAGTAATGAAATCCTGCACTCTTAATGCCTCAGTCGATACTATTTTGAGTTTTGTATATATTTGTGTTTTATTTATTATTGACCGGTACTTTGTAGATGTACCCTTTATAAATAAATCTGGTACTTTGTAGATGTACCCCATATATAACTCCGGTAGTTTGTAGATATACCCTATATATATAAATATATATATATATATATATATATATATATATATATATATATATATATATATATATATCTATATATATATATATATATATATATATATATATATATATATATATATATATACCTTATACCATGTTTATTATCATCTTTTGTTTAGAACAATGAGTTAATGATACATTCCCTTCCTAGGTTACTGGGAATTTATAGTATAAGTATCTAAATCATGATTTGTTCTTCTGTTATAGTTATAGTATGTTCCTCCCTGTACTAGTTATAGTGTGTTCCTCCCTGTACTAGCTAGAGTATGTTCCTCCCTGTACTGGGTATAGTATGAACTGAACCCCTAAACTATACCTATTATAGTTTACTAGTATGTTTATTTGAACTGATACTGACTTGAAGAAAAGACTCATTTATCTACTGAGTTATGTTTGTATTTTAAAAACAGAGTTTTATAAAGAACAAAGTGACATAACTTTAAAAGAGTTTTTGAAATGATTTGACCACTTATAAACATAAGAAATCCTTTAATGTGATAGTTATCAAAAATAACATTTACACAATTTATCATTGGGTTCATGTTGTATTCCCCCCCTTAAAAGCATTTAAAACATTTAAAAGATTGATTATAGGGGTATGAACTCACCTTATGTGGGTGATTCAATTGAAGGTTCGCGTAAGGATGAGAAGATCCACGAATGAATTCCCGAGACACAAACGAGTCCTAAATGACATATAATGGCATATATAGGCATGTAATTAGTGTTTATAACAACTAACATGCAAAGAAACAACCTTAGGGACTAGGAAACACTTGGAATGAAGTGTTACAATCACATGTGATTGACTAAAGGGAGTTTACGACCAAAGGAAAGTGTTCACGGCCCAAATAGATGAAGGGTTCACGGCCCACTGGAGTTCACGGCCCAATATTGTAACATCCGGATTCCCAGGTATCTTATTTTAGTTATTTATTTTGGGTTTTATGGAGGGACTCGGCGAGTAGACGCTCAGACTCGCCGAGTAGGATTGCGAGTTCTTGACTGGATTAATGACCGGACTCGACGAGTAGATACGTGGACTCGGCGAGTCCGCGCTGTAAAGTGAAACTCTAAATCCCCGGGCATGTGCCCTATTTAAAGGCCTTTATGGCCTCCATTTGCGGCCAATGCACCCCAGAGAAACCTTAGAGAGAGCAGTGAGAGAGTTGAGAGCAAGAAGAGGCTAATACATCACTTTTGGTGTAGTTTTGCTAGAAGGAAGAAGGAAACACCCATCTAGAGCGTGAAGGGAGCGTGGATCTGGGCTAATCATCATGAGAGTTCATCTCTGGAGGTATAATCCCTTCTATTTCGTGTTGATATGATAGATTTTAGGGTTTTAGGGTTTTTACCTCCATTTTATGTAAGATCTAGTGAGTATGAGGCCCCCTTTGTGTTAATAGCATCATATCTGGACCATGAGAGGTCCATAGAGTCACTATCCCTCAGCTTTATGTAAGCAAATGAAAGATTGGGGACTAGGTTGCCATTTTTAGAGTTATTTTCCCATTTATGACTTGTTGTGGGTTGCATGCACGTAAAGGTTGCACCTTTACGTGACATTTGAACATTTGAAGGGTAGATCTGATAGTTAGGGAAGCAGATCTGACCTTAGGAGGTCATTTGAGGATGAACATGGAGGAAACTCGCTGAGTCCATAAGTGGACTCGACGAGTCAAGTCGGGGTTGCCCCGCGATTCGTGACAGGTGTAACCCGTCGAGTGGAAAGATGACTCGATGAGCCAAGAGAGGATGAAAGGATTTAGAGGACCCGCATGGACTCGCCGAATCGCCCTTGTGCACTCGACGAGTCGGGTCAAAGTTGACTGTTGACTTTCGTTGACTTTAGGGTTCTGGTCAAGACTGATTCAGGACAATTCAGGGAAGGGTAGAATGGCCTTCTACCCAATCTGTAGAGATGAGATCATGAGTGAATATTGATCGGGGATGTTATCTAAATAATAGGAGGAGGCTAAGTCCGGACGTTGAGCACGAGAGTTTATCCGACTTTATTGAGGTGAGTCTTCTCACTATACATTACCTAGAGTCGTATTTATGTGTAGACCAGAGGGTCTTGTATGTTATGTGTATATATATGAGTTATGTGCATTGTGTTGTATGTATGCTATTTGTTGAACAGACCGGGCCGGAGGGCCCAACGATATAGACCGGACCGAAGGGTACAACGACACAAACTGGACCGAAGGGTCCGACGAGCTATGACCGGACCAGAGGGCCCAACGAGCTATGGGACTGGAGGGTCCCGCTAAGACACATCGATCGGAGGGTCGTATTGTAGCCTCGAGTGGCGTATGTGTTGCATGTGGTATTTTGGGGAACTCACTAAGCATTTATGCTTAAAGTTGTTGTGTTATGTGTTTCAGGTACTAGCGAGGATCGCGGGAAGGAGCCGACATGATCCGTACACACTGAGAGGATTTATGTATATGAGGATCTTGGGATTTGTTTATTGAGATAACATGTGTTACATTGGATTACTATGATATTTTATGAAGGAGAGTATGTTTTTAAAATGAAAAATTGTTTTGGAAATTTACGTTGTTACAAGTTGGTATCTGAGCCTTGGTTTGAGAGACTCGGATACACCTCCGGGCTTATCTGAACTCAAACTGAGGATTTGAGAGAATTTTTCATAAAAGAAACAATTTTTCCAAAAGAGTAAAGGACTTTTGAGAAAAGCGGAACGGAGCAGTGTGTACGATCAGCCAGCGCCCGAACGGTGATTTCCCAAAATACCCTTACATTATGTGTTATGAGATATTATGTGATATGTTATGCATGCTAGAGTAGGCTAGGTATTCATGGTTAGGACTAGAGTGGGCCTGATTTGTGATGCCTTATCCTAGGAGTTACTGCTACTATGAGATACTTCGAGAGTAAGTAGGTAGCAGCGAGGAACTTATGAGTGGTCTACCAGAGAGTAGCCTGAGTTTAGTGAGATATAAGGTACTTGTGATCTGGGACCCTAGGAGGAGGACTTGGGGTGAATATTGATGCGTTGTGGAAGGTAGTATAAGGGCCCGTACTACTAGAAACACCGGATCGGTGAGCAGTCCAAGTAAGAATCCTTAGGGTACTAAAGAACAAGTAGGGTTGAGTATCGAGTGCGAGTATACTCGAACGAGTCTCTGATTCTTTTGTGTTGTATTTCAGAGACATCATGGTTGGGACGCGCCACCACCCAGGAGGCAGTGGTACCAGTGGTACCAGCGATGAGGAGATTCGTAGATTGATTCACGAGGAGGTGGCTGCGGCCATTCGAGCTGAGATACCAGAGATGTTCGGGTTTATCAAGACCACGCTGATCGAGACTTTTGATGAGCGGTACGCTGCTCTTACTGAGGCTGTTGTTGCTGTGGCCACCGCAGCTGTCGCTGCTGCCAGGCCCCAGGGAGGTGACTCGTTGCTGTACCGAGAGTTCAGCAACACGAAGCCACCAGAGTTTGATGGGACGCAGGACCCGATTTCTACGATGAGGTGGATTTCTGACATCGAGGGATGCTTCTACACCTGCTCGTGTCCGGAGCATCTGATGGTTAGGTTTGCGCTTAACCAGCGTCGCTTGGGAGCGAAGGATTGGTGGAAGTTTGTGACGGCAGACTTCACTACGGCAGAGCTTACTGTGGTGACCTGGGAGAGGGTCACCACGATGTTTCGAGATGAGTATGTTCCCCCTGTAGAGAGGGAACGTCTAGCCCAGGAGTTCTTATCGCTCAAGCAGGGAACTGAGTCTGTGACGGTGATTACGAGGATGTTTCACAAGAGGGCGTTGTTTTGCCCTGAGCACGTGTCGACTGAGCAGGCACGTATGAGCCGGTACTTGAGCATACTGAGGAGGGATATCCGTGAGTTTGTGGCGAACTCGTCATACCGGACATTTGCCAAGCTTCAGGCAAATGCCCGGAAGAGAGAGATTGAGCTGGAGACTCAGGTCAGGGAGGAGATCGAGTCTCAGAGGAGGGACAGGCGACCGGCACAGGCGCAGCCGGCAGCCAAGCGGGCACAGCCCGCTGATTCGAGACCTGGGGGTCCGAAGGGCCGCACTTGTGGTAAGTGCGGCAAGAGTCACGAGGGGGTGTGCAGAGCTGTGGTGTGTTACAAGTGTGGGAAGGAGGGGCATTTCGCGAGGGATTGCCCCAAAGGATTCTCGGTTTGCTTTCATTGCAACCAGACCGGCCATCGGAAGGCCGAGTGCCCTCAGCTACTACAGGGATCAGAACAGGGGTCTACACCTGCTGCTAGAGCTATCGAGGTCCGGTCAGTGAAGGCCGAGGCACCGAAGGCTCGCAGGAGAGCCTTCCAGTTGACAGCGGAGGAGGTCCGCACAGCGCCTGATGTCGTGGCCGGTATGTATTCTTTTACTTACCTATTTTGAGTTTGAGATTTTGTGCTTATATTGTGTTATGCTTAGGTACTTTTCTTGTGAGTTATGTACCTACGTTGGTGTTATTCGACTCGGGTGCGAGTCGATGTTTCGTGTCATTAGCATTTTGTCAGCAGATCAGTGTTCAGCGAGAGGCGTTGAGTCGACCTCTACGAGTTTCTATAGCCGACGAGAGAGCGGTGTATGCTACTGATGTGATCCGAGGATGTGTACTTGAGATCTTCGACGTTGAGTTTCCGATTGATTTGGTCCCGATTGCGATGGGAGATGTCCTCCCTGTACTAGTATGTAAATCATGATTTGTTCCTCTGTTATAGTTATAGTATGTTCCTCCCTGTACTAGTTATAGTATGTTCCTCGCTATACTAGTTATAGTATGTTCCTCCCTGTACTAGTTATAGTATGTTCCTCCCTATCCTAGATATAGTATGTTCCTCCCCGTACTAGCTATACTATGAACTGGATCCATAAAGTATACCTATTATACTTTACTAGTATGTTTATTTGAACTGATACTGACATGAAGAAAAGACTCATTTATCTACTGAGTTATGTTTGTATTTTGACCACGTATAAACATAAGAAATCCTTTAATGTGATGATTATCATAAATAACATTTACACAATTTATCATTGTGTTCAACTTGTATTCCCCCCCCCCCCAAAAAAAGCATTTATAACATTTAAAAGATTGGTTATAGGGGTATGAACTCACCTTATGTGGTTGATTCAATTGAAGGTTCGCGTAAGGATGAGAAGTTCCATGAATGAATTCCAAGACACAAATGAGTCCTAAATGTCATATAATGGCCTATATAGGCATGTAATTAGTGTTTATAACAACTAACATGCAAGGATACAACCTTAGGGACTAGGAAACACTTGGAATGAAGTGTTATAATCACATGTGATTGACTAAAGGGAGTTTACGGCCAAAGGAAAGTGTTCACGGCCCAAATGGATGAAGCGTTCACGGCCCAATATAATGAGTCGTTCATGGCCATGCATGAACTTATAAAGGGTTCACGACCCTATGAAGGGTTCACGGCCGTGAACACTTGAAGCTCATGAAGATGGTGATGAAAGAGGTGAATCTAAGGTGTAAACAAAGGGGGTTTCAAGCATAGACAAGAATAGATATGTTACTAACCTTTTTGGGGATGATATAAGAGTTCTTGGTGGAAGATACTTGAGAGAGTTTGAGAGAGTTGGCGGCCAAGGGGGAAAGAAATGAAGAAAAGTGAAGTGATCTTATACTTATAGGGGAAGAGATTATGACCAAGAGAGAGTTCACGGCCGTGAACTAGGTTTGCGGCCGTGAACCTCAAGTGTTGGGTTCTCTGGTTCGGGTGCAGCCTTCTGATCTCGAGCCAATACTTCCTAACACTCAATCCTTAAGTGTGCTAGGATTAGAAATCCTTAGAATGACCATTAACAAGGCTAGAAGGCAATGGAATTTAGTCTGACTTTTGGTTGATTGGCTGGACCTACAAGATAAAAATTTCCGGGTTATCACATCATCCCCCCGTTAGATGGAATTTTGTCCCGAAATTAGCTTTCTTAGCAGTACTCCTGGGGTTGTGCTCCTCTGAATTGCATAATACCCACTCGTAGACCTGGGAAAATTTTCCCTAATGCTCATGATAGGATTTATACCTAGTCCATCTATCATTACCTCGTGTATACAAGTCGTACTTAATTAAGATTAGTAAGACGGTCGGATGTGCGACTCTTCCCCAGTTCCACAACCAAACAAGGAACAGGAGATAGGGCGGAAACACACATACTAAATCTACCTAATCATAATTATATACCACCCTCGCGTATACACTTAATAGTGATAGGTGGGTTGTATTCGTCCTTAGCCTCTGTGCTTGAACTTGTTCTACTGGATGAGTGGTAGTTCGGGAAGGTCTGCTGAATATACGAAGTTAAGGTTTCGGAGGGCAAGGTACTCCTCGCATGAGTACTTCAGAGTTTAGAATACGAGGTAGACGATTCTAAGGTCTGGTTCGAGCTGTCGTTACGAATGACGAGGGTTTCGTGAATTTGACGGTTAAGGCGATGGGATTTTGAAATATATGAACTTAGTATGGTGAGGACCACGCCAATCTATGACGAATGACGACAACAGACTCTTTATAGAATCAAAGGTTAGGACGATTTGAAAGAAACATTTGTTATACGATCATGTATTCCTAGTGTGGTCGACAATTTTCTCTGAGTAAACGTTCTAGTGCTTTCTGTTTTCCTCTTGATATCACCACTGCCACAAATCGTACCTCGATGACCGAGTAAAAATAATGCAAGTGTTTTGATAACTAGTGTCGATACTCTAAACTATGATCCTCTTTGGTACCACTATGATTTCCTGGCATATACAAGTTATGTATAATTAAGATGAATAAGACGGTCAACTGAGTGGCTCTGCCCTAAATCCACAACCAAACAAGGAACAAGAATTAAGGCGGAATCACTCACGCTAAGTCTGCAAAATCTTAGCTATGCACAACCCTGATGTACATACTAAGCCATCATAGCTTCCCTGAATGGATCTTTAGTTCTCTCATGAAGGTTGTGACTTATTCAAATGAGTTAAAATCTTCTATAATAACTTTTAAATTTTCCCCAAGTTTTAATTTTATATAAATATAAATTAATTTTTAAAGCAATTCTTTATTTAGAAGACGTACCAAAAATCTCAAAAAGTGGGGTTCCTCGCTGCTCCCTTATGTCTTGTCGTTAGATTTCTCCTTCTCCTTTGTCACTTCTTTCTATTGGGCAGTCTCTCTTGGCATGCCCCATTTCACCACATGCATGGCATACCTGAACCATACCAGCATCGGTAGTTGAAGTGATGTGCTGATTCGGAACTCCACAGAAACGATCTCCTTCGTCTTTCCTCTCTGTTGGACAAACCCTCCTAGAGGGTCCAAATTTGCCGCACTTGAAACAAGCTAGGTTTCATGGGGGATTGGTCATGTCAGCGCCCTGCAGAAACGGGCATTGTGCCCCTTCCTGCTACAATTCGCACACTGCATCTCTCTGCAAGCTCCGTTGTGGTGGTAGGTGCATTTGCCGCACCTTGGAAGATTTCCAGCATATCGTTTGACGGGAGTTGTAGTGGCAGATGAAGTGCCAGATGTTGTGACTGCTGTTGTGACCACAGGGGTAGCCACGGGCTGTCGTCTCTTGGTAGAACCTTGAGCCGACTTTTTTCCCCTTTTTGTCCTAGAACTCCCGTTTCTTGTTCTTAGGTTTGCGGTCTGGGGTGTCCTTGTCACCAGGCACTAGCGGGTTCCATTGATTGTTATTTTGATTAGCATAATCGGCACCGCTTCTGTTTCCGCTGGCGTTATTAGCATTGAGCTGTGCCATGATGGCTGTCACAACAGTTGTGACCGCAGCCTGAAAAGTAGATGAGTCTATCTGCAGAATTGGTGCCCCGCCTGTTGGTTGGTTTCCTCCTTGTGAATACATGATTCTGTTGCATGGCGAAGAATGATCTCGTGAGTAGTGATGGTCATTGCTAGTGGTATTCCATCAACTTAAATGTACTACACAATTTCACGCTTTGCTGGACTACTCTCAATGTTTCTGTCAACATTTCTGACATATGTCCATGATAGTAAGTAGAAGTGGGTATTGTATGAGTGATATTTAAACTTAGTTATTGTGACAACCCGGAAATCTCTATCCCTAAGTTACCTCGATCATTGAAAGTCAGACTCGCTTCTACTATCTTTTAGCATTGTTTAGGGTCTGTTTGAGTGTTCTAAACCTAGTATATTATAGTTTTGGGTCTGGGGATGAGTTATTTTAAGTTCATCGAGGTGCATTCAAGCCAAACACTCCTTCAAGAGGAGTGTACGACCGCACACATGGGTGTATGGCCGTACACTCAGGGTAGCTGTGAACTCACCCCATATGCATCATATTCCTTCACTTTCACCTCAAGAGCTTCTAACTTTAGTGTTTATTCGAGGCTGAAGAGCTTGACTCGTACCGGAAACCATTCCCAAGGTGTGTACAGCCGTACACCGCCCTATATATATATATATATATATATATATATATATATATATATATATATATATATATATATATATATATATATAGTGCTCATTCTTTTCTCATTTTCTCCTCCTCCCAACCAAGATCACTCCCAGTCTCTCTCAACTATCATCGGCCGTGAACACCCCCAAGGCTCCAAAAACGTAAGTATTTCAACCTTAAACTTGTTATACTTGAAAGACCACTAGATCCAAGCCCCGATTCTTCATATTTCGTCATATTTCATCATCTTGAAGGGTGTACGGCCGTAAACCCTTCATAGGTTGGTCGTACACACCCTAAAGGAGTCCAAATCGAGTGTTTTGCCCATCTTCTTGTTGAACATTAGACCCACTAGATTCCCTATGGATCAAATCACCCCTTTTTGCATGTTTCTTTCATGGGTGTACGGTCGTACACTCCATGGTCGTACACTCATCGCCGTACACACACATTAGCCGTGAACCCTTGGTCGTACACTCTCTTGTATGGCCGAAAACCCCTTTTAGTCAATCATATGTGATTGTAACACTTAGTTTCAAGTGTTTCATGGTCCCTAAGGGTGTTTCCTTGCATGTTAGTTGTCCAAAACACTAATTACATGCCTATATATGCTATTATATGTCATTTAGGACTCGTTGTGTCTCGGGAATTCATTCGTGGAACTTCTCATCCTTACGCAAACCTTCAATCGAATTAAACACATAAGGCGAGTTCATACCCCTATATTTTTCCGAGTTTTTAATGTTTTTAGGGGGGGATTCAAGTAAAAGTACAAGAAATCTGGTGTTTTTAAAATATAATTTGGTTTATTATATTTTCGTAATCATTAGTATACATTGAACACAGAACTTACTAAACATGATGAACATAGTTACTACTAGACTTGGAATCATTTTACCAAAACATGTTAAGATACAAATGTTACAAGCACAGCTTTCGAAACAAAGGAAACAAACTTATGAATTATGAAATGAAAAGTATTATTTCATAGGGATTCATGTTTATAATAAAAAGAGTTTTCATAGTATTATTCGTGGATTCGTTGAGAGAACTACAGTCTGAGACACCTTATAACTAGAGTCTCCTGGAGGGAGAGCGTGAGTTGGTGTATAGATCTATACGGGAGTGACAATCCTGCACCCTGACTATTAGCTACAGTCAACCGAGGGTGACAAACGTCATTCAATTCGCGACGTCCGAAGTACGTCGTAATGTTTACCGTCCATAGTATAGTTATAAGAATCCACAGGTGTAACAATGACTCGTCCACGTAATAATATATCTAACGAACAAACATTAGGGTTAATAACTATGTGATAACTTAGCATATACACTAGGGTAATATGAAATTAACATCCGACTTGCAGTGGGATGTGTAATCTCTGCCTCATTTCCTGATCCTTGTTTGGTTGTGGGCTTAGGGCAGGATCACCCAATCGACTGTTTGTTCGATCTAGATTTCTATAACTCGTATGTACTAAGTGATCACAAGAGGGTTTTAACAACACTTTCAGGATACAGAACACTACGTTTTCAACTAGTTTTATTTATGTAATAAGACTAATAAACATTACTGGTGGTAGCCAGGGTTTACTCACAGAGGTTTTCATACAAGGGTTTTCATACAAAGGTTTTCGTACAAAATACATACATAGCATACACTTAGGAAAATATAGGATTTTCTAGGGTAAACATCGGTATTTTACAAACAATTGGTTAATTATTTAATTAATGATTGTTCATTATAAATTCTATAATTCCTTAGTTTGTGCATCCAGGTTACATATGAAGAGTATCCGATGGGCTGTGGAATGTGTGGTTTCCGCCTCATTCCCTGTTCCTTGTTATGTTGTGGGTTTAGGGCAGATCCATACAATTAACTGTCCATTCGATATTGGTTTATATATGACTAGTATAAACTAAGTAGTTATAGAAGGAATGGGTTTAATCATGCTTTACATTAAGAAAATATTGGATTTTCTTGAGGAACACTTTCGAACAGATATCAAAGGACCAATACAGTTAACTTGTAAGTATCTAGTGAATACTTCAGGATTATGTACATGAGGATCCGACAACCAGTGGAATGTGTGGCCTCCGTCTCACTTGCTGTTCCTTGTTTGGTTGTGGGCTTGGGGCAAAACCACACAATCAACTATTTATACGATCTGGATTGTATATGGTTTGTATACACTAAGTACTCGCAGGAGAAACTAGTAAGAATCATTTTTTTACTGAAGGTTTATACATTCATTACATCACAAAATATAAGGTTTTCTGGAGAAAGATAACACACTTTTCAAAAGAACAAAGAACAATTTTTCCAAAACAAAACGCTTATGAACTCACCAGCTTTATGCTGATACTCTTTCAAAACCTACTTGTATTCTCAGGACTTCAGTAGACAGGTACACGCACGGATTCAAGAAGACAGAGCAAAGTAGCTTCGGGTCTTTACTTGTATTTACTTTCGGAGTAAATCCTGTACGATTCAAATGTAAGTAAACACTATACTATTAATACAATGGTTGTTGTTTCTTTGATTACTATTATTCAATTGTTGTGATACTGTACATGACGTCCTCCGCCGCCGAACGTTTCCGCCGTTTTGGTTTGTGTAGTAACTAAAGAACATGGTTTGGCATGCAGAATTAAAGATTACACAATGAACATGGTGATTTGGGTGTTCAAGAGATGTATTGAATATGTATGGTGTTACAAAAAAGGACATAGATCTATATCTACATAAATAACACACACTTAGACACTCAACTTTTACACCTCTCAAGCACACATCTACAAGTGGACTAAACCCACCTTATATAGAGGTGTTTACATGTCTCTCTCTCACTCTCTATCTCATGTCAAAGGCTAATGCACCACATGTAAATGGGTTTTACAAAAGTCATCACATTACAAAGTCAAACATGGATAACTTTGCCCCCCAACATTCTCCCCCTCAAAGTTAGGAATGGATGACCCACTTCAAATCTTCCAAAATCGAGCAACTATGCTATCCAAGCCTCAAGGGTGACACATGTCGAAATGAACTTCAAATCTTCAATTCTTCAATGATTCTTCAAATTGGGCTCAAGGATGTGAGACCATACGAACCAAGCATCAACGAATGATCAAGAGCTTCTCAAACTCCAAATAATCACCCAAAAGTTGAGCATAAAAGCACACCCTGAAAATCTTCAATAAAACCAAACCCATTTCGAAACGAAATCACTTCCAAACTTCTAATTGCATCATTTCGTGTACTTCAAAAATTCAACGTCACTTCGGTCTTCAAATCCGCGTAATATGAAAAATTCAAGTTCAAATTTCCATATAAATTTCTCCCCCTTTTTATAATCGAAATTTGATTATAAAACCTTCAAGGAAAGAGAACGTGCTCTATTCGGAATTTTTCGTGTCAAAACTCCCCCTTAACATGTGGCATAAACTTTGTGCTTCAATCCGGGAAACCGAAAAAATCTTCAATTTTTAGCTTCGTTCACTGACCGCCTTTGACAAAATTTCTCAAAATTGGGTAGAAATTGTCAATTTCAAAATTCTGCAGTGACCCGGTGCGCCCAAGACAGCCAAAAATGCGAAACTCTCCCCCTTTTCCAAAGTTGGGTAGAAAGTGTCAATTCACATAAACTGTAGGGGCCTGAAATGTATATTCTTTAATTTTTCAGCAAAATCAGTCCATTTTCGAATTTGGGCAAAAACTGCCAAATTTCCGAAACTCCAGGGACTGATTTTGAAAGTTCTGCCTTTTGTCCTCCAAACATTCGAAAAATACCCCAATTGACGAAGTTGGACAAAAACTGCCAAACATTCAAAAGTATAGGGACTCCTTACGAAACTCTTCCTCCTTTCTTCAAAACTAACGAAAAATTATCCACCTTACGAAAGTTTTAAAATGTGTCAAACTGTCGAAACTTTAAGGGCCATGTACGAAACTTTTAAGCTTTCTTCTTCCCCAACTCATTTTAACGAAAAAATTCACAGGCAAAGTACGAAACTTCATCCCTTCGTACGAAATCATCTGCCCATTTTCTTTAATCAGCAATGAAAAATTTCATTCCCTTCGTACGAAATCCTTAGCACCATTTTAACGAAAATTTTCCAACACCATTTTAACGAAAACGAAGGCATTCGAAGCCACTGAATCTCGTCTGAACCATTTGTATTTACTCACTGAATCAAAATTTCGTTATAACCAGTTCTTCCCAAAATCATCGACATCAACAGCAATTGAAATCTTCGCTTTTCAACTGCAACTCAACATCACGAACAAAAATCAAACCCAGATTTCAAACTTTCGATTCATATCGACATCAAATTTCAAACAATCTTCGCTTTTCCAGTCCAACCATTTGATTATTTGTTCTCAATCCAAGGTCCGTTCGTCCCAAAACCATCCTTTGACTATCAAAAGTACCCCAAAAGCAAATACCCTGATTCGCTTTCAAAATCCATGTGTTCGTCATCAATAAACCAACACAAAACTGATTTCATTCTCAATTATCTTCCCAAAATCAAACTTTCGTTACTCTAATCAATTTGTTACACTCGATGCTTTTGACAGTCTTCGCTTTTTGATTCAATTACACGATATCAACCCAAAATCTAATTCGTTATCAAACATATATCCTTCCCAAAATCAAAATTATCGATCATCACACCAAAGGCTTCGATCGATCGACTCCAACATACTTATCAATTCATCAAAAACTAAATTTTGACTTTCGTTAGGTTGACCCTGATAAAATATAATCGATTAAGCACCATCAAACCATCATCTATAATCAACCAATATTGAAAATCCAAATCGAATTCTTGACCTATCTGATGTCAATTTCAGGTAACGGCTTTTCAACCGTGAATCCAGAACAAAGTCGATTCAAGTCCTCCAGTTTATTATCCAACACATGATTCGAACTCAACCAGTAAACCCAAATTGATCATTAACTTTTCATGAAGATTGATTTTAAGTTGAATCGATTCTAAATCAAGAACCACTTTAGTCAAAATCAGATTAACATCGAATCCAAGTCAACAAAAGTGATTTTCTGGAATCAATGTAAATCGATGTGAATATTGAATACCAAAACGTTAAGAACTAATAGAAACAACAACCGAAATAAAACTTGAGCATACATTCAATCGGATGATGTGAATAGAAAGACAATAACGAATCGAGATAGAAGAATAAAATGAGATAAAAGTTTCCGATTAATCAAACGAAACTTGGATTCATCGATGAACATTAAAATATAATATAACTTGGGCTTCAAAGTTGATGAACAGTATCGAGTATTTAAGTTTGGGCTTAATCAAGATTTGGACTCAATCAATAGTGATCAAAATTTGGGCAAAAAAAATGAATTAATTGATGAATCGAATTTGAGAATGATTTTTAGAATTTTGATATAAACAAAAATAAATGGATCAATAGTGAGGTTGAAACAGATTTGATCCAATGAGGAAAATTGATCAAACAATAAAAAACGCAATGCACGAATTCAATGAGATTTGGAGAGATCATAGAGAGAGACTCACCAAAATTGCCCCAATTGTGACAAATGTTGCCAAACCGAGAATCGTTCTTCAACAAATCACGTTGATCATTGAAGACCCGCTCTGATACCAATTGTAGTGACTATGAAATGAAAAGTACTATTTTATAGGGATTCATGTTTATAACAAAAAGAGTTTTCATAGTATTATTCGTGGTTTCGTTGAGAGAACTATAGTGTGAGACGCCTTATAACTAGAGTCTCCTGGAGGGAGAGCGTGAGTTTGCGTATAGATCTATACGGGAGTGACAATCCCGCACCCTGACTATTAGCTACAGTCAACCGAGGGTGACAAACGTCATTCAGTTCGCGACGTCCGAAGTACGTCGTAATGTTTATCGTCCATAGTATAGTTATAAGAATCCACAGGTGAAACAAAAACTCGTCCACATAATAATATATCTAACGAACAAACATTAGGTTTAATAAATATGTGATAACTTAGCATATACACTAGGGTAATATGAAATTAACATCCGACTTGCAGTGGGATGTGTAATCTCCGCCTCATTTCTTGTTCCTTGTTTGGTTGTGGGCTTAGGGCGGGATCACCCAATCGACTGTTTGTTCGATCTAGATTTTTATAAATCGTATGTACTATGTGATCACAGGAGGGTATTAACAACACTTTCTGGATACAGAACACTACGTTTTCAACTATTTTTATTTATGTAATAAGACTAATATACATTACTGGTGGTAGCCAGGGTTTACTCATAGAGGTTTTCATACAAGGGTTTTCATACAAAGGTTTTCGTACAAAATACGTACATTGCATACACTTAGGAAAATATAGGATTTTCCAGGGTAAACATCGGTATTTTACAAACAATTGGTTAATTATTTAATTAACGAATATTCATTATAAATTCTATAATTCCTTCGTTTGTGCATCCGGGTTACATATGAAGAGTATCCGATGGGGTGTGGAATGTGTGGTTTCCGCCTCATTCCATGTTCCTTGTTTTGTTGTGGGTTTAGGGCAAATCAATACAATTAACTATCCATTTGATATTGGTTTATATGTAACTAGTATGAACTAAGTAGTTATAGAAGGAATGGGTTTAATCACGCTTTACATTAAGAAAATATTGGATTTTCTTGAGTAACACTTTCAAACAGATATCAAAGGACCAATACAGTTAACTTGTAAGTATCTAGTGAATACTTCAGGATTATGTACATGAGGATCCGACAACCAGTGGAATGTGTGGCCTCCGCCTCACTTCCTGTTCCTTCTTTGGTTGTGGGCTTGGGGCAGAACCACACAATCGACTGTTTATTCGATCTGGATTGTATATGGTTTGTATACATTAAGTACTCGCAGGAGAAACTAGTAAGAATCATTTTTTTACTAAAGGTTTATACATTCATTACATCAAAAAATATAAGGTTTTATGGAGAAAGATAACACACTTTTCAAAAGAACAAAGAACAATTTTTCCAAAACAAAATGCTTATGAACTCACCAGCTTTATGTTGATACTCTTTCAAAACCTACTTGTATTCTCAGGACTTTAGTAGACAGGTACACGCACGGATTCAAGAAGACAGAGCATAGTAGGTTCGGGTCTTTTCTTGTATTTACTTTTGGAGTCAATCATGTATGATTCAAATGTAATAAAAACAATATACTATTAATACAATGGTTGTTGTTGCTTTGATTACTATTATTCAATTGTTGTGATAATGTACATGACGTCCTCCGCCCCCGAACGTTTCTGCCGTTTCGGTTCGGGAGTGTGACAGTTATCCCTATTTCCTAGTGTATATGGTTCTAACTTTCATAGGGTTCTGGAAACAATTCATAAAGGGAGTCTATATCAAGTAAACTTTATGAATCAGAAGTGGCTATCCTCGAATGAATTTCTGTGAATTGAATAGCTGTTACCAGTTGCATGAAAAGAAGAAATAATCCTAACACATAGTGTGAGCAGTGTATTCGCTAGCTCACTAAGTCAATCAAGGTTATTATTTATTAGTGTGACGCATAAGACGTTTTAGTTTCTCCGGCTGATCACTTCTTGGAAAACTCTTGGTGAATCTCTTCTTGTTCCTCGTTGAATCTTATGTTGACCGCTGTGAGGAAGTGGTTACATCTATCTGGGTTTGTCGTGCGAGAATGAAAGTGTCTAAAGATTCTATGAGAATAAGTGATAAATTATGGGGTGATCCTTACTGGGTCCTCCTATAACCGCGCAATGTATACAAGTTATATATAATTTAAGATTAAATAGACCTTTGAATAAGTGATCGTACTCCAAAACCACAACCAAACAAGGAACATGTAGTGAAGCATAGATCACAAATTCTAAGTCTATAAAATCCCGATTATATAAAACCTTGGAAGTATACACTCCAAAATCATAGACCTACCAGAAGGGCCTTTTAAATTCTCACATAAGTTATTTATAGTGCCTAAAATACTCCTATAGTATTTTCATGTAATGAACTTGGTATGTTTTAAACTTGTTGTTGTCTTATAGTATCATAAAATACTCCCATAGTATTTTAACTTTATGTTCTAATCTAGAAATCCCTTGAATAGAGTTAGGTAAGTTTTAAGAATGTTGCAACACCACATCACTCCTAAACACATGTCGGTCACATCTCAAATGAATATAGTTGATCAGGCTATATTGATCCCAGATATGATTACATAACTGTCCAGGTTTGACCGCAGTGTCAACCTTTAAATACTTCTGTTATGTTCTTCTTGTGATACTTGTTCTAGAATGTATATATGTATTAGCATGTATGTATACTTTTATAAGCTATTGTTATAATTTAAAAATATATTATTATCCAGAGCACTTCGGCCCCATTGCATTTACAGTTGTGTATCTTTTATAGGTTGATATACTTAGTTCACTATAAACAATGCTCTGATAGCAATCTGTCACACCCCCAAACCGGAACGGAGGAAACGTTCGGCGGCGGAGGACGTCATGTTTAGTATCACAAGACATGCATCATAGTAATCAAAGTAACACACAACCATTGAATTAATATTAAAGTGTTTACAAAGTATGTGATTCACATAAGATAGACTCCAAAAGTAAATAACAAAACAACACATGAAGCTACTATGCTCCATCTTCTGAATCCCAGGGCGCGTACCTGTCTACTAGGCTCCTGAGAATACAACTTATTTTGAAAGAGTAGATCAGCATTTAAGCTGGTGAATTCAAAAGTTTTTTAGTGATGTATAGTAAGTTGAAAGTTCTTTTAGAAAAGTTCGCCTGTTCCTCCAGAAAATCCTATATTTTCTAATGTGATGAAAGATATGTAAAAATGATTCTACAATCCCTTATATGAGTACTAAATGGATACAAGTTATATAAAACCTAGAGTAAACAGACAATCGATTGTGTGAATGTGTCGTAAGCCCACAACCAAACAAGGAACAGGAAATGAGGCCGAAATCACACATCCCATTGTTTGTAAGATCTTCGTTGTATATAACCCTGGTGTATTCATTTGGTACTCACGGAGTTAACTGTAATGGATCCTTTATATTTAATGAAAACATTATTTAAGAAAAACCCTTATTTCCTTTAGTAAAAATGGTAACCACAATAGCTCCTTCTATAATCACTTTGTTTATATAAGCTATATCTAATCTAATATCAAACTGATAGTTAATTGTGTGAATCCACCCTAAGCCCACAACCAGACAAGGAACATGAAGTAAGGCGGCAAGCACACATCCAACTACCTATCGGGTATTAATTATATATAACCCTAATGTATAAACTAAGGTATTATAGAATTAACCATCAAAGGTCATTTAAGTTATCAACCCTTTACTGATAAGTTTCTAGTTTAGTTTACTCAATGTTCTATCTGAAAAGTATATTTTGTACTAGAAAACGGTTTACTAAATTTGTATACTATGACCTGACCCATACCTGGTACTCCTTATTATTACTTGGTGTATACGGAGTATATATATATATATATATATATATATATATATATATATATATATATATATATATATATATATATATATATATATATATAGCTGAGATCGATTAGATAGTAGACTGGCTGAATCTGCTCTAAAACCACAACCAAACAAGGAACAGGAAATGAAGCGGAAGTCACACATTCTACCATCTATCGGACCCGATTAATATATATCTCTGATGTATCTATCGAGGAATCATAAAGTTAGCATTATAGGCCCCCTTCTAACTGAATGTTCATGTTACTAGTAAGTTATGTAGCGTTGTTCTATTGTTTGGACGATTACTAGAAGTAATGAAATCCTGCACTCTTAATGCCTCAGTCGATACTATTTTGAGTTTTGTATATATTTGTGTTTTATTTATTATTGACCGGTACTTTGTAGATGTACCCTTTATAAATAAATCTGGTACTTTGTAGATGTACCCCATATATAACTCCGGTAGTTTGTAGATATACCCTATATATATAAATATATATATATATATATATATATATATATATATATATATCTATATATATATATATATATATATATATATATATATATATATATATATATAACCTTATACCATGTTTATTATCATCTTTTGTTTAGAACAATGAGTTAATGATACATTCCCTTCCTAGGTTACTGGGAATTTATAGTATAAGTATCTAAATCATGATTTGTTCTTCTGTTATAGTTATAGTATGTTCCTCCCTGTACTAGTTATAGTGTGTTCCTCCCTGTACTAGCTAGAGTATGTTCCTCCCTGTACTGGGTATAGTATGAACTGAACCCCTAAACTATACCTATTATAGTTTACTAGTATGTTTATTTGAACTGATACTGACTTGAAGAAAAGACTCATTTATCTACTGAGTTATGTTTGTATTTTAAAAACAGAGTTTTATAAAGAACAAAGTGACATAACTTTAAAAGAGTTTTTGAAATGATTTGACCACTTATAAACATAAGAAATCCTTTAATGTGATAGTTATCAAAAATAACATTTACACAATTTATCATTGGGTTCATGTTGTATTCCCCCCCTTAAAAGCATTTAAAACATTTAAAAGATTGATTATAGGGGTATGAACTCACCTTATGTGGGTGATTCAATTGAAGGTTCGCGTAAGGATGAGAAGATCCACGAATGAATTCCCGAGACACAAACGAGTCCTAAATGACATATAATGGCATATATAGGCATGTAATTAGTGTTTATAACAACTAACATGCAAAGAAACAACCTTAGGGACTAGGAAACTCTTGGAATGAAGTGTTACAATCACATGTGATTGACTAAAGGGAGTTTACGACCAAAGGAAAGTGTTCACGGCCCAAATAGATGAAGGGTTCACGGCCCACTGGAGTTCACGGCCCAATATTGTAACATCCGGATTCCCAGGTATCTTATTTTAGTTATTTATTTTGGGTTTTATGGAGGGACTCGGCGAGTAGACGCTCAGACTCGCCGAGTAGGATTGCGAGTTCTTGACTAGATTAATGACCGGACTCGACGAGTAGATACGTGGACTCGGCGAGTCCGCGCTGTAAAGTGAAACTCTAAATCCCCGGGCATGTGCCCTATTTAAAGGCCTTTATGGCCTCCATTTGCGGCCAATGCACCCCAGAGAAACCTTAGAGAGAGCAGTGAGAGAGTTGAGAGCAAGAAGAGGCTAATACATCACTTTTGGTGTAGTTTTGCTAGAAGGAAGAAGGAAACACCCATCTAGAGCGTGAAGGGAGCGTGGATCTGGGCTAATCATCATGAGAGTTCATCTCTGGAGGTATAATCCCTTCTATTTCGTGTTGATATGATAGATTTTAGGGTTTTAGGGTTTTTACCTCCATTTTATGTAAGATCTAGTGAGTATGAGGCCCCCTTTGTGTTAATAGCATCATATCTGGACCATGAGAGGTCCATAGAGTCACTATCCCTCAGCTTTATGTAAGCAAATGAAAGATTGGGGACTAGGTTGCCATTTTTAGAGTTATTTTCCCATTTATGACTTGTTGTGGGTTGCATGCACGTAAAGGTTGCACCTTTACGTGACATTTGAACATTTGAAGGGTAGATCTGATAGTTAGGGAAGCAGATCTGACCTTAGGAGGTCATTTGAGGATGAACATGGAGGAAACTCGCTGAGTCCATAAGTGGACTCGACGAGTCAAGTCGGGGTTGCCCCGCGATTCGTGACAGGTGTAACCCGTCGAGTGGAAAGATGACTCGATGAGCCAAGAGAGGATGAAAGGATTTAGAGGACCCGCATGGACTCGCCGAATCGCCCTTGTGCACTCGACGAGTCGGGTCAAAGTTGACTGTTGACTTTCGTTGACTTTAGGGTTCTGGTCAAGACTGATTCAGGACAATTCAGGGAAGGGTAGAATGGCCTTCTACCCAATCTGTAGAGATGAGATCATGAGTGAATATTGATCGGGGATGTTATCTAAATAATAGGAGGAGGCTAAGTCCGGACGTTGAGCACGAGAGTTTATCCGACTTTATTGAGGTGAGTCTTCTCACTATACATTACCTAGAGTCGTATTTATGTGTAGACCAGAGGGTCTTGTATGTTATGTGTATATATATGAGTTATGTGCATTGTGTTGTATGTATGCTATGTGTTGAACAGACCGGGCCGGAGGGCCCAACGATATAGACCGGACCGAAGGGTACAACGACACAAACTGGACCGAAGGGTCCGACGAGCTATGACCGGACCAGAGGGCCCAACGAGCTATGGGACTGGAGGGTCCCGCTGAGACACATCGACCGGAGGGTCGTATTGTAGCCTCGAGTGGCGTATGTGTTGCATGTGGTATTTTGGGGAACTCACTAAGCATTTATGCTTAAAGTTGTTGTGTTATGTGTTTCAGGTACTAGCGAGGATCGCGGGAAGGAGCCGACATGATCCGTACACACTGAGAGGATTTATGTATATGAGGATCTTGGGATTTGTTTATTGAGATAACATGTGTTACATTGGATTACTATGAT
The DNA here is from genome assembly GCF_052849685.1 of Lactuca virosa. NCBI lineage: Eukaryota > Viridiplantae > Streptophyta > Magnoliopsida > Asterales > Asteraceae > Lactuca > Lactuca virosa. The sequence continues at coordinate 179,204,401 of NC_136428.1, forward strand.
ATTTTATGAAGGAGAGTATGTTTTTAAAATGAAAAATTGTTTTGGAAATTTACGTTGTTACAAGTTGGTATCTGAGCCTTGGTTTGAGAGACTCGGATACACCTCCGGGCTTATCTGAACTCAAACTGAGGATTTGAGAGAATTTTTCATAAAAGAAACAATTTTTCCAAAAGAGTAAAGGACTTTTGAGAAAAGCGGAACGGAGCAGTGTGTACGATCAGCCAGCGCCCGAACGGTGATTTCCCAAAATACCCTTACATTATGTGTTATGAGATATTATGTGATATGTTATGCATGCTAGAGTAGGCTAGGTATTCATGGTTAGGACTAGAGTGGGCCTGATTTGTGATGCCTTATCCTAGGAGTTACTGCTACTATGAGATACTTCGAGAGTAAGTAGGTAGCAGCGAGGAACTTATGAGTGGTCTACCAGAGAGTAGCCTGAGTTTAGTGAGATATAAGGTACTTGTGATCTGGGACCCTAGGAGGAGGACTTGGGGTGAATATTGATGCGTTGTGGAAGGTAGTATAAGGGCCCGTACTACTAGAAACACCGGATCGGTGAGCAGTCCAAGTAAGAATCCTTAGGGTACTAAAGAACAAGTAGGGTTGAGTATCGAGTGCGAGTATACTCGAACGAGTCTCTAATTCTTTTGTGTTGTATTTCAGAGACATCATGGTTGGGACGCGCCACCACCCAGGAGGCAGTGGTACCAGTGGTACCAGCGATGAGGAGATTCGTAGATTGATTCACGAGGAGGTGGTTGCGGCCATTCGAGCTGAGATACCAGAGATGTTCGGGTTTATCAAGACCACGCTGATCGAGACTTTTGATGAGCGGTACGCTGCTCTTACTGAGGCTGTTGTTGCTGTGGCCACCGCAGCTGTCGCTGCTGCCAGGCCCCAGGGAGGTGACTCGTTGCTGTACCGAGAGTTCAGCAACACGAAGCCACCAGAGTTTGATGGGACGCAGGACCCGATTTCTACGATGAGGTGGATTTCTGACATCGAGGGATGCTTCTACACCTGCTCGTGTCCGGAGCATCTGATGGTTAGGTTTGCGCTTAACCAGCTTCGCTTGGGAGCGAAGGATTGGTGGAAGTTTGTGACGGCAGACTTCACTACGGCAGAGCTTACTGTGGTGACCTGGGAGAAGGTCACCACGATGTTTCGAGATGAGTATGTTCCCCCTGTGGAGAGGGAACGTCTAGCCCAGGAGTTCTTATCGCTCAAGCAGGGAACTGAGTCGGTGACGGTGATTACGAGGATGTTTCACAAGAGGGCGTTGTTTTGCCCTGAGCACGTGTCGACTGAGCAGGCACGTATGAGCCGGTACTTGAGCATACTGAGGAGGGATATCCGTGAGTTTGTGGCGAACTCGTCATACCGGACATTTGCCAAGCTTCAGGCAAATGCCCGGAAGAGAGAGATTGAGCTGGAGACTCAGGTCAGGGAGGAGACCGAGTCTCAGAGGAGGGACAGGCGACCGGCACAGGCGCAGCCGGCAGCCAAGCGGGCACAGCCCGCTGATTCGAGACCTGGGGGTCCGAAGGGCCGCACTTGTGGTAAGTGCGGCAAGAGTCACGAGGGGGTGTGCAGAGCTGTGGTGTGTTACAAGTGTGGGAAGGAGGGGCATTTCGCGAGGGATTGCCCCAAAGGATTCTCGGTTTGCTTTCATTGCAACCAGACCGGCCATCGGAAGGCCGAGTGCCCTCAGCTACTACAGGGATCAGAACAGGGGTCTACACCTGCTGCTAGAGCTATCGAGGTCCGGTCAGTGAAGGCCGAGGCACCGAAGGCTCGCAGGAGAGCCTTCCAGTTGACAGCGGAGGAGGTCCGCACAGCGCCTGATGTCGTGGCCGGTATGTATTCTTTTACTTACCTATTTTGAGTTTGAGATTTTGTGCTTATATTGTGTTATGCTTAGGTACTTTTCTTGTGAGTTATGTACCTACGTTGGTGTTATTCGACTCGGGTGCGAGTCGATCTTTCGTGTCATTAGCATTTTGTCAGCAGATCAGTGTTCAGCGAGAGGCGTTGAGTCGACCTCTACGAGTTTCTATAGCCAACGAGAGAGCGGTGTATGCTACTGATGTGATCCGAGGATGTGTACTTGAGATCTTCGACGTTGAGTTTCCGATTGATTTGGTCCCGATTGCGATGGGAGATGTCTGTGTCATCGTGGGCATAGACTAGTTGAGCAGGTTTGGAGCGGTTATCGACTGCGAGCGACAGTTGGTGACCATACGAGACCCTAGTGGGGGAGTTCTTACGGTGTACGGTGAGGGTACCCGTTCAGGGTCAGCATTCTGTTCGGCTGCTAGAGCGAGGCAGAGTCTACAGCAGGGCTGTAGTGGGTTTGTGGCCTACGTGATGGACACACGAGTAGCAGCGGAGAGGCCTAGTTCTGTTGATGATGTGCCGATAGTGCGTGAGTTCCCGGACGTTTTCCCCGAGTAGTTTCCGGGTGTGCCTCCCGAGAGGCAGGTGGAGTTTCGCATCGATTTGGTTCCGGGAGCGGCGCCTATCGCCAAGGCGCCCTATCGCCTTGCACCACCAGAGATGCAGGTGTTATCCTCACAGCTTTAGGAGTTGTTGGGGGAAGGGATTTATCAGACCGAGTAGCTCGCCGTGGGGAGCGCCGATCCTTTTTGTCAAGAAAAAGGATGGTTCACACCGGATGTGCATTGATTACCGGGAGTTGAACAAGTTAACGGTCAAGAACCGTTACCCACTGTCGAGGATTGATGATCTGTTTGATTAGTTGCAGGGAGCGTCTTGGTTCTCCAAGATTGATCTGAGGTCTGGATATCAACAGATGAGAGTGTGTGATGAGGATGTCCAGAAGACGGCGTTCAGGACTCGTTACGGGCATTACGAGTTCGTGGTGATGCCTTTCGGGCTCACCAATGCACCGGCAGCGTTCATGGATCTCATGAACAGGGTGTGTAGGCCAATGTTTGATCGATCGGTGATCGTGTTCATCGATGACATATTGGTGTATTCGAGATCCAGAGAGCAGCATGAGGAGCATTAGAGGGAGATCCTCGGAGTTCTGAGATCGGAGAGGCTTTACGCCAAATTGTCCAAGTGTGATTTCTGGTTACGAGAGGTCCAGTTCCTGGAACATCTCGTTAATCAGAATGGGATATTGGTCGACCCGGCCAAGATTGAGGCGGTGATGAGTTGGGAGGTGCCGAGATCCCCCACCGAGATCAGGAGTTTTCTAGGGTTGGCCGGCTATTATAGGAGATTTAGTAATGATTTCTCCAAGATCGTCGTGCCTCTCACCAGGTTGACCCGGAAGGGCGTTACTTTTTCGTGGGGTCCTGAGCAGCAGGCCTCGTTTGAGACTCTTCGCTAGAGGTTGTGCGAAGCCCCAGTGTTATCCCTTCCAGAGGGAATGGAGGATTTTGTGGTGTACTGCGACGCATCGATATGAGGGTTGGGTGCGGTGCTTATGCAGAGAGGGCATGTGATAGCGTATGCATCGAGGCAGCTGAAGCCTTATGAGACGAGGTATCCCACCCACGATCTGGAGTTGGGGGCAGTGGTGTTCGCCCTCAAGATCTGGCTCCATTACCTGTATGGGGTTCGGTGTACCATATACACGGACCACAAGAGTTTAAAGTATCTGCTCGATCAGCCCAACCTAAATATGCGCCAGAGGAGATGGTTGGATGTGGTAAAGGATTACGATTGTGAGATCCTGTACCACCCGGGCAAAGCTAATGTTGTAGCTGATGCGCTGAGTCGTAGGGCGGAGAGTGCCCCGATTCGAGATCAGAGGTGAAAGAGTATGGGGCTAGAGGGCCATGATGAACGAGTTCTAGTGAAGCATCCCTTAAAAGGGAAATCGAGTTAGCTCCGAGGGATTGTTGTTGAGATGCCAATTGGAGTCGCAAGACTCAAGAATGAGTAGAGATGGCGGTTATGGAGGATTACGGCATGAGTTGAGCAATCAGCCGATGGTGGAGATGTTATTTTCTGTGACCTGAACGGTGTTATTTCTGTTCCTTTGGGAAACAGGAGAGGTATTGAGATTTTCGGTTTCCAAGGTTGGGGGTGAGCCCTGTGGGGTAGCTTTGGTTACAATCTTTCATCAGAGTATTTGGGCAGTATATCTGCCGAGAGGTAATGTTAGAGCATGAGCAGGTTGTCGGCGGGGACTGAGATGATTAAGGACAAGGATACACCCTATTTGAGCATAGTAGGGTATGTATTAGCTGCAGCGGCAGACGATCAAGAAGAAGATATTGAGGCGGTGGCTCTTATTGTTTATGACGAGTATCGAGTGTGGCAATGAGGACTCCACTCTTATTACAACCCACGTGATGGAACATTGGTTGAAGAGTCGAGGATGAGGAATATGATAGTTCGTTATTTTCAGACTGAGAGTCAGGGCTACGACTGGACAGTTGAGATGTCCGGTAGTGGGATGGTACAAGATTCTGAAGGACTAGAGGTAGTCATGATGAGAAGTTTCCGAGGATTTCATCGGAGATTCGGGGTATCTGGAATTGCTTGACCTCCATCGGGGGGATCATCAAGCATTGTGTATCACCTTCCAAGAGTAGGTGCGATGGGATTGGTAAAAACAGTCTGTGGGTTAGATTGTTGGCGAACCAATTGGTGATGGTTCGAACCCTGAGTGGGGGAGAACCGGGTACTTTTGAGGACATAAGAGAATGGTTCAAGAATGGTTAGAGAATTGGATAAAGAGGCTTGAAGTATGGATTCCTGAGACCAGGGTTATTGGTGGTCAATGAGAGGTGCAGAGTGAGATAGTGCATGTGGTACGTGCTTGAGAAAGGATGAGTGTCTCCACAACAAGTGGCCATTGGTCGGAGACCTTATGGGGTTAGGAATCCTTCAAGGTTAAAATGGTGAATTCGAGGTGGTTGGCTTGTGAGGTTAGTTCGGCGGTTGAGAATTTCTTGTTCAGAGTATGGGCTATTATATGCAATATCGGAAGGGAAGAAGTTGATTGGGCAACCAACTTCAGGGTTGTTATGAGTATTCTTGCATGATTTTTGAGCAATAGAGAAGGAAGTTTCGGATTGTCAACTTCTTGTTCTGAGTCGTTGGCAATTTCTCCGTGTTTTAAATTTAGGGATGGAGTATTCCGGGGTTACTAGTGGCACGAGAGAAAGACCGGTTGTGACGTTCCGAGGAAGCAATGTGGTATCTAAGTATGATGTCATGAGTATGAGATCAGTGGTAGAGTAGAGACACTGCGAGGCGTTGTGATGGTATTCCGGAGTATCCGAGTTTAATGTCCTAAAATCTCGGATTGTTTTGAGTTTGAGTTTGAGATGTCGAGTGGTGTATCAAGTGTCTATGGTTCCGGTGGGGGCCCTTCAGCTAATTGACATCAAATGGATTTATTTGAGAATGTGAATTGCAGCGATAAAAAGAGGTTTTGTCATAACGGTGGTCGTCCGAAGTAGTGATGCTTAGCCCCGATGGGTGTGTGTGTACCTATCTATGATGGGCTGCAGAGCATGAGTTAATGATCGCAGTATGGTGTCAACCTGAGGATGAGATTGTGAAGTGGTAAGAGTAAGTGCGGTAAGACTGCGGGGAACTGCAGTTTTAATGAGTCAGTGCAGAGAGGTGTGGTGATGCTACGGGGAGCCGTAGTACTCACTATTCAGTGAGAGGTGTGGTGATGCTACGGGGAGCCGTAGTACTCACTATTCAGTGAGAGGTTGTGGTGATGCTACGGGGAGCCGTAGTACTCACTATTCAGCGAGAGGTTGTGGTGATGCTACGGGGAGCCGTAGTACTCACTATTCAGTGAGAGGTTGTGGTGATGCTACGGGGAGCTGTAGTACTCACTATTCGGTGAGAGGTTGTGGTGATGCTACGGGGAGCCGTAGTACTCACTATTCAGTGAGAGGTTGTGGTGATGCTACGGGGAGCCGTAGTACTCACTATTCAGCGAGAGGTTGTGGTGATGCTACGGGGAGCCGTAGTACTCACTATTCAGTGAGGGGTGTGGTGATGCTACGGGGAGCCGTAGTACTCACTATTCAGTGAGAGGTCATTGTGATACTACGTGGAGCTGTAGTACCCACTAGTCAGCGAGAAAATGTTGTGATGAAGTGCTCTCTGATCAGAGCTTGACGCAAAAAAGTTTTAGGCTTGGGTAGCCCTAATATTTGACTTGTGGAAGCCTGGGGTCGAACCAGGGGTGGGACTGGGGTCTCCATGTTTGTCGGAAGTCGTTATATTCCGAATGGAGTAGTGGTTTTCATGGCCAAGGGAAGTGAATCAGTGAGGCACGCATGGGTTGCGGGTCATGAGTCATGAGTTGAGTGGGTCATTGGGACGAGTGGTTCCAATTCTGGATCGGACCAGACTCTCGATATTGAGTTTGACTCTAGTAGTGCATTGAGTAGGCGAAATGAGACTCCGGATTCTGAGATGGGTTCCATTTTGAGGAATATTGTTTGTCATCAGATGTTTTGGACCGGAGTGGGTCAGTTCTTTGGTGCGGGAGGTACCGCGAGGCGGTCGTATCTAGGGAGTAGTGTTCGGCGGGGGTCGAGGGTGAAACAATTTTGTAGGATTGTGGAATCCGTTGGGGTAAAGAGAACTGCGTGACTTGGGTGTCACTGGGCCGAGATAGTTGTTATGAGAAGGAAGTCAGTAAGACATTTTGGGATATGTTATGGGTGAACTTTGGAGGTTCAACTGTGGAGTCAGAAGTTGACCGAGAGCTCAGTATTAAAAAGGGGTATGAGGAACGAAGCTGGGACTTGTGATTGTGATGTCTGAGGACACTTCTAAGCGAGCCTGGTTATTCTCTTGTGTCTGAAGGGCAGAGTGTTGAGGATTCTTTGTTCGGATGGGTTCTGATAGCAGTTTAGTGTATGATCCCTGGTGGGGTGTGGACCCTTCCGTTTCTTGGGGCGTGATTTGGATGATTAGCATGTTGATATGAGTGAGCGGTAGCCGATTGTTCGATTTGGTCTTGTGAGAATCAGAGGATCAGTGAGTTATCAGGGTTTGATGGATTGTGTGGATCCCCTAATCAAGATTTTTATGTTGTGTAATGACTTGGTATTCATTACTTGGATAGTTCGGGATTTTTGGTGAGGAAGCGATTCGGGAGTTCGATTCTTCAGTCCAGATCAGCATTGCGAGGTGAGTTATCCTCACTGTACTTAAGGGTCTAAGGCACCAAGGCCGGCCCTTTGATTTGTTATTTGGGATTGTTATTGTTGCGATATGTTAGATCGGTATCCTGGTAGATAGTATGGTTATATGTTGGTATGATATGTTAGATCGGTATCCTAGTAGATAGCATGGTTATATGCTGGTATGATCTGTTAGATCGGTATCCTGGTAGATAGGATGGTTAAAGGAGGGACTCGACGAGTTGAGGGTCCAACTCGCCGAGTCGAGTCGGGTTTCTCCCGTGGATTTAATGAGTGGACTCGACGAGTCCGAGGAGAGGGACTCGCCGAGTAGGCGCTGATTAGAGAAACCCTAATTTCTGGGGTTTGGGATCTATTTAAAGGCACTTATAGCCTCATTTGCGGCCACCCTTTCCCTGGAAGCAAACCCTAAATGTCATTTAAGCTAGAAAGTGAGAGAGAAGCTATCTTGGGATTTTTAGTGTATCATTTGAGAAGAAGAGAAGGACATGAAGCAAGGATCAAGAGGGGGAAAGATGGATCCAGTGATAGATCGTCCAGAGCTTCTGAGGAAGGTAAAAGTCTACACCTTTCTCATTATTTTGGTTAGATCTCATGTGTTTGGAGTTCTAGGGCTTTTACCACCTTTGGTTTGGGACTTTGAGTAAAATGGATTAGCTAGAAGCCTAGTCCTCAGATCTGGACCTTGTGAGGTCCCTAGAGTCCAAAGGTCCCAACTTTATTCGTCCAAATGAGGGTTGTTGTGCTTAACACCTTAAGAAGGGCTTGTTTTGGTATTTTGAGGCATTTATGCCATGTATGAACGTAAAGGTCGAGACTTTATGTGTCTCTGGCGTCTTAAAGGGCTAGATCTAGGGTTTGGAATGAGAGATCTGACTTTGGACGTCTGAATGAGGAATCAGACCGAGGGGACTCGTCGAGTCCATGAGTTGACTCGACGAGTCAGTGAGGGTTTGTCCCGATGAGCTTGAGCATGCGATAGCTCGACGAGTTGGGGGTCAACTCGACGAGCTGAGTTGGGCTGTCACGAGATTTCTGAGGAAAGTAAGTGGACTCGACGAGTCGCAAGGGTGCACTCGGCGAGTCGGGTCAGACATGGACTGTTGACTCGAGTTTGACTTCTGTTGACTCTGGGATTTGGTCAACATGAGTAATGGAGACCATGGAGGGGTAAAATGGTCTTTTGCCCAATTCAAGAGTTAGAGAAAGAAGAATAGCCCTCATTAATTGGGGTCGTGTGAAGAGTATTGATTATAGATATTCATCTTTTGTGCTAGGCGGAGGCTAGTTCGAGTTTCGGGTGCGAGGGTATTTACTTGCTGCTTGTCAGGTGAGTCTTCTCACTATACTTTACCTTGAGTGGTAATTAGAGTTATGTGACAGAGTATCTTGTATGCTATGTATGTGATGTGTTGCACTGCATTATTTCTATGTGATTTATGATGTGTGACAACCGTCAAATTCTGGTCAAGTCAAAGTCGAACTAAGTCAACAAGTCAAACCAGTCAACGCAGTCAACCCTTATATGTTAGGGTTTACGTTATGTAACTACTGAACAATTCGCTAATTTAATGAGAAAACATCAGTTGGAAAATTTGTGTGTTTAATTTTCCTTAACCTTGATAGTGCTAAACAATGAACCAAAGAGATAAAAACACTATTGCACACTCATTGGGAGTGTGTAGGACACTAAAACATGGCTTAACGGGGTTTACCGACCTTGCGTTGCGAAGCCGGATACTCAAAAAGGTCATAAATGGAACCTCTCTTAATCTCTTTCACTCTATCTTTCTATATGACAAATCTCTCCCAAATCTCTCCAAGTATGTGAAATCTCTCCCAAATCTCTCTCTGAATAAGAAATCTCTCCAAGAATGTCAAATCTCTCCCAAATCTCTCCAAGAATGTGAAATCTCTCCCAAATCTCTCCAAGAATGTGAAATCTCTCCCAAATCTCTCTCTGAATGAGAAATCTCTCCAAGTATGTCAAATCTCTCCCAAATCTCTCTCAAAACCTCTCTTGATCTTTTTGTAATCAATTGGGGCGTCCCGACACTTGACTTGGTGAAAAACCATGCGAAACGGGAAGATACCTTGGAAAATAGCCTCTTAGGGCAGGAGCCCTTCTATAGGGATCAAACCCTCCTTGAACCGGAGTCTCCTTGAGGAGCCGCGGCCATCTAGCCGCAGCCAGCAAGCCGCAGCCAGCAGCCGCCGACCGCAGCCACCGACCGCAGCGGCATGGAGCCCGCATCCGATGTTCGCTTCCGGTTCTCCTGACTTCAGACCGCAGCCTCTTAACTTCGGACCGCAGCGCCTTCCTTCTGCATCCGCGACTGAGCTCCACTTGGGGTCCACTTTAGCGACCAAGACCGGAATCACCTCCTGACTTCGGATTTTGCGTTTTTCTACCCGATTTTTGACCCCGACTCAGTTTTAAGCCCGTCTTTAATTATTTTAACGAGGGATTTCCACCCAAAACTTTATTTTAACATATTAAGACTCATATGTCTTAATTAATCACGTTTTTAATGCAAATCTTATCCAAGATTTAGTGGTTGGAGTAATTAAGGTGGAGTGTTGACCTTGCTTTACTTTATGACACAAGCAACCCCCCCCCCTCACCCACTCTATGGCCAGCCACTCCTCCCACCCTACCTTGGTCATGTCAAGGTACTTTCTCATCATTTTTCAGTCATTATCTCGTCCAAAGAGCTGAAAGACTCCCACTCTCTCTCTTCATTTCACCCACTTCACTCATTTCCACCAAAGATCAAACACAACTTTTCTCTCAAATTCTCTCACACAAATTCAAGATTTCCAAGGCATTTTCCAGCTTTTCTCCTTCATTTAGTAAGTATAATTCATTCTTCTTATGATTATTTCACTTTCTTCTTCCCAAATCATAGATTGCTTACACAAATTCCATCACATTTGTGTTAGATCTTCAAATCTTCAAGGCATCCTCCCAAGTGTTCTTGAGTTGAGCGCTTCTTTTCTCCATCATCCATCTTCTGAAATCACTCAAGGTGAGTTCATACCCCTATATTTTCATGTTTTCTTACGTTTTAAGGGGGGGGGAATACAAGTTAAAACACTAAGAACACAACTAAATTCTTCTAACAGCTTTCATCAGAAACGTTGGACTCCATTCACGGACTGTTTTGGTCAACTTAAACATTTTTGTTTTCAAAACTGTACAAGGTGCAAGTAGTTCAATTTCTTAGCTTTAAAATGGCTACTTGCACATCACCATAAGATTTTTCTACAATTTATGGTGATTTGTACAAAACTGTCTATCATTTCAAACATCAATCCGGACCAGTCTGTGGTTATGGACTTTTTCACACAAGTTGGAGGTCATTAAAAATCATAATAAAATTTATGAACAAACTATACTCATTTTCCAAACTCTTAGAGTTTACGGATTCTGATTTGGACCTTTGATGATTTTTCTACAAATTTCCTAAGAACAGTAATAGAAATTGTTAACAACAGAAAAATGCTATCAACTTCATCACACCTTGTAACATGTTGAGCAAGGTGTATATCTTTATGTGATTATATGTTATTGCATTATATGACATTTTGTCTTAGTATAAGGACATACAACAGTTAACAAATGGATTTTGCTAGATAAAGCATAGAAATAACAAATTGTTATAATCAAAGTACATCCATTACATACAAACATTTGGATAAACTATGTTAAGTATAGTTTACATACATTACTACTACTACCCTTGTTTTAATAAACTATAATAGGTATGGTTTATGTTTCCATAAACACAACAAACACATTTCGGAAGGTTTTATTCCCACAGAAAAAGGCTTTACACTCATGCACACCACACGTAAACTTGTTAACTTAAATTGTGACACAATCTTCTCAGTACTCCTACAGTACGGTTTAAAATTCCTGGTAGTTATAAGCAGAGTCTCTTGTAGAGAGAACGTGATAGTTGTGTATAGATCTATATTGGGTTTGACACCCCACACCTTGCTGTTAGCTACAGTGGGACCTGCAGGTCTACGGGTGACAAATGTCATAACAATTTTCGGCGCCTGAGAAACGCCGTGGCAGGTTCATTCAGTCATAGTATGGTTATAGCGACTCACATAGGGAGTTAACAACACATAAAGTTTACGGGAATTTTTATAAATCAAAAGGGGTTTTATGTCGATTTAAAATCACTTTTATTATCAATAAGTACGGATATTACTATACACTTTCAGTCTTGGTATTTAAGTCTACACAACGTCCATTACGGGATTTTCTCAACTTAAAAAGGGTTTTATGCCGATTTAAAACCACTTTTATATCTTTAAGTATGACAAATACTTGTTTATTCTAGGTCCTGGTATTTAGGACCACATAACTTTTATAAGGAAAATATTGGATTTTTCTTGGTAACATACAACTCATTACAAAGATCGGTTTTCAAACTCTTACTATCAAAAACTTATGAACTCACCAACTTAATTGTTGACACTTTTCAAAACTACTTGTATTCTCAGGAATTCAGTGAAACAGGAAATCAACAGCGTTTTGAGGATGGGACGATAAATCGTCAAACAGTTCATTTTGTCATCATAATGTAATTGATTTGAATCATATAAACATATGCTTTGGTGTAACTTTTCCAATTATATTTATGATTGGTTGTAATTACTCTGAGCACTATTATACTCGTTGTTGTGATACTATACATGAAGTCCTCCACCCCCGGACGTTTCCGCCATCCTTGGTTTGGGGGTGTGACATGATGTGTGTATTCCAGAGTTTACAGAGTTAGGACCGGAAGGTCCACAGATTTAGGACCAGAGGGTCCACAGAGTTAGGGCCAGAGGGCCCACTGAGTTATAGCCTCGAGTGGCTAATATGTTTTATATGTGGTATTTTGGGGAACTCACTAAGCTTCGTGCTTACCGTGTTATGTGTTATGCGTTTCAGGTTGTTCTCAGGAATCGCGGGAAGGCACCGACTTGATTGTACACACCAGAGAAAGAGTTATGTTTTGAGGATCCTGGATTCTTAATGGAGTTGTGTTTTGTAATTTGAATAAACGAGATTTCCATACAATATGTTATGAAAAGTATGCGATTTTAAAATGAAAAATCTGTTTGATAAATTACGGTGTTACAATGCTAGTATGATATGTTAGATCGGTATCCTGGTAGATAGGATGGTTATATGCTGGTATGATCTGTTAGATCGGTATCCTGGTAGATAGCATGGTTATATGGTGGTATGATATGTTAGATCGGTATCCTGGTAGATAGGATGGTTATATGTTGGTATGATCTGTTAGATCGGTATCCTGGTAGATAGGATGGTTATATGTTGGTATGATCTGTTAGATCGGTATCCTGGTAGATAGGATGGTTATATGTTGGTATGATCTGTTAGATCGGTATCCTGGTAGATAGGATGGTTACATGCCGGTATGATATGTTAGATCAGTATCCTGGTAGATAGGATGGTTATATGCTGGTATGATTTGTTACATCGGTATCCTGGTAGATCGGATGTGGTTATGCTTAGTGACCTATAGTTTCGCCTGACTTTCTGTATGCTGGTAGGAGATTACCTGTTATATGTGCACATGATTGATTGGTAGTTGAGGTTATTCTATCCCGAGGATGATAGGACCCTAGTATGTTGTCTTTATGGACTGTTATATGATTATCTGATATAGGTGCACACGTTTGATTGTTTATGTTGGCATTCTAACCCGATGGTTGAGGGCCTGGGGTATTCCAACCCGATGGTTGATTGGACCCATAGTATGTTGGCATTCCAACCCGATGGTTGAGGGCCTTGGGGTATTCCAACCCGATGGTTGATTGGACCTATAGTATGTTGGCATTCCAACCCGATGGTTGAGGGCCTGGGGTATTCCAACCCGATGATTGATTGGACCCATAGTACATTGGCATAACAACCCGATTGTTGAGGGCCTGGGGTATTCCATCCCGATGGATGATTGGACCCATAGTATCTTTTATATATATGTATTGTGTGTGGTCATTCGAACCTGATGGTTCTGGGGCAAGAGTATTCCATCCCGAGGATGATTGGACTCGTAGTATGTGGGCATTCCAACCTGTTGGTTGAGGGCCTGGGATATTCCATCCCGATTGATGATTGGACCCATAGTATGCTTGTTGGAACCTGAAAGTAAACCTCTAGCAATCATAAGTCCAAATGTCAATTCCAAAGTCAGCCAGTGTTTCGAAGTGAAGAGTAGTCTGGAATCTATCCGGACTTGGAGAGAAGAAGATGAGAAGTTTAGAAGTGAAGACATTCCGGAATGGATGTTATGTCCGGAATGTGTGCTGATCCGGAGTCACTGTTTTTTTCTACTTCTGTATTAATTATTTTTGTCTCTTTGCATGATTAGACATTTCATAGGACTTGGTATGTTTGTCAACTTGGACAATCAGTATGTAAGAATCATTCCTTTTATCCGGTCCTATGTATGTTTACCAGTTTGTACCATGTTTCATACACTCCTATTTATAGGAGCTTTCAATGAAATGTTAAGAGAAGTATCTTTCACTTATTTTTAGCATTTACTAAGTTACTTCAATTCCCTTTCAAACATTCTTCTTGTTCTTCATTTATTAACTTTACTTTGATCTTTATTCTTATTCTTCATTTATGGCTTGATTATTTGTTGAATGCATTAACTCAGACTTGATTGGTCTATCCAAGCTTGACTAGAACATTTATTAGCAAGCAGACATTGATCTTAAGAATTTACTCAAGGTTTGAGTTTTCAAACCTCGTCCCTACGCATCAGATCTATTTGTTCTCACAATTGGTATCAGAGCTTGAGTGGTTGTCCGTTGAATCCATAAGATCAGATTATAATTGGTTTGAAATTACCTTGATACTTCAACCATTTCTGTGTTAAGGATAAAAGTTCTTCTATATACCACTTTTGCTTAAAGATATCTTAACTTCAATGGCTTCTTCTAATCCTCGACAAATGATTTCAATGCAAATCGCAAATAGCGTGGGTGGCCCTACACATGCCCTATTTCTAGTTGTGGAAGAATATGATCACTGGAAAGTTAGAATGGAAAGATTTTTACTAGCTAAAGAGAAAGGTGAAGAGATTTGGAGATCCGTCAAAGAAGATCCTCATGTTCCTGTAAGAACGGTTGTGAGAGATGTTGTTGCTCAGCTTATGGGTCAAGATGAAACTCGTACAGCTCCTCTAACTGCAGATAATATTGAGAAGTTGCATGCTGATCAGGTTGCTTTCTCAGAAATGGTGTTTAGTGTTCCTCCTTCACTCTTTGAGCACATTAAATTGTGCAAATCAGCAAAAGAGATTTGGGACTCTCTTCAAGACCTGATTGAAGGTTCAGAAAATATGAAAGACAAGCGTCTCACCTCAGTTGTCAATGATTTTGACACCTTCACTACCACTCCTGGTGAATCTGTAGCCTCAGCGTCTAACCGTTATCGAATCGTAATCAACAACATGACTGCTCATGGAATTGTTCGAACTCCCTTGGAGTATAATCTCAAATTCATAAACAGTCTCGATAAAGGATGGGGAAATGTGAAATCTTGTCTCCAAAGTAATGGTTCTTTGAAAAAGTTAAAGCTTTATCAACTTTTTGTTGAACTTCAAGGACATGAATCCAATGTTGCTCAGACCATAAGGGGACTCTCCGGAGGTCCTCTTGCTCTTGTCAGTTCCTTTGAACCAACCCTTCCGTACACATCCACCTCGGACCTTTTCAAACCAGTTATTCCATCTATTCAATCCTCCTTACCTATCTTACCCACACCAAACTATCCAGTTGATGATTCCAAAGCCATGGACTCTGAACTCCGTTTCCAATAGGAGTTTGCTCTCCTCTCCATGAAATACAAACGTCCATTCAATCCCTCTTACAAACCATACCAAAATCGGTTCCATGCTCCTCACCAAAACAATCCTCAAACATACTCAGCTCCGGAACCACAACCAACTCCGGAAAATCCTCCCTTATACAAACCAAACATCTCAAAACCAAACTCTACCTCGGAACCACAGCAGAATCCCAAATCCGACAAACCAAAACTTGTGTGTCACAAGTGTGGACATGCAAATCACTTTACAAAAGATTACTTGGCTAAAGCTCCACAAAAACCAAAGATCAAGGACTCTGCATACTACGCCCGAAGAGCTCAAGAAATGGCTAAAAGTGAAAAAGCTTTCGTAACAACTGTATCAAGAGATGTTGAAGGATATTGGTCATCCGGAGATGATGATGATGTGGTAACTGGAAGAAACATATGCTTGATGGCAACACAGTCTGTTGAATGTGATGAAGGCTATTGGTCCTCTGGTTCTGAAGATGAAGATGATGTTGCTAAACCACGCTACTGCTATATGGCCACCAATGATCCACCCGGTCAAAGCATCGTTCAGCAGGTAAAATCTATGATTAATGATAATAATTTTGATCTATCTCTTTGTGAACCTTATCTGACCCAGATCCAAACAGATATGAGCACCATTTATAAAGCCTATGAGTCTGCCATAGAAGCCAGTGAGAAGGAGTGTGAACTAAATCGTCTTAGGTTGCGTTTTGAGGATAAAAAATTGAAAATCGAGTCTTTATAGCATGAGCTTGTAATGTCTAAAGATAAATGTATTATTTTGAAAGACAAATGTGAAATTACCTATTCTGAAAGAAATATTTTGATTTATGATAACAAACATCTCAATGCTAAGATAGATGCTTTGCATAATTCAATTGACATCCTTGAATCGAATCTTCAGATGACTCATAATTTTCGTCATCCATGGTCTAAAGCACCTGGTCTCGGAAGTGAGTTTCCCAAACCAATTGCTCATACCTTGAAGGAATTGCAAAATTTGATATTCATGGGAGAAGTTCTGAACATTAAACATTCGGACACTCCCGTTTCTCCCTTGTCACCTATTCATGAGACCATAGACCACATTCCGTCCTTAATGCTTGAGTTTCAACCAATTGTTGTCAAATGTCCTGATTCCATGCCTCTTCCGCCTCTGATAAACCTGGACCTGAATCAGACCACAGAATTTCATCACAGTGTTTCAAATTGCATAGATTATGTTCCTAAGCATAATCCTCCTAACAACTGTGTTGTTGAAGAAATCATTACGGTGACAACCGAAACTGCTTCCTCTGAGGTTGTATGGGCATCCTTAGATGATAAAGTTGAAATCTCAAGTTGTGTCTCCTCTGATTCTTGTGAATCGGACTCTTTAGTAATTTCAAAAACAAGTTTGGTTCCCATTGATCCCAAGGTTAGCAATTTGTCTGGATGGCAAACTTCAAAATCCTCGTCTCACCCTAAGAGAAAACCAATGTTAAATAGAAAGGATATGGTGGATCCCAAAGTGGAGGCTCGAAATGCTCATAAAAAGCAAGTTAAGACTAGACAAAATTCCAGGTTCCTTGAGAACTCCAAAAAGAGTGTATCTCGGAATCCTCATTTATCAACCCATAGTCAAAACTCCTTCACACCCACTAAGATCCTCAAGAGACCTTCTGATTCTCTCAGTCCTGTAGAACCCAAGAAGCTAGTCAGTACTACTCAGCCTAAATCTCGTGTGAATGTCATGACTGTCCGAACCACTTCTCCTCGTACTGTTTCATCTGTTTTCATTGCTAAATCTGATGGCACAATTTTTAAACCCCATCTTTCGAAAACAAATGTGTCATCGAGCAAATCAAAAATTGTTGAGAAAACAAAATCTTCAAAATCTTCAAAAAGGAATCTTGTATGGAAAGTCAAATCTCACATTGATGAAACAACAGTTCCAGAAGTTACAAATGTTTCCACCACTCCTGAAGTAAAAAAAAATGTTCCTAATCCTCAAGCCATTGAATATGACTACTGGATAGATGAGAATACATTATCCTTTTGTCTGATTCCTAATAACTCAAAGAGGACTCATAAGAAACACAAAGTTTTTCCGATGTCACAATCCAAGTCCAAAACCCGTGCCTATGTCCCTAGATTTAACTCAAAGCCTAAAAACTCCATCACTCACTAATTTTGCAGGCACTTTGTGCTTCGGAGCAAGAAACAA
This sequence comes from Lactuca virosa, assembly GCF_052849685.1. Lineage (NCBI taxonomy): Eukaryota > Viridiplantae > Streptophyta > Magnoliopsida > Asterales > Asteraceae > Lactuca > Lactuca virosa. The sequence continues at coordinate 179,221,658 of NC_136428.1, forward strand.
TATGGTATATTGATAGTGCTTGCTCCATGCACATGAAGGGGCAGAAAGACTTTCAGCGGGATCTCTAGCTTTCTCCAAATGCTGGTTTCGTGACATATGGAAACAACTCCAACTCTCAAATTCGTGGTTATGTAATTCTCACCAATGGAAATTTCTCTATCTCAAATGTGGCATATGTAGCTGATCTGAAACATATATAAGTGTAGCTCAGCTCACTGATTCAAATCGAAGTGTGGAATTTTGCAACAAGCAGAGCTATGTAATGACTGAATACCGAAAAGAATGTTTAATCAAGTCCAACCACAACAAGAACATGTACCCACTTGACATCAACATGATTATTGGCAAACCGCAACTATGCCTTCTTTCCAAAGCAGTCTCTGACGTCAGTTGGTTATGGCACTGAAGGCTTGCACATTTGAACTTTCGGTACATGAATGATCTCACATTTGGTGAAATGGTGAGAGGTCTACCTCTTCTCAAATTCGAAAATGATCATTTATGTGCTGCATGTGAGTGTGGAAAGCAATCAAAGAAGGGTCATCCTGTTATCATCAAAAAATCTATCTCGGAACCATTGGAGCTCCTGCACATTGATCTTTGTGGACCATCCACTATAGAAAGTATGCATCATAAGAAATACATTCTTGTGATTGTTGAAGACTTTACACGCTTCACTTGGGTTTTCTTCCTCAGACTAAAGTCCGAAACCGCCTTTGAACTCATCAACTTTATTAAAGGAATTGAAGTCCTCATTAAATTTCCTGTTAGGCGTATCCGAAGTGATAATGGTTCGGAATTCACCAATGGAACCATTGAGAAATTCCTCACCGTGAAAGGAATTGACCACAACTTCTCAGCACCATACACTCCACAATAGAACGGTTTAATTGAAAGACGCAATAGAACTCTTGTTGAAGCTGCTTGATCCATGCTTAACTTCGCAAATCTTCCACTCTATCTCTGGGCTGAAGCCGTATCAACTACGTGCTTCACTCAAAATCGGAGTATCATCAATCGACGCCTCAACATGACTCCATATGAAGCAATGAATGGTCAGAAGCCAACGATCTCGTTCCTTCACGTTTTCGGATACAAGTGCTTCATCAAGAACAACTGGGATCAGCTTACCAAGTTCCGACCTAAAGCTGATGAAGCCATCGTCCTCGGTTACTCCTTAAAATCAAAGGCTTACAGAGTTCTTAATCGAAGAACTTGTGTGTTGGAAGAAAGCTTTGATGTTACATTCGATGATAATTTTGTTCGGAATTCTGGCCCAACTCATGTTACAACTCACATTATGGAGTCCGATGCTCCAGCGCCAGGATGTCCGAACCAGCAAACCATCCTTGAAGTCGACTTTGAAACTCTCTTTGGACCTTCCGAAACCGCCATTGATTCGGAATCTCGATCAAGGAAAAATTCAACTTCGGAAGCTCCTCTTTCTCAACCTGTTTCCGGTCCTCTTCCCTCTGTTTCTCCGTGTGATTCCGAACCGTTTCAACCTTATCAGGTTGAGAGGGAGATTGGTCAACCCTCTCTTGAATCAAATGTGGATGGTTTCCAAGATGAAGCTGCTGATTTCGACGAGTGCAATCCTATCAACAATGATGATAACAAAAATTTCTTTGAGTTCCCTTCTGATGATGATGTCAACCTCTCTGGTTCAAAAGTTCAGGGGGGAGCATCACCCTCAGGTTCAAACCATTCAGGGGAAGCAACTCAATTCTACTGTAGTTATTGGATCGACTTTCGCTCAAGAACTTCCAAGGTTACACGTCCAGAAAAAGGATCATCTTCCGAACCAAGTTATCAGAAACTCTAAAGCTGGTGTACAAACTCGTTATGCTGCAAGTATTCAAACGAATGTCATTTTTCGGAATTTATCTCCATGGTTGAACACAAATCCATAAGGAAGCATTAGAGCATGCTGAATGGATTACAGCCATGCAAGAAGAACTGGCAGAATTTGATAGAAATGAAGTGTGGACTCTCGTGCCTCCTCCTCAGAATCATCCCATTGTCGGTACGAGATGGGTATTTCGCAACAAGTTAGATGACGCGGGAGTTATTATTCGAAATAAAGCTAGATTAGTGGCAAAAGGATTTACACAAATTGAAGGGCTCGACTACGATGAGACCTTTGCTCCTGTTGTTCGTCTTGAAGCCATCAGAATCTTTCTTGCTTATGCTGCTCACAAAGGCTTCAAAGTTTACCAAATGGATGTTAAGAGTACTTTTCTTAACGGTGAACTTGACACTGAAGTATATCTTCAACATCCCCCCGATTTTGTTAACCTCTCTTTTCCAAACTACTGTTACAAACTCCGGAAGGCGGTCTATGGCCTCAAGCAAGCTCCTCACGCATGGTACGAGACCCTCACTGACTTTCTCAAGCGCTCCGGTTTCCAAAGAGGTATTCTAGATCCTACCCTGTTCCGAAGATCGAATGGAAAGCATCTCATGCTTGTTCAAATCTATGTGGATGACATCATTTTTGGATCTACGGATTCATCTATGGTTGCTGACTTTGCTAAACTAACGATCAATCGATTCCAAATGAGCATGAATCGGGAGTTAAGCTTCTTTCTTGGTCTCCAAGTCAAACAGACTAATAAAGGAATTTTCATTTACCAAGAGAAGTACATTTCGGAACTCCTCAAAAAGTACTCAATGCACACATGTGCGTCAGCCAAGGTACCAATGGGCTTCGGACACAAGATCTTTGCCGACCCTTCAGGTATAGAAGTTGATGAAAAGAAGTACAGAGGAATGATTGGATCCCTGCTCTATATCACAGCAAGTCGTCCGGATATCATGTTTTCCACATGTTTGTGTGCCAATTTCAAGTCAACCCAAATATGTCTCATATCTAGGCTGTGATACAAATTTTCCGACACCTTAAAGGTACAAAGAATCTCGAAATATGGTACCCAGCAAACGAGAGCCTCCTACTTCAAGCATATTCAGACTCAAACTATGGTGGTCTTCAACTTAATAGAAAAAGCACATCAGGTGGCTGTCAATTCTTAGGTGGTTGTTTGGTTAGTTGGTCATCTAAGAAACAAAACTGCATTGCACTCTCTACAGCGGAAGCTGAATACATTCCTGCTGCCAGCTTTACCTCTCAAGTTCTATGGATGAAATCTCAACTTTTGGATTATGGTTACCGTTTTCAACGCATTCCTATCTATTGTGATTCTCAAAGTGCCATTTCGATTTCTCACAATCCAATTCAGCACTCCATGACGAAGCACATTGACATACGGTACCATTTCATAAAAGATCATGTTTTAAATGGTAACATTGAACTCATTTTTGTTCCATCTGACGATGAGATTGTTGATGTCTTTACTAAGGCGTTAGACGAAACCAAATTCAATGGTTTTCTGAACAAGATGGGCATGATGATGCCAGATCCTCGGTTCTTTCAAGAGACTTGCTCTCTTTGATAGAAGTATTCGGAAGAAAATTGCTTCCGAACTCAAAACAACTTTTCATCTCGGAACTACTTTCTCTCGAAATACAAAGGATCATTTTAATTGTCTTTATTTCTAACCATCAATTGAGTTTTAAGCTGTACAGTTCTTCCAGATTATTTGTTGATTCAAAGTCCACATAGTCATAGTGATGAAATTTTCATATTCGAATTCACTTCATAAGGTCATCCCGAAATTCCACTCCGAAAAGGTATTGTTCTCCTTACTCAGAAACTCATTCAAACCATGCTTCGGAACTTTTAATTTCGGAACATCAAAATGCCCTTTCGGACCTTTCAACTCTTGTTCCGGAATGTTTTTCAAATCCCTTCTGGAAATTCTTTAAAACCATCATTTCGAAATTTTGCTCCGAAATTGACAACTTTTTTTTTACTCCGGAACTTTAAACTCTCTCTGGATTAATTCCTATTCCGGACCTTTTTCAAAAGACCATATTCCTGAACTCAGCTCTTTATCCTCCGGATCTTGCACTGTACGGAATCGATCATCCGGAATACCAAAGGTTTTTCAGGCGAAACGTTTTTACAACGGTTACTTTGTGAGGATCCTTATCTGTGACATCCCCATTTTCACGGCCAGAAAAGTCCGATTTTGTTTATGCTTGTTTGAAAATCAGAGTAACATTTTACATAAAATTGTTGCGGAATTTGTTCCCAAAATAAAAATATGATAAAGATTTATCAAAGCATTTCCATAGAAATGTATTTCATTAAAAATACTCGGGATGTCATGTTCGATACATATCAAAAGCATAAACAGTACAATATAAGTCTTACTACATTATTTCATATCAACATGTCTATATCTGTAATCCCTCATCCAAAACATCACATCTATGCCCGAACGCCACTACCTGTAACACATGAAACTGAGTGGGTCAGGCTTGGGAGCCTGGTGAGCACATAGGGTTTTCAACCCACAATAAATAAGTTATTTAATTTCATCAACCAACAATAACCCGATTATCCATTCCCGTTATCCTCACATTATGTCCCTAAACACCTATCATAAGGGACATAGACTAAGGATCATCATCGGGATGGACACTACTGCTAAGGGGGTTCCTCAGCAATAAATGTCCTAAAGGCAACCATGAGGGGATGGAGTACACCGGTGAACATATCATTCGCAAACACCTACAGGTTGCGAGCCTGCCAGCGTTCCACTGGACTGTCTAGAAGAGTTTGTGGTCGTCATCCATACTCCGCTAGATGACAGAATCAACAACAACAACAACATCGAGGCCTCTCATCATTTTATCACACATCGTCTATTACATCTACCCATGTTTTACCCCAACATTTTGTAGATATAAAATACATATATAGTTTAAATCATTTAAAACATGTATAAAAATCTTTCATCAGCATAGACAGCAAGTATTCAGACAATATGCACACATAGCACGTAATTTATATTAAATACTTAATATCTATGTGTAAGATAAAAGTGACTATGCACTCACCTGAAAGGTGGTGACTCTGTACTCGAACAACGCTTCGTTATCTCAAAATAAGTTTCCCTCGACAAAACCTAGTATCAATACCACTAGGGTTTAGTCTAACATTGTCCGCGACTAATTAATAGTCTAGCTATTATTATTATTATATAAGCGTTAAACAACACTCTATATAACTCATAATAATAGCCCATATAATTATTTTAAGGTCTTAATAATGTTACTATAATTAATTAGAAGCTATATTAAAAATTGCGTAGGCGTAGCTCACTTACAGCGGGTTTTCTTAAAAATTGGGATTTGCTCGGTGCAGCGTTTCCAAACCGAAAGACCCATTTTTCTCGGGACTCCGGGAGCCTCGGGGCTTCCTTCGGGTGCTAGGGGTTCACCTAGGCTTTAGGGTGGTTAAAACCCCTAGAGAGAGAAATTAGTGATAGAAAGAGTGGAGAAATGTGTGAGAAATCCGGGAGAATTCGCATGGTATTTATAGGGCCAGCAGCTCGGACTACGCTGCACGTTCAGCAGGTTACGCGGGGCGTAACTTCGGATAGGGCTCCAGCTCGCATACTGCTGGCTCGCACTTGCATCGGAAGGGATAAGGACCAAAGTACGCTGGGGTTACCCGACCTCGGACGTGGGGCGTAGCGAAGGCTATCTGCGATCAGTAATCGACGGCTGGAAATGGGCCACGTCAGCACTTCTATCATCAGCTTCGCAAATTCAAGTGCAATCTTTAAAAATTCGTTACTCTCGCGTACGATCTCCGTTTTGCGACGTTCTTTATATCCACGCGTAGGCGGGAATGTACTCTACAACTTTCGTTTAGACTCTGTCGGCTCATTTTGACTTTATTTTAAAAGTTATATTTTTAACAGGCCGGGACAAGATTGGTTCGTTAAAATTTCATAACTTCTTCATTCGGTGTCCATTTTTGTGTGTCTTTTTATCGTTACGCTACTATTAACAAAATCTTCGATTGTCGTTTAGGTTGTGTCGGCTAATAATGCTCGATCTAATATTCGAACTTCGGGTTGTACACCGCTAAGCCGAAACTTCGAAAAATCATAACTTCCTCATACGAAGTCAGATTTGGGCGTTCTTTTTATGGACGCTCTCGGTTTAACATATTCTACGACTTTCGTTTAGATCGGTAAGGCTAAAAGTCGCTCTATCGTAAATTCACTATTTACGCTTCCCGGTGTCGTGACGGTTCCGTCGCGAAACTTTGACGGGTCATAACTTCTTCGTTATAACTCGGATTTCGGCGTTCTTTATATCCCCGAAATCCTTGTTTCGACCACTACAACTTTATGTAAAGATATCGGGCTTATCTCACACTTTAATTTTGACACTTATTTTTATTCTTTATTAATTATACCTTTATAATTAAATAATAAGCACACAAATGCACATAATTCACATAGTATTCAAATATTTCATCTTTATTACTTCAAAAGAGTTAAAATAGTTGACCTAGACTATTACATAGTCTAAAAATGCTTAGCCCCGAAACCTGGGCGTTACATTATCCAATCTTCCTTGATTTTCATGTCACGATTGCACGTCTCCAAAAGCAACTATCTAATCGCCGTTTGGGTATTCTATTTCAAGCTTCAAACAACTCTACCTTTCCCTTCCCAAGTCAACTCAACCCCCAAATAGCGGTTATTCATTTAATGCAACTCGGTTGAAAATTCGGACCCTCATCATTACCTTCCTAAACCCGACCCGTTTCCCTTACCTATATATACCCATCAAAACCCCCTTTTGCCTCTTTACGCGCTCAAACCCTCCAAAACTTCAAATTCTGTATGTGTTCATCGTGATCTTCAAGCATTCAACCCTCTGCAACAATGGCTTCCCAATCTTCTTCACAGGAAAACGCACCAACTGTCTCCACTCCCAAGAAATCGTTTGCCAAGAAGAAACCCTCCAAGGGATCATCATCATCGACATCGCCTGAACCTTTTCTCTGTGATACAACCCAACTTTTTTCGCTAAACCCTATGGATTATGATGAATCCATTAGAGTCATGATCGAGTTCATGGCACACCACCCTATCTCCATCCCTCTCACAAAAGTACATGAACCACCTCTCCCACTTCATCTTCTTCATACAACTTTCACTAGAATCAAAATTGATATTGATGTTCTAGAAACCAAAATCCCGGGTGATAGGATCATGCCAATCTCCAAATCAACGTTTCTGAAGGCTATTGGAGTGAAAGAAAACCCCCAAGGGTTTTAAGGTACAACAACCCACTCCAGAAGAGTTCCAATTATTCTTGAACCATATTGGGTACAATCACGATTACAAGGCAAAGGACTTCAAAAAAATCAGCCGTCTCCAGACTCTGGACCGTGCTGATGCACTTCATAATTCGAGGGTTGTCCGGAAAGCACGGTGGTACGGATACTCTCAGCAAGCACTGTATGTATGTGGTATACAGCATCTATTCTGGACGTGACAATGTTGTTGACCTTCCGGAGGTTCTATAGAGAGACTTCCGAAAATTTGCTATCAAAAGGAAGACAAACGAGATCTCAAGCCCTAGGTTCTAGGCTTTGACAATTCAGCAACTCTACAAGGAATATTCTGAAACTATTCATGTTGCCACGATTCCTCCGGAGGTATACGTTTCTTTTAAAGCTGTTAAATCTTATAGAATTATGGACCAATCTTCTTTTGGTCCTGTCTAAAGGTTGCCTCAACACATGTTGGACCTTATTCCTTCCGGATCAATCCATTTTCAAAAACATTTGGAGACTTCGGTTGTGTACATCCCAACACAGTCTACCCAAGTCCCCATTGAGCCCACTCCGAAAGTGGCCAAGCCAACATCATCCGGACCCAAAACCAAAAAGTCTGCCAAAAGGAAGACTTCTCCTTCGAAGCCAAAGCCTAAAAAGAAAACCAAAGTCAGTTCCTCATCTCAAAAGGATGGAGCTCATGACATTCAGGCTGATTCTGGCCTTCCAAACACCCCTCCCAACCACTCATCCGAGGTACTCCTCGATGTTTCAAAATAACATACACACACTCACGGGGAGTCTGCACATAATCCACCCTCACCTTCTCAAAAAGGTGATGTCGGTGTTCAACAAAGTTCCATGCCCCCCCCCCCGGAACAAACCCACGTGTCAAATTTGATATCCCACTTTTTTCATCACGCACACACTCCGGAACCCCTATTCCGGACCCTAAGCATTCTGAGGCAGGAGTTGTCCCTCCAACCTCCGGTGCCACAACTGGTCTGATACCCGAAAAGGGTACAGGACGACCAGGAGTTAACGATCCTTTATGGGAATATTTTGTAAACAGTCCACACTCAAGGCATCCGGAACTTATAAGATCCCAAGTGGAAGCCACTCTCATCTCCATGCAGAATCGGGCCATTCAAAGAAACCTTCCCTATGTTGCTCCTATTGATGAGCTTACGGATCTTTAATTCACATCGGAGAAACTCCAAGGCCTACTCCTCTTGCTTCCAATCCTCAAGCTTCAGATGATGAAACTTTCGAAGAAGTGATACTGACAACAGATGTTGCACACGTTGCTGACGCTAATGTGTTTTCCTCAGCTCAACTTCATCTTAAGCCATCTTTGTCCAAGCCAGCATTTGATTTCGGATCCTCCTCCTCTACTCAGCATGAATCTGAATCAACATAAAAGCTTCATGATGATGCCACCAACAAACCCGGGCCTTCTGTCACTCCAGAATCTCTGAAACGCACTCCTCAACCTTCTAGCTCAGACAACGGATCCTCAATCAGAAATCATATTGATCTGTTTGCTCTATTGGATATCGAATCCAATGTTTTTGAAACTATGAAGAAGGTTACCACTCTTGAAACTTCTGTGGCTGAGCTCAACACCAAGATTGACACAAAGGTGTCCGGACTGGACTCCAAGTTACATGCCATTCTCCAGTCCTTATCAAATCAATCCGGACCCTCCGTTACTAAAAGGGAAGCTCAATTAGATCAACTGATCTCCATCCGGCTCAAACATTCGCTCGAAGAAGTTGAAGCGAAGTATGATTGTTCAGTTGAGCAGTATCTTGACACCATCACCACTATGCTTAAGGTCCATGATAACTTGGTTTCTGCTACCAATGATCTTATTAAGCAGACCCATGTTCGTCATGAGAAGCAGATTCAGAGACTCGAGAAGGAAATCAAGAAGAAGGATGAGATGAATCTCATAATTCAACAAGTCCTCATCAAACTCCTTCGATCCACTTGCAACATTGTTGACGTTCCGAATCGAAAGTTTGATGAGATGTTCGATCATCTCGCTACTCAAGCGCCCACTTCTGAAGCATATGATGCTCTCACTCGACAACTCAACACCGGACTTCAAAATGTATTTGAAAATTTTGATGGTCTGAAGGAGTCTCTATTGCTTGCACCGGTTCCTCGATTCACCGATGCAAGAGGGGGACAAGATCCAAGTCAAGCATGGAAGTCAGGCTCGGAGTTCTCACTCCGGGATGAAAATGATTCTGATGATGATAAGTTGAAAATTCTTTCCAACTCCTCTCCCAAAATCAATGATGAAGAAGACAGTGATGAAGAGAAGTATGTTAAGAATGGAGTTCTTGGTCTCGAGACTCCAAACAAGCTCTTTCCAAAGGTGATAACAGAGGAACAAAAGTGGTTATGGTCCGCAGTCTCTTGTCCATCCTCTTTGCCTGACGTTCTCCGAAGGTGAATCCAAATGGCCAAAGTGAAATCACTTCTCACAGCTCAAGCATTCCGAGACACTCCCTAAATGCTTCCTCCTATTCCAGCTCCAAAGATCGTTCCTATAGACCAGGGTTCTCCACTCCTGATCCCTGATAACATTCCAGAAGAACCTCTTCCGAACCCTACTCCAAAATTTATTGTTGATGAGAACATGCAGTTCATCATGTCTTCATTAAAGAAAGACAAAGGCAAAAAGCCTTTGACAACCGAACAACAAGCCTTCCACTCCGGACCTCCCCTAAAGCAAAAACATGGATGGTCTCAGGAGGAAATTAACAAGGCATTAGAGGACAGCATTGGGATCCAAGCTCTTAAGGATAATCCTGATCCGATGCATGGAATATCTCCTCTATGCTGTGAAGGCATTCTCCGTGATCATGAAATCATTACTTTCATGTATAACGATGTTCCTCTCTCTCCTTACAGCAAATATTACATAAAATTCGCTCCTCTTCACCCCAATGACTATCCGGAAGTGATCCTCCGGACTGAGCGTGAAAGGCTTGAAACATTCTACTCCAAGAATGCACAACCTCTTAAGGAAGTGTGGACGAGGAAAAGAATTACCAAATTCCATGGATTTGGAAGAAAATTTTTAGTGAATTTTGAACTCAACTGCCCAATATTTCGATTTCACATCCTCCGGAACAAACCAACTCACCGGACCATCAATGACGCTGATTTCCCTTCGATGAATCCGAATGACATTCTTCCATTGGCTGCTCACTTATGAGGAATTCAAAACGATGATATCAGCATGGGTGCTTACCATGCTGCTCTGAGTTTCCTCAAGGACTACGTCGCCTAGTTTTGCAGATGCGACTCTGAGTTGTCCCACTTATAAGGAACTGAAGACTTTGTTGCGAAAATTGAATTTGTTCTCTCGGAAGCTGAATTGCTTGTCGATGGTCCAATCGATGACCCGGTTCTAGCGTTTGTCTATACAACCAGGAAAACAAACAAGAAGGACTTTTTTCGAGTCCTTGACAAACATCTAGTTCCTACCAAATCCCTTCGGAAGTTCATTTCTCATGCATCCAAGTCTGAAGCTCCGGAAAAGGTCAAAGCAAAGTTTATGAGTCAACTGACCTGGTACATTGAAGTCATTGAATAGTTTTTCAGAGCCTACACCTTCATCAAAGAAGAAGCCATCTAAGCTAACTGGATTGCTAAGTTCACTTAGGGGGAGATTGTTGGAACCTGAAAGTGAACCTCTAGCAATCATAATTCCAAACGTCAATTCCGAAGTCAGCCAGTATTTCGAAGTGAAGAGAAGTCTGGAATCTGTCCGTACTTGGAGAGAAGAAGTTGAGAAGTTTAGAAGTGAAGACATTCTGAAATGGATGTTATGTCTGGAATGTGTGTTGATCCGGAGTCACTGTTTTTGTCTACTTGTGTATTAATTATTTTTGTCTCTTTGCATGATTAGACATTTCATAGGACTTAGTATGTTTGTCAACTTGGACAATCAGTATGTAAGAATCATTCCTTTTATCCGATCCTATGTATGTTTACCAGTTTATACCATGTTTCATGCACTCCTATTTATAGGAGCTTTCAATGAAATGTTAAGAGATGGATCTTTCAGTTATTTTTGGCATTTACTAAGTTACGTCAATTCTTTTTCAAACATTCTTCTTGTTCTTCATTTATTAACTTTACTTTTATCTTTATTCTCATTCTTCATTTATGGCTTGATTATTTGTTGAATGCATTAAATCAGACTTGACTGGTCTATCCAGGCTTGCATAGAACATTTATTAGCAAGCAAACATTGATCTTAAGTATTCAATCAAGGTTTGAGTTTTCAAACCTTCTCCCTGCGCATCAGATCTATTTGTTCTCACAATTTTGTTTGTTATTGTATGCGTATTGTTGTGTGTAGAGTATTTTGGGGTTAACTCACTAAGCCTTCGAGCTTACAGTTTCAGTTTATTGTTTCAGGTTCTGCGGATGACCGCGGGAAGGCGAAGGCTTGACCATACACTTCCTCGATTGATGATTTGATTTCTAGGAACTCTGATGTTGAAACTATTTTGAAAACAAAATGTAATAACTGAATGGTTTTAAGTGATTTAAAAAGTTTTAAATTGGCTCGAATTTTATGGATGTTACAAATATGGTTCATTTTGACATTTAAAATCAAGATTAGACCATAATTTTAAAACAGATGCATATTCTTAATCAATTAGAAAATTGATTTCATTGGATTTAAAGCAATTGGAAAATTGTTTTGTCGTTGCTTTGTTATGATAATGAATTTAAAGCTATTAAGTTTTCAGAATTATGGTTTAAATATTTTACTATTTTTTAGATAAGTTGCTAATTATTCATTATTTGTATTCAACATGATGTGGGTTTTTGGAATTGAATACAAAAATTGGTGATTGTGATGAGACTTTAAAAGGAAAGTCCTTTGGAGCTTTGCATGAAACTATTATTTTTCTTTTATCATGTTATTCAGTCACTTTATTTGTCAATGTATTCAAACAGAATACTAATTTTTAGGAAAATCAAATAAATAATATAATGTATTGTATAAGAATATGTTACGTTTTGTAAAGTGTATTATGTTAGAATACATTCGGTTAAAATTTAAAATGATAATTGCACTTTAGTTTTAATGATTCTTTAAGAATGTTTGTTAAAATTTTATAATATGTATGTTGGTTACAGAACAGTAACGGATAATTGTATGATGCTATTTTGGTTTACTCAAATAGCTATGCTTAACTAGCTGGTAATACTATTTTGGTTACAAATATAATAATGAGTAATTGTACAATGCTATTTTGGTTTAGTCAAATCAATCTGCTTAACATGTAATACTAACGAGTAATGTATGTTATTCTTTCAGAATGTCTTGAAGAAGGAATCAAAGATTGATCATACAAGAGAAAGACTTGGAAATTAGAATAATATTCTTTCAGAATGAATTATTGTTTTTGTTAGATTTTGATATTTTTTTCTTATTAGGTTTTAAAGAGGTTGTCATTAATGTGGAAAAGAAAGAAAGCATGCATACCGAAACTGTTTTCTACCAGAATGTATAAAATGATTCTTAACAATAATATTCTTTCAGAAGGATTATTGTTTTTGTTAGATTTTGATGTTTTTTTTCTTTTTTAACCATTGTTAGTTTTAATCTTTAAGAATAAATGTAATTCTTAAACATTATTAGACATATTTTTGTTTTCAGAATGAATGTAATTATTGTTTATAGTCTTATTCTTCAATATTAATGTAATTAGTGATTCTTAAAGAATAAAATTGGTTTCATAGAAAATCCATATTCTTTAGAAATTGTTATTCTTGATAATATATGTTGTAGAATTTTTAAATCAGGTTAATTATCAAAAATATCTGAAATGAAACTACATTCTATAAGAATAAAATCGAAAATATATTTATTAGTTTATGGCTATCATTCTGACAAAATATATTCAGATAATATATGTTGGGTCTTGATGTTGCGTCTTGGGCTCGGTCCTTAGCCCAGTTTTGTTATCCGGTTTGGTTATTATTCCAAGTATTGTACTACAAACCCTAGCTCGCCTCTACAGTGGAAGTTCTTTTTCGAGCTCTGCTGAGGCGTGACTAAATTTGAATCATTAAGCATTACTTGATTCTACATCGTGTTTATTGTGTTTGTTTTGCTTATATTGTTTAACCTGTTGAAAGATCTAATCGATCTAAGAGTTTTTCAACTCATCAATTGGAATCAGAGCAGGAGACTGTGTAATTCATACACATCTCTTCTGTTGAAGAAGATCTTAGGGTTTTCCGCTTTGATTGATATTGTTAGAGCCGTCATTTGCTATTGACGTAGTTCTTTAAATATTTGATCTTACCCTAACGTTATTTACAAGTCTGATCTTAAGCAGGTTTTATAACAAACATCGTCATGTCCATGGATGATTCTCAGTCAAACCCAATCAATATCTCCAACAGCATAGGATCGACGACAAGGATCCCTATATTGTATACTCAGGATTATGAGGTCTGGACGCATCACTTTGAAGACTACGTGATTGGCTCGAAAGACAATGGATACTTGATCTGGGAGGCGATTACTGTAGGTCCATTCGCTCACTCAAGCACTTCAAAAATTGTTAAAACTCAAAAGGAGTACAATCACCTCGTCAATGATGAGAAAGACATTCCCCAAGATGAGAAGGAAAAGTTTTAGTGCAACATCAAATCCTTGAGAATGATTAGGTTTTCCTTACAATCAGACACGTTTCGGTTGGTAAGCTCATGCACAACGGCAAAAGAAATAGGGGATAGATTGAAGGAATTGTATTCTACAGATGAAAATCTTGAGCATTCAATCCAAACGTTGTTGCTCTCAGAATTTGGTGACTTCAAGCAGAAGGCCGAAGAGAAGCTTATTCAAGCCTTCGATCACTTCAATCATCTCCTTAGTAATATGATAAAGCGTGGGATTGAAAGGAAAGTCATTGAACAGAAGGTGACATTCATGAATGGCCTTCGACCAAAATGGATGGCTATGGTGTCTACTGTGAAGGCACATGAACAATTCAAGGCTTACTCTCTGGAAAAACTGGTGGGAATATTAAAGTCACATGAGAGTGCTGTGACTAAAGAAACGAACGTGGTTTCTGGCATGGGTTCCTCGGCCCTAATCTCCAAAGGAAATAATGCTACTGAAGAAGAAGAAGATTTGGATCTTTCTGAATATGATCTAACAAGTGAAGAGTATGCACTAATGGTGTCAAATCCCAAGAAGTTCATCAAAAGAAGGTTCCCATCAAATAAGAACCGAAACTGGCAAGGTAGCTACAGTGCCGAGAAAGCAAAGGAGAAACTAAAGAGTGTTTCCCAGACCGAAGAACCAAAGAAGGAAGTAAAACTTGGAGGTGACTCGGGCATTAACTGTCACTACTGTGGATGCAAAAACCACTTCGCCAGAGACTGTATGCTGAGAAAGATGTCTGAAAAGAATGAAGATGAGGACGAGGAAGCGAACCTCACACGATGATTGGAAGAAATCAAGAAGAAGAAAGTTGGATCTAACAACACTATGAATGCTCTTATTGTCCAAGGAAATATTGCTGACGATGAGTTTGGAGGTGTTGAAGTTTGGTCTACTGATTCAGAAGATGAAGAAGTGAGGAAGCCTACTCATGGCAGGGCTTTGTTGGTGAAAGAATAGGATGTTGCAGGAAAGTGTCTAATGGTGACTTCTGGGGTGTCACAAATGAGAGGCTATACCACTGATGGGGGACTGGATGAAGCGAAGGAGAGAGAAGACAGGTGTTTTGCAGCGAAACCTGTCATTCAGCAGATCAACGAATGCGACGAGTTGATCAAGAAGGTACAATCTATTCTTGTTTCCTTGAAAATTCCCATCACTAACTATGAAAAAGAACTAAATGGATTAAAAATCTAAATTTTCTAGTATAAGTGGTAGTTTAACTCAAACTCGCTTCAAAAACTCTAACCTAACTGATCATATCACAAGGGTATCATCGAAGAGTGAGGAGAGGCGTATGTGGATTGAGCAGAAGGAGAAAGAGTTGATTAGGTTTAGGGATGAAACAATTTATTTGCAATGAGCTAATTTGAAGCTTTTAAAACAACGAAATATTTTTTGTTTAATTGCTAAAAGATTATATTCCAATATTACTCAATTTTATCTTGATTGTGAAATAGGGAAGAAGATGCATCGTATGATTTTACCCTTCCTTGGGTTAAAGGAGGATGAAATCGATGCCGATGCATATAACTGTGAAAATGTTGTTTCTTCTGATGATATTTCTCCCGCTTACAAAATTGGTCTTGACAAAATAGAGTCCTTCATAAAGTCGAAAGACCATAAGGACATGCTCAAAATTTTGTTGGATGAAAATGACAAATTGAAAATCAAAATCAAAACTGTACAGAAATTTGACTCTTTGAATGCCAAGTTGAGCTCAGAAAATAAAATTGATGTTGAAAACACTTCTGAATTCGATGAGCATGATGATATGAGTGTCATTTCTGTGGAAGATGAGGTTGACTATTCCGAATTTGTCAAGAGCGAAACCGAAACTAACAAAAATCTTATTTCTGAAACTTCTGTTGAGTTCACTCGTTTATCCAAAGACAAGACTAAAGTCCTCAAAGGAAAAGTTGTTGTATATCAAAAGGTCCAAACAACTCCAAATCAAGTTTACAAAGTTCATGGAGTTACTCAGCAGCAGACAACCGAACTGACAGCAATAGTAGCAGAAGATAATGCTGATGGTTGTGATGAGTATTTCTGGTCAGCACCGATTGATAACGCCGATGAAACAGTTGGTCTATCTCAGGAAACATCATGGAGAGTAAAACGAAGGTAAGTGGCAGAACCACTTAATGATCCTACACGCTTTGATGAGCCCAACACAAGTGGTACCAAAATTCCTTCAGGTGAACCGGTCATGGTATCTAGCGAAACCTCTTCTCTAAAGAGCAATCCACATGCTCAAAAACCGGAGAAAAAGGCCAACATCCACAAAAATCCAAAACAGGTGTTAGACCGAAAACATCAACGCAATTTGAGGTGCAAGAAGAATCTCACTGAAAGGAAACAATTCTGGCGATCTCAAAATCCTAATTACGTTCGCTATGAAAAGCCTTCTAAGCCAAAGGATGAAGGAAAAGCTAACTCTACTTCTCATGCTCAAGATGATGAAAACAACCGAAAGAAGAGTTTCGGTCCACAGCGTCAAAACAACCGAAAACAGAGTTTCGGTCCGCAAAGACACAACAACCGAACAAGAAGTTTCGGTCCTCAAGATGAGAGAAACCAAAAGGGTGGTTTCGGTTCTAGATCAACCAGTGAGAGGAACCAAAGGGAAAGTAGTTTCGGCCCTCAACAATGTAAGAGCAATGACCGAAAGTTTAAATCTGATCCCAAATCTCATCTCTCTCATTCTCGCTATCACTCACAGAATGATCAAAAGGGAAAAGGAAAGCTCTCTCCAGAAAACTCAAAGAAGTCGTCGTCTAAACCCGAATTTGAGAACCGAAAGTCTGCCAACGTCAAATTCTCAAATTCACAAACTCCACCTAAAGCGCTCAACCCAAACAACATCAAAGTTTTCACAATAAAAAGAAAAGATGAAGCAACCTTAATAAAAAAGATCCTTTTTAATTGATGTTTCTCTTACAATTCCATGTTCTGTAAAAGGCTCACGAGGACCCAAGAAACTTTGGGTTCCTAAATCTGCTTAATTTTTACAGGTTATACGTGACGAGCAGTTTGACGATGAATGGTACATAGACAGTGGTTGCTCGCGTCATATGACAGGAATAAGGGAAGAGCTGAGAGAGTTTCGGTCTCTTGCAAATGGTGGAAGTGTCAAGTACGGCAATAATTCTTTTGGCACGATCAAAGGTGATGGTATGATCACTAATGGCGATTTCTCGATACGAAAAGTTGCATACGTTGAAGGTTTACAACACAACCTTATCAGTGTTTCTCAACTGGTGGTTGGTACCGGCTTAAAAGTTTCATTCGATGAAGATGGCTCAGAGATTATAGAAAAGAAGACGAACAACATTCTGCTGAAATCGAAGCGAAAAGGAGAGATGTATCCTCTGAATCTTAATCCCATACAAGGGAAACCAGCAATCTGCTTGCTAACGAAGGCTCATTCAAACGAAAGCTGGCTTTGGCACCGAAAACTTTCCCATCTCAATTTTAAAGACATCAACAAACTGGTGCTTGGGGATCATGTTCGAGGTCTTCTTGTTCTGAAGTTCGATAAAGAACATCGGTGCGCTGCATGTCAAATGGGAAAGCAAAGTCGACAGAGTCATCCTTCTCGAATTAACACAAAAGTTATTGAACCACTTGAATTACTTCACATTGATTTATGTGGTTCGTCTTCAATCGAAAGCATTGGCGGCAACAAGTATATACTTTTCATAGTGGATGACTTCTATCAGTTTACTTGGGTGTTCTTTTTGAAGCAGAAATCAGAGGCCACTCCCAAACTTAAACTTTTTATCAAGCAGGTAGAAGTTAAACTGTGAAAGGTAGTTCGCAACATAAGAAGCGGCAATGGGTTGGAGTTCAAGAACAAAAACTTTGAAGATTTTCTTGCAGAGAAGGGAACAACTCACAATTTCTCGGCTCCGTATACTCCACAACAGAACGCAATTGTCGAAAGGCGAAACTGATCTTTATACGAAGCAGCCCGAACCATGCTGAGCTTCGCCTCTCTACCTCTCTACTTCTGGGTTGATGCCATTGCAGCCGCGTGTTTTACACATAACAGATCTTATCTCAACAAACGTTTTTCCATCACTCCCTATGAGGTCTTGAACAACCGAAAGCCAAATGTAAAGTTTTTCCATGTGTTCGGTTCAAGATGTTTCATCTTCAATTCAAAGGAGCACCGAAATAAGTTTGATGGGAAAGCGGATGAAGGAATCTTTCTAGGTTATTCCTTAACCTCCAAAGCATATAGGATTCTCAATAAGCGTTCAAAGAAAATAGAGGAGACCTATTTTGTTACCTTCGATGATAACTACGTCAAGAAACTGAAGACAACCGAAGGCTCTGTGGAGGAAATATTTCCAATATCTGGTCAAGTTATGATACCCATTTCAAACCTCTTTAAGCAGTATATGCTGCTATTTGATGAGCCAGAAAAGGCTATTCTCTCTGAATCTGAAGCTGCAGACAACAAGGTAGATAACTTGAAGAAGATAATCGATGAAGCTGCAAAGAAAATGGCAGAAGATAAACCGGTAACAACCGAACAGCCAATCACAAGTAAACCTCCAAAAGATAGTTCTCATATTCAGGGGGAGGATTCGTCTTTTCAAAATAACCAAGATTCACCATTCCAGGGGGAGAGCTCATCATCCTTCATTCCAACCGAAAGTCAAGTCCAGGGGGAGAATTATGAGCCTGAAACTGAGGAAATATCATCATTCGTGTTGGGTTTTGAGCATTCTAACACTCCTATGGTGTACATGCAACCCTATAAACCTTGGATCTATGTTTTCTCTATTATACATTCAAATATTAAATATTCCAAGGTTTCATCCTAACTAGCATATTATGAAGCACCTATACTACAAAGTTCTAGTTAGATGACATACCTTTTGATGTAGCTTGATGTCTTCAAGCTTTAAGAGCTTAGCCCCAATAGTGTGGAAGCCTCAAGTGGAATCACAAATCACCAAAACACCTTGGAAAACCTTTAGAGAATATGGATACTTGGCTCACACTATGAAATCGGTTATTTCCCTCTTTAGTGTATCCACACTAGCCCCAATGTTTCAGAGCTTAGCCCCAATGTTTAAGAGCTTAGCCCCAATGTTTCAGAATTATACTTAACTCACACATTACCAGTGCACAAGAATGTGTACTCGATCCCTTTAGTCCTTCACTTGACTCACACATCCATGTGAACAAGTAATTAGTCTTGATTTTCCAATGCTTGAAAGTTCTCATTCATCATACTATTCAACTTGCATGATTCCAAGTTTCGGTCCAATTGAAACTTGGGTGATGAGGAACTTTCCTGATTTGGTAAATTTAGACACTACCACAAATGAAAGAATCAAATCCATTTTCCAATATTGTTGTCAGTGGAATCATATAAGCAACAATTTTCCTGAAATGCCATTGTAAGGATACTTCAAATAAATAAAATTAAACAATTTTCTTTTATTTTAAAACTTTGCGGAAAAACTTATCCTTACAATCCACATGGAAAATTGTTGTTATCTATTCCTTAGCAATATATTATAACTTCTTAAGCAACTGCTCAAAATTCTGATGCGATCGAAATCCACATTCGCGATCAGAATCAGCATATACTTCCTTTAAGATTTCTCTCTATTCTTTGATTCTTAAAACATCAACATGTGACCCAGTCACATCATGTAATGAGGATCTCAGAATAGAACTTAAAAGAGTTAGATAATGGGCTCTACCTGATGTAGAGTCAAACTTATTGACTTTAACATCCTTAGGTAAAGTTGGCAGCTTTGCAATCAACGCCCCTTCCTTTGGCAAAATAAACATATGGACCCTTTGGTAATGGGACTATCTCAGACTTAGCCTTTCTCTTTACCATTTGGTCAACCTGGCTGACTATGGCCAATCCCTTTCCATTGGGAAGAGAATGCTTTTTCTGGATTTCCAGTGTCACCATTGTCACTGTCCATAAAGTTTTTAGGAAGTTGATCTTCTAATCAAATTTGCTTTACTATCGTTCCAAATCATTGCTGATTCAGCAGCACCAAGCAAATAGATATGATCATTAAGGTTCATGTCATAGTCTGTTTCATAGTAGTCCCAAAGGAACTCACTATGTGACTTAGAAAGTGATTGAACATCCAACTTTCTCAAGACTTTGACACCCAACTCTCCCGGCTTGTCAATATGTGACTTCATCTCTAAGATGTGATCATACATAGACCTTGCTTGCCATTAGGGCTTAACTGACCTTGAACTTGTGGGTTAGGGAGAATAATTGGAGGAGGTGGAGGAAGAGAAGTATGACTTCCATGAGCCAAACTCGGGAAGTCGTATTCATTAGGAAAGCTTGGTTTGGGAAGATCATTGTTGTCTAAACCAGACATCAAAAATGGGAGAAATTCACGTAAAGTTGATTTAAGTCCTTAATATAACACCCAATATGATATATTAAGGCTAGGACCCAATAAACTATTTTATAACTTGGAAGAGGGATGTCGTAATCCAAGCTATAAAATATTTAAAGGTAGGTGAATGACGATTCACCAATTTCCACCAAGATAAACGAAATGTATTATTAGGTTTTAATTGGTTTTGAAACTCCTAGATTCTTTTGAGATTCATTGAACTTTTCAATGTCATGTTTCAATCTCGAGTGTGCCCTTCAGGTTTTGTGACTGGGATGCGAGGATCACAAAACAAGGTGTGAAGTAACCATGCAAATATACTTGGTACCCTTAATATTTACCCCTCAATCGATGTGCCGGTTAACCACACACGCTCCAACGATACTATGATAAACATTAAGTTACCCTTTGCCTACCTTGTTAAGTCCAGGTTAGTGTGTCGGTTAACCACACACGCTCCACTAACAGCTTAAACAAAGTGCAAAGTGTAATTTCATGGATTAGCACCTTATTCACATTTTCCTAAGTAACTAAGATTGGGAATTTATAAAAGGTTTAGTTACTTAGTATTTATCATTAATACTTTTAATGAAGGGAGAATTATAGTTCTTGTCCTACCTGTTTGGCTAACGACCCTCCACCAGTCAAGGAAGCGGTGGGTGAGAGTGGACACCCATTAAACTACCATTTTATAGGCCGTAACCTTATACCCCCCGTTATAGACCGGCTTCGTGAATGAGGCCTACTAATGGTAAGACGACTTGCTCTTATACATATAATATATTAAACTTTTAATATTATAATAGTATAAGGGTGTATTTTAGACATTTAAAATACTTGGTGGTTTAATCTATTAATTAAACTATACTCTTAATTTAATTAAATTTAAACCATGTCATTATGGAATTATTAATTCTCTTTTAATTAAACACTTTAATTATCTATTAATAAAGTCCATAAGAGTTAATTGAATTATTCAATAAAAACATCATAATTCCAATTATTAAATTCAAAATTAAAACCATTTAATTAATTGTTTAAGTTATGAACCCAAGAGTTTTAGAATTCAATTCTTTTTTTTTTATCATAAAAAAACTTTTTCCAAATTCCAAAACTTGAGGGCAAGTTTTGTAACTCTTGAAAACTTTTGGATTCCATAACTTATGGAGTTAAATACTTGTTTTATGATGAAACTTTTCATGTTCCATAACTTAAGAACAAGTTATGGAATTCTTTAAAACATTACGACTAAGTTTTGTAACTCCATAAAAAACTTTGAATCAATTTTTTTAAAACCTTTTCATATCCATAACTTATGGAGGCTTCAAAAAACTCTTTAGATCAAACTTTTAAAACTAATAAAATAATCATATCATTTTATCTTTTACTAAATTTGACCTAATTCAACTCATATAACAAATGATTCAAATTTTACAAATAATTCGTTTTTCACAAAACAAGTAATTATCTTAAAATTTGACAAACGTCATGTTTTTTTTTCCTTTTTTTTCAACTTGAAAATAAAACATTTGCATCAATATAACAGAAAACAACCTGGCTCTGATACCACTGTTGGGTTTTGAGCATTCTAACACTCCTATGGTGTACATGGAACCCTATAAACCTTGGATCTATGTTTTCTCTATTATACATGCAAATATTAAATATTCCAAGGTTTCATCCTAACTAGCATATTATGAAGCACCTATACTACAAAGTTCTAGTTAGATGACATACCTTTTGATGTAGCTTGATGTCTTCAAGCTTTAAGAGCTTAGCCCCAATAGTGTGGAAGCCTCAAGTGGAATCACAAATCACCAAAACACCTTGGAAAACCTTTAGAGAATATGGATACTTGGCTCACACTATGAAATCGGTTATTTCCCTCTTTAGTGTATCCACACTAGCCACTAGCATAATTTCATGAACCATAAGACCCTTTATATAGTGTGGAGGATTAGGGTTAAACCCTAATACTCATGACCTTTCATTTCCTAGGATCCATGGGTTAAAGCTCCATGGACTATCCATGAAGACTTAGCCCAACCTAAATGAACTTGGCCCACTACACATCTATATATCTAAGAGTCCATATTTAATTAGTTCCTTTTTAATCACTTAATTAATTCTAAATTAATTCTTGATCAATACTAATTAAATAATATGATTCCATATTAATATATTAGAACTTATAATATATTAATATAAATCATAAATATACTATTCTCAAAAGACTATCCATATAAATTGTGCCGGTGAAGTGCAACCCAAATGGACCATGCCGGGTCGGGTCAAGTACATACCAAATATAGTTATGGACTTAGACATTAATCCAACAATTCGAGGGGGCGAATGCGAATACAAACGATGATGATATTCAGTCAAAATTTGAAGAAGAAGTGAATGTTGAACTGGATCCCTCATATGATCCTAATTACCCTCCTCTCGTCAAATGGACCAAAGATCATCCACAAACACAGATTATTGGTCATTCGACAGAAAAGGTTCTCACACGATCACAACTGAAAGCGAAACGAACTGCACTTTTCTCTAAAGTAGAATTCTGCATGTTTAATTCGTTCGTCTCCAAAGTCGAACCAAAGACGATCAAGACTGCACTCGATCATTCCGATTGGGTACAGGCGATGCAGGACGAACTCAATGAGTTCGAGCGAAATAAAGTGTGGAGACTGATTCCAACACCAAAGGATGCTTCCGTGGTTGGATTAAAGTGGGTTTTCAGGAACAAAATGGATAAGGAAGGAAACGTGATACGCAACAAGGCAAGATTGGTTGTGAAAGGTTACTGTCAAGAAGAAGGCATAGATTACGAAGAAACCTTTGCTCCAGTAGCAAGGCTAGAGTCAGTTCGTATTTTTCTCGCCTATGCTGCACACAAGAACTTTGAAGTATTCCAAATGGATGTGAAGTGTGCCTTCTTAAATGGAGAACTGGAAGAGACGGTGTATGTAGAGCAACCACCGGGTTTCATGAACGAGAAGTATCCAGATCACTGCTACATTCTGGACAAGGCGGTCTATGGTCTCAAACAAGCACCAAGGGCCTCGTTTGAAACTCTAACTAGATTTCTGAAAATGACTAAGTTTAAACAAGGTTCGGTTGACCCAACCTTCTTTCGTAAGAAAGAAGGTGACCACCTTATGATCATTCAGATTTACGTTGATGATATCATCTTCGGTTCTACAAATCCTAGCTTAACAGCTGAATTCAGGAAGTTGATGGAAACTAAATTTGAAATGAGCTCAATGGGTCCTATTAACTTTTTCCTTGGCTTGAATATAAGACAGGGACCCGAAGGCATTTTCATTAATCAAGAGGCTTACACGAAGACATTGCTTTCAAAGTTTGGAATGATGGGAGATTCGAAAGTAAAGGTTCCTATGGCGTTTGGCACAAATCTAATACCTTCTCTGGACAAACCGGCTGCTGACATGACCCTTTATCGTCAGATGATAGGGTCTCTAATGTATCTAACAGCAAGTCGACCAGACATAATGTTCTCTGTTTGTTATTGTTCCAGGTTTCAAGCTAATCCACGCGAACCTCACCTGCTAGCTTTGAAGAACATCTTTCGGTATCTGAAGCGAACCTCTTCTCTCGGGTTGTGGTACCCAACCAAATCAGAGTTCTTTGTCCAAGAATTCTCAGATGCTGATCTTGGGGGATGTGGACTGGACTGAAAGAGTACCACTGGAGGATGCCAATTTCTGGACGGCAAACTCGTTAGCTGGCAATCCAAGAAACAAACTTGTGTGTCTCTCTCTACTTCCGAAGCAGAATATATAGCCGCAGCATCATGCACATCTCAGGTCATTTGGATACAAAGTCAACTTCGAGACTTCGGCCTGAACATGAATAAAATCCCACTATACTGTGACTCAGAGAGTGCAATTAGGATTTGTCATAACCCAATACAACACTCAAAGACGAAACACATAGCACTGAGGTATCACTTTATCAAAGATCATGTGGAAGATGGTAACATTGAAATTCATTTCGTAAGAACCACTGATCATTTGGCTGACATCTTCACTAAGGCCTTGCTTGAAGCAAGTTTTAATAAAATCCTACAAGGCTTAGGAATGATGGAAGCTAAATCTGTACCGAAATCTATTTTGTCTCATAAAAAGTTAGAAGCGAAATAGACCGAACGCTCGGTCCATTTCGGGTTCGGTTCTTCCGGGAACCGAAATGAACCGAACGCTCGGCCTATTTCGGGTTCGGTCTCACCGGGCTCGGTTTGCCTCTCATCTCTGAATGATGATTTCGGTTGTATAGTATGTCCTCTCTTTTCTCGCAATTTGTTTCATGTTTTTCCTTTTACTTTCATAAAATCCAAAAATATTTTTCTTTCTGTTTTTAATTCTTTTTCAGAAAATTTCATAAAATCCAAAAATATTTTCTTTCATTTTATTGCAATTTGCTTCTCTCTTAATATAATTTGTATATAAGGTTTATCCTCAATGATGGAGCTGGGGCAGGTATAATTCTTTATCTATGTACTAGCTAAGTGTCCCTAGAAGCATGCTGCTGAATGTTGACCCAAGCCTCAAACGATTTTGAGTGAAGCCTTAATGACTTGATATATATAAATCTAGTCTTCTCAATCAGGCTGTCAAATTCACTCTAATCATGAGCTGCCTTACTCTTCTCAAATTGAGTTAAGAGTTTTTCTGCTTAGTCTATCTTTTATGGCAGAGGTACATTCTGTTCTCTTAACCACCTTATTTTTCTCCATCACGGTTCATTTCACAATTGTCACCCTTGAGATTCTCAGCAATAACCACTGAGGTTTATGGTTACACAATTTCGGTGTTGATGATCTTAGTTTCGTCCACCACGAGCTAAGTGAAACCCAAAATCCCACACCTTCAATGAATTAACGGTGAACACTCCAATGTTCAAGCTATTACGTGTCACCTTATGAAATCTCATTTTTCTTTTGCGTGATCTTTATGAAACTGTCCACCACCAGGACGTTTCTCCCCATAAGATTTAGTTTTTTTTTTTTTGAGATTTCTATTTAACAAATTATCAACAAGTCACTGAATATATTCCAAACCTACTTGTTTAACAGGCCACATCGGTCTCACAAGTACTTCGTTCAATTTCGATCTTATATTAAGTATCGGAAACCAGAATTGAAGCAAAAGCCACCCTTAATAGCCTTATTTATAAAAGATGTCTTTCAATGCTTCTCAACAAGTACTTGATCGTAATTAAACGGGAATCCAAACAAGCACTTTAAAGTCTCTCTTGACTTTGAAGGAAGAGATTCGTGCCCGGGATCCACTGCTTTATATCTTAATTGACATCACAAATTCCCACAAATAGTTTGCTTTATTTCTTTATCTTTTACTCTATTTTGCACGAAAATCCTGCATTTTCCAAAAGTCTTGTTGAGTTCTTAACGATATAATGCAGTTATTTCCAAACGAAGGGATGCGCCTGTCTAAAGCCTTTTGCTCTTATGGTAATAAAGATTCAAGCAGTGACTCAGCAGGAAGTCTAATCGATGGGTGATTTGAAAAGAAGATAAGTATGGAAGGTGCGAGAATTTGAATCGTTACCTCATCATGTGTCATCAGCTGTCATATCGGAGTTGCAAGTTGTCAAATCACACCTTTTTAGGTGTCGTTTCCCAAATTAAAGGAATCATTGCTCCTGATATTTCTCTCTCTTCAAAATCGTATATAAGGAATTGATTTTTGTGGAATTCTTCTCTACCACTCTTCATCTCTCTTAAGCAAAAGAAGGCGATTTAGTTTTCACTGTTCATCTTCTTCTTCATCAAGCTTCAACAATGGCCGAATCTTCCTCCATTCAAGAAACCACTGCACGCTCCACTCTTCTCGCAATCAAGCCCAATCAGAACTTGTTGATCGATCTTATACCGTCCCTCTACGATACTTACATACATCAAGTGGTGGAAGTCTAAAGTATTCCCCACTCATCCATGCTTTATCAACGGTGGAAGTCGTTCCAATGGCTTGTCTCTCTCAAATCTATTCCACTGCTACTTACGACAAAGGTGCAGACAAGATTTACTTCTACATTCTCAATCAGAAGGCTTCAATTTCCAAGAGCCGCTTTTTCTCGTTGCTAGGGATCCCTTCTGACGAAGCCATGGTGAACCCTGATTCCATCTCTACATGTCAGCTTTTCTCAATGTTCTACAACATGGGGTACACTGAAACCCTAACAACTGTGACCAAGTTTAAGAAATCATGTCTTCCTCCTCAATGGAATGGCCTCTTCACCCTTCTTTTAAAGGGCTTTCGGAAAGAAGTGCAGGATCTGATGGTACTAGCAAGTCTTTCATGACTCTTCTTTACGGGTTGTACCATGGTGTCAACCTTGACTATGGTTCAGTTTTGTGGCTTCAACTTGTCCAAAGTTTGTCATCTGCTTCTCCCCACACAGAAATTTCCTGTGCCCGGTTCTGGACCATTATCATGTTCCTATCATGGCAGACTCACTGCTCTCCTCCATTGCTACATTTCATACCACGAACATCATTATCACTCATCCGTCGAAGTTTCTCTTCGTTGGCTCAATTCCTAAGTTAATGTATGCTTGTGTGTCCCCAGAGAGCAAGGTTATTCAGGAATACAAGAAGCTTCCCCCTTCTGGTCCAAGGGAACTTACTCCTGAAATGATAAAATCTATTGAGGAAGCAGACAAACCTGCTAAGCGAGGCAAGAAGTAAGAAGCGAAAAAGGGGGATAAAGGAGGTCACGTATCAAGGGTTCAGACTCCTAAGAAGCGAAAGTCTGAGAAGGCAGCACCTTCCCAGCCCAAGAAGAAGAAGGCCAAGAAACCTGCTCGGAAGCTTATTCTTCGATCATCAACCGATTCTGACTCCGACTACGTGCCTACTGGTCATAAACACACCATTCCTAGCGAATCTGAGAGCGAAAGTTCAGATGATGAAGGCTCAGTTCGTGGTGATACACCACCTCGTTCGCCTACACCAGAAGTACATGTTCGCTCCCACGCACCTTCTCCTCCACCTGTTTCCATTCCTATTTCCTTACCTCCCATTTTCCCTATCATCTCATCACAACCTTCCTCTACCATTCCCATTCCTACACCTATTTTCTCTGAAGCTACAACCACAACCACCACTGGAGTTCGGACCAATGTATCTGATACGGGGGCTCATTCTTCAGCACCCGAAACCCCTGTTACCATCAAACCTCCATCACCTACCCAATCGACAGAAACCAATACTGTTCTTGTCGGTGAGGATTTGGAGTTTGATTCTACTTACTTCAGTCCTTATCATTTCCAAAGCGATGATGATGAAGACGCTCCTGTTACCAAGCGACATCTCAAGGTTGTGACTGATAAAATTGATCAGTTACTGTCTTCGTCCTCTGCTGGTGTTTATTCAGAAGCAGCCCTCAAAGCTTTGTTCTCTTCTGTGGTAAAAGAACATGCTTCCTCAATCTCCAATGCTGTACAGGCTATTGATGCTTCTACCTCCCAATGCCAGAAGGCTTCGCTTGCTTTTGAAGCCTCAACAAAAGACTGCAAGGATGCGACCGCAAAAGTCGAAAAACTAATTTCTGAAGCTCAACTATTTTTAGATTCCTTGCAGGCAGCAGCTTAGAAAAACGCCCAGAAAGTGAATGCCTCTGTTGACAATCTCACGCGTTCATTGGAAGCTGAGAAGAAACATCTTGAAGTAGCTCAAAAAGCTATTGAAGCTGCTAACAAACAGCTTCATACTAATGTTGACAATCGCCTAACTCAGCTTGAGGCCGAGCTTGCTGTAGAAAATCGAGTGATGGATGAGCTTGACAAGCGAACTTCCCATCTCAAGATTCAGAATTTAAAGCTCTGAAACGCGACAAAAGAGCTTGATGATTTGAAGTCTGAAAGAGAGGTGATTCGAAGCTCCGTGGGTGATGTCCATTCAATTCTGTTGCATCTTCTTGACGCCCATGACTCCATTTTGACTATCTCCATTCGACGCCATTTAGCTGAAAAGCTACGACCTGCTTTGGATATCCTAAGTAGGATTGAGGGTGTTCCGGAGACTACTGTCGATCCGAAACAAGGGGGAGAAAAGGTTACACAAGGCAAAGCTGTCAAGGCTCATTCTCAACCCCCTCCAGAACCAAAATCAACTGCTGAACCGAAGGATAATGTAGCTTCGGTCAGTAAGAGGGAAAAGAAGAAGAAGAAGATTGGAGAAGACGATGAAGATGATGAGGATGTTATTGAAGACATCATGATAGGGAATCCTTCTAAGCTTAGTTAGAAAATCAAGTCTACTGATAAAGAACTTCTGGAGAAGCTTCAGAAAGAAAAAGAACTTCTGGAGAAGGAGTTGAAAGAAAATGCACTCCTAGAGAAAAAGAGGTCCATGTTTCCAAAATGGACCATTGAATCACTTCAGAGGGAAGTCATCGATGAACCAAGCACTCACTGGCTCGAACCCGTTATGTCGTTCGGTCTTGAGAATTCGAAGGATGCTCAATTCGATATGCCAATCACCCGAAAGGCATTTATCTTCCATTGCTTTGACTCAACGGTTGTCGTTCCCTCATCAGACCCGAAGGTAGATCGGGATTTATTGGAGTTTTATTTGGAGTTTGCTCAGCCACAATACTTGACCTGTAGCACACAGAAGATTACAACGGTCAAGGTATTGAAGCCCTCTTCGGCTGGGAAATTTGTTAATGTTAAATTCAAAGTGACCCGAGGTTTGGATAGCTCGGTCCATACCATTTCCCTGGCTGGTCTACCGAACTTGAACCCGCACGACTGGATACTCCTCAACAATATTTTGATGTCTAATCCTCAGTAGTATCAGCCGATCATTGATCACGTCAAGCGAATGCTTGTTTGTTACATTCACGAAGTAGCAAATATAGATCAAGAAATCGCATCTGCCATTCACAAGCGAACTACGATAAAACCGATTGGGAGAACTGGCAATGTGAATGCCATGGTCAAGAGCAAAATCGATCTTAAGTTTCATACTGTGATTTTCATTAGGGGCGAAGGTCAAAAGTACTTGTTCGCTCTTATTGACAAGCACCTGTTCTCAACTGCTTGCTTGGAGCACATTTTTGAGATCATACACAGGTGTAATCAGAACAGTGAAGCTGACAAGAAGTTGTTAACCGATATGCTTCGTTGGTACATTCAGTTTCGGCAGACACTTCTTGCAATCATCCCTCGGCTGTTCAAGGCTGTGAAGAAGGTCAAAGTCACTCAACCGAAGTAGTCTCTCGCCTCAATTGACGCAAAGGGGGAGATTGTTGGGTCTTGATGTTGCGTCTTGGGCTCGGTCCTTAGCCCAGTTTTGTTATCCGGTTTGGACCTATCCAACCGTGATTATTTTATTAGGGTTTAGTACTTAAGGTGCATGCATGCATCCTTCATTGTGAGCGCTTTGATTATTATTCCAAGTATTGTACTACAAACCATAGCTCGCCGCTACAGTGGAAGTTCTTTGTCGAGCTCTGCTGAGGCGTGACTACATTTGAATCATTAAGCATTACTTGATTCTACATCTTGTTTATTGTGTTTGTTTTGCTTATATTGTTTAACCTGTTGAAAGATCTAATCGATCTAAGAGTTTTTCAACTCATCAATATAAAAGATTATGTTAGAATAAAAATTCAAAATTTTAAAATTCGGAGAATTAATTATCCCTAAAAATTTGAATATTTCCTTTTTTAAATATAGCTAATTGTCTAAAATACCCTTATGTTGAAATTTATGTGATGATATGGTACATGTTATCTTATTGTAATATCATAGACTCTCAGATCATGATCATTAATTCTATTCATTCATTGGTCCAGAATTGTGCTTACAAACACACAATAGATGCAAGGAATACTATATATATATATATATATATATGTATATATATATATATATATATATATATATATTATATATATATATATATATATATATATATATATATATATATATATATATATATATAACAAAAAGGTTTCATGTGGTTGAAGGTTTTGTGATTCACATATTTTTTTCTTAGAATAATAGCTATATTAGTAGTATTTTCTCATAAAAAGCATTCATGTAGTTTCAAGTGTTTACGATTTACATATTGCAATATAGTTTTTTCTTGGAATGATAGCTATATTAGTAGTATTTTTTCACAAAAAGCTTTCATGTAGTTCAAGCGTTTACGATTCAAATATGAAGACGTGAAGAAGTGGGTTATTTCGCATCAATGGTAATTGTAATATGATTGTTTTTTCTTAGATAATAATGCTTGAAATTTAATAAAAGCTACAACAAAACTTCTCAAACTTTAAGTCACTCTTTTGTATGACTTAATAGAATTTTTTGGATTTAGTAGAAGCAAGAACAAGATTCCAAAACAATAAACTTTCATTTTTCTACTTTTTTTCTGCCAGTCTCTCTCTCTCTCTCTCTTTCTCTCTCTCTCTCTCTCTCTCTCTCTCTCTCTCTCTCTCTCTCTCTCTCTCTCTCTCTCTCTCTCTCTCTCTCTCTTTTGTTTTTCTTCACCAAAATTAGCCACAAAGCTCCAGAATTGAAGGTATACTTATGAAGAATGAAATATGATATATCTCTCCCAAATATAGCGGTTATAAACATGTTTTTAATATTTTTTAACAAACAAATTCTGCTCTCGGGTTTGGAAGTTTGTGCATTGTTTTCTCTTATGATATTTATCCAACACTTGATACTAATGTTTAGAAATGATAATATATTTTCTATTTATATTTGTCGTTATCTTTGATACAAATATTATCAAAAGGTCATCCAAATGAATATGATTCAGCAATGTCATATACTACCACTATATTTAAACCTCTATTTATATTGGAGTTATCTAAGTGCAATCTGGTAGAATCCTTTATCATCCCGACATTTGAGGTGTTTCTGTTCGAAGCCCCTCATGAGTCGAAAGTGCGGGTCCTTTCTGCATTGGACTGAGGTAGAAGTCGCGCAACCAATAGATGCCAACATATAGCCAGCATCTTCAATGATCCAGAAAACCTCCGAAAGCCAACCAGTAGGAAATACGAATCCAAATACGACGTGAGACTCCTAGGAATCCAATCAGAAGGACTACACCTCCAGTAAGAGAAAACTTTTGGAACTTCAGAATGGTGATCACGCCAAGTGATGATCTCACCATGGAAGTACATTATGTTTTGGGTACGGAACGTTCTATTTTCCAAAGAACTTAGGACCATCAGATATTCTTGATAAGAATTGGTCCAGCATCCGCCAGACCCCAACTACTTTAGGGATTCCATAAATTCCACCCTAACCTATCCAAGTCTCAGCGAATGAACCAGTAGTACACGACAAAACTCTCATCATTTTCTCGACTAGATCCATAAAAACCAGAGTCACGTTCGTTAAGGGAAATAGGAGAAATCTAGCTCGGTAAAGGAAACTGATGAAACCTTATTCCGTGTAGCCTAGAGATCGGAGGAGAAGCCATACCTCGTAACAAAAATTCGCTAAAACGGGCGGATCATCTAGAGCATGAAGTATCCACATCTTTCGTATCCACCCTTGAGTGTTCGTTAAGATTCTAATTTCGGGACGAAATTCCCTCTAACGGGGGGATGATGTGACAACCCGAAAATCCTTGTCTTTTAAAGTTCAACTATTCAACTCAGCCGAGTGTCAGCCTTCATTTTGCTATCTTTTAACGAAATTGTGGGTCTATATGAGTGTTCTAGGCTTAGAATAACCAAGATATGAGTCTTAGGAAGGGTTAGAATGTGTGTAGCATCACAAAATCGGGCCAAACACACCAAGCAAGGTGTGTGCGGCCGCACACCCGAGTGTGCGGCCAGCCAGCCGCACACAGCCAACCGCACACCCTCCCAGCCTCACACTCCAGCCTCTATAAAGGACCCTAAGCCAACCTTACATCCTTTTTCCACTCCTTCAAAGCTGGAACATTCTCTCTCAAGGATCCTTCGTGTTTTCATCTCCAAACGGCAAAACAAGTAAGTATTCATCCTTAGATCATTGATACAACACATTAGAAAGCCTTTTCCTCGAGTTTGATCCATGAAATCATCATTCTAGATGATCTTCATCAGTGTACGGCCGCACACACATCTTGTGTGACCGCACACCCATCTTTTGGTCCTAAAATGGACTTAAACACTCATCTAAACATAGAATCGGCCAAAACACCTTCTTAGGATCATCACAAAGCCTTGGAAAATCGATTTCGACACATTTCTATGGGAGTGTACGACCGCACACAGGCCTGGCCGCACACCCTGGCCGTACACAGGCCTGGCCGCACACCCTGGTCGTACACCTGGCCGCACACACTTAAAGTCGAGTTTGGTGGCCTTACACTCAAATCTAAGGCCCTACACTCATTTAGGGACTTCAATAGGTGTTTGTAACACTAAATTCTAATTGTTTTCATGTCCCTAAGGTGTGTCAATGTGTCTATTAGTGGTTATATACCCTAAGAGTATTCATATATGTGTTATTACATGTTAAACTAAGATCCGTTTGTGCTCACGACTTCATTCGACACCCGGCGATCCTATATCAATCTTTCTTTCGAGTTACTCACTTCAGGTGAGTTCATACCCCGTTAATCAACCTTTGAAATGATTTTAAATGCTTTTATAGGGGGAATACAAGTTGAACTATTAAGTTATTATATCAATCACATGTGATTAATAACTGTCCATCAAATAGATTTTTGCATGTTAAACCGTTTTATCCAGCTAAAGGTTTTCAAATCTTGTTTTCAAATCTCTTTTAAAGTACTAAAATCTCTTTTTAAATTACTAAATTTTTATCAAAGTATTTTAACTTATATTCTTGTTAGATTCATGTCTATATAGATATAGTTATATAAGTAGGGTTTGAAGGACTTAGGACTGATGGCCCGCTTTATTTCATGTTCCTTGTTTGGTTGTGGACTTAGAGCATCCGGTTATTTCTCCGAGTGTCGTTGAAGTCCTAGTTATATATTATGTATATTTGTTTAGATATTAAAACTCTTACTCCAGTTCAGCGCCTTTGGGTAGCAAAGGTATCTAGATAACCTCTCAAGTAAACTATAGTAGGTATAGTTTAGAAACCAACAATAACTTTTATAAGGAGAAACTAGCTATATCAATATTCTAAAACATGTACTTTTAGTAAAAAAATGTATATAGCAATCAGAGCATGAGATACATCCTCATGACGCGGATTTCACCGTTGTCGAGTGGTAACCAGAGTCTCCTGGAGGGAGAGCGGGCATTGTGTGTATAAATCTATACGGGACAGACCATCCCACATACTGACTGCTAGCTACAGTCCCGGCCGACCAAGCCAAGGGGTGACAAATGTCACATTTATTTCGACACCAGCAGATCGTCGTGTTTACATCCATCAATCAGTATGGTTACGAGTATCTTCACATTTACCTTATAATTCATGGCCTTAAGGTAATTAGTACCCCCGGTAGTTTCTACATATAAAACTACGGTACTATAATATTTTCCATAATACATTAAACTTAGAACGTTTTGACGTAAAACGATAATGTAAAACTATATTTTGATAATGATAGTAACATTTGGGAAAAACGTTCCTTTAAACACAAAACAGTCGAGTCTTGGTAGAAGACTACTTTTAGTAGAGAAACTCATTCTTTTAAACATGAAACAGTCGAGTCTTGGTAGAAGACTGCTTTTAGTAGAGAAACTCGTTCTTTTAAACATGAAACAGTCGAGTCTTGCTAGAAGACTGCTTTTAGTAGAGAAACTCATTCTTTTAAACATGAAACAGTAGAGTCTTGGTAGAAGACTACTTTATTTAGAAAATATGGGATTTTCTGGAAGGAATTCAAATACTTTATAGACTTTTATCACCATTATCTAATGAGATTATTTTGAGAAAACATGTATTTATATCAATGTCATTAAAATACTTATGAACTCACCAGCATTAAAATGCTGATCCTCTCTTTCAAGATAACTTGTATTCTCGGGTCGTCAGTAGACAGGTACACTCCAGGAGCTTTTGCGAAGTCAGCCTTGTACCGAGCTTCATCTTATGTTATTCTCTATATCTACTTTTGATGTTGTTGCTAAATGTAACCTATGTAAAAACTTATACTATTAATTCAATGGTTGTTGTACTTTGATTACTATACTGCATGTGTTGTGATACTTGACATGATGTCCGACGCCCCCGAATGTTTCCGCCATTTGGGTTTGGGGATGTGACAGATTGGTATCAGAGCATTGTTTATAGTGAACTCAGTATATCAAATCATAAAAGATATACAACCTATAAATACAATGGGATAAAAACACTCTGACCAAGAGTTATACTTTAAAATATAACCATATTTTACAAAAGTATAAGTACATCCAGAATATATATATACCAGAACAAGTATCACAAGAAGAACAAGAATAAAAGTTTTTGGATGTTGAGCATTACCGTCAAACCTGGGCAGTTATATCGTAAGCTCGAATAAATGTAGCATGATCAACTATATTTATTCAAGATGCGACCAACGTGTGTTTGGGAGTGATGGTGGTGTTGCAATGAATCTGAAACTTACCATATAGGAATGCTAGAGCCGAACATAAAGTTTAAAATACTATAGGAGTATTTTATGATACTATAGACTAACAATAAACCAGAAAACATGTCCAGAAATTCTAGAATCAAACATGTAATTAAAATGCTATAGGAGTATTTTAGGAACCATAAATAACCTTGCGTGAAAACTAAAAAGACCCTTATTGAT
This sequence comes from Lactuca virosa, assembly GCF_052849685.1. NCBI lineage: Eukaryota > Viridiplantae > Streptophyta > Magnoliopsida > Asterales > Asteraceae > Lactuca > Lactuca virosa. Next base: position 179,256,766 of record NC_136428.1, read on the forward strand.
AGGTCTATGATTACAGAGTGTATTCTTCCAAGGTTATATATAGTGAGGATCTCATAGACTAAGAATGTGTGGTTTCGCTCTACTTCCTTTTCCTTGTTTGGATGTGGATATAGAGTAGTATCACATATTCGAAGGCCTATTAGATCTAAGTTATATATGATTTGTGTACACTATGTAATTGTAGAAGGACTCGATATGGATCGCACATTAAAATGTTTTAATAATCTCTTAAGATTCTTTAGACATTCCCATTCTCGTATAAACCCCTTTAGAAGACCTTACCTACTTCAGTAATCGGCAGAGGAGTCGATAAAGACCCAGAAGAGGTCCATTGAGAAAGATTTCCAAGTAGGAAATAAATGAACAGTGATGAGACTATTGAAATCACCATGTGCCTATATCTTTTAGGGACATCGGTGGGAGATTCGCCTGAACTTCCGAGATTCCAGTCATCCATTATGAAATGATGACGATCAGAGTCAGAATCGGAAGTAAAGCGGAGCGGAAATTCAATATGTCTACAGGAGAAGAGACCCTATATAAGTACCCGAAGAAAACCAACGTTTATTCCAGTCAAGATTAAAGGGAGAACAGAAGGAGCCAATGTATGAAACGGGAGAAGTGTTCTACCCCTATAAAGTCACACTAATAACCCATAAATTAATACAACTTAGTGAGTTAGTGGTTACACTACTCACACTATGTGTTAGGCAAATCGTCTTTCCCGTCGCGACTAAGATAAATAGATCGGATCACAAAACCTCGATTGAGAGTGTTTAGCCCTAAACTTTCATGAGTCTTTTTCTTGTGTAATCTTCGTTCCGAAGTTCTTTCAAATCTTTTCAAATCCGGAGAGTGAACCTCTCCAATATAAAGATAACTTAGTTGGAACGACACCCGATTATGGCTTTCCGATACACTTACTCCTACCCTGATACCAGGACTGCATCATAGGGATGTAGGTCGACCCTTAGAGAACCATAGCTCAAAGCAGGGGAAAAATTTATGCCTATTATAGTAAAGAAAGATACGTCTGGGGGTAACCATCGTTTCTCATCAACTTGTGTTCCTCGTCGTTTAGGAAAAACCATGCCTCCGAAGAAACGTACCCAACCCGCTAGCAAGACAACGACTCTTCAGATCGATGAAGCTACGTTCCAAGCTGCAGTTTCAGCAGCCGTAACAGCTATCATGGCTCACCTGAATGCAAACAACGCAAATGTTAGCAGGAGCACTATCGGGAATCCCGATCATAGCAATGGACAGCAGCAACCAGCACCGGTGTGTAAAGCCACCCAAGAACTCCAACCTAATCCCCTGAAAAGAGAGTTTAAGGACGAGAAGGGGAGTACCTCGACTCAAGGACCTTCCGAAGGGCAGCAAGCTGAGGTCGTCAATACCCCTGTCAACCCGCCTGTCTCGACACCAAGAAGACCATACCTAGGAAACTTCCCCCACTGCAGCAAGTGTGACTACCATCATTATGGAGTCTGTCGAGAACCCTTTTGCATTAGGTGCAACATGAAGTGGCATACCGCTCGCAACTGCAGAACTCCGGTTGAGTTCATGGCATCAATCACCAATGTTGGGACCAGTCCAATATGCCACATATGTGGTGAAATTGGGCATTTCAAGAGGGACTGCCCAACTGAAAGAAATGACAAAGAAGCAGGAGGAGTTTAACCCTAATACCTAAAGGAACATCAAGGAACCCGGTAGAATTTTGGTACGCTTCTCAACCTTAAGTAGCTAATCGAAAACTTTAAATAATCAATTCTAATTGTAATTACTCCCTCGTTAAGGCAAAAGTTGTAGCACTATTGTAAAACTTAAAAACCCATCAGGTAAAGCTATGATGGCTTAGTATATACGTTAAGGCCCTTTATGATTAAGATTGACAGACCTCGAGTGAGTGATGCGGCCTTATCTCATGTTCCTTGTTTGGTTGTGGATTTAGGGCGGAGTCGCTCAGTCAACAGTCCTTTTAATCTTAATTATACATGACCAGTGTATACTAGGCAGTTATAGAGAGGCCTCGTGAGAAATCCGTTAATGAAAAGTACATTATTCCAAAACATCAGGACCCCCAGCGTTCAGCATCAATCATGTCGGTCCAAGTATCCACGATAGTAATACCATGGACGAAACCCGAGACGCTAAGAACTTGTTTGCCCTGTTCAGCACATGGTCCTATCAATCTTCATTCTATGTCGTGTCGATGTTTATTAATTTCGACACTACCGTCAGTCATGGTTCGATTTCGTTCGGCCATGCGAGAATTCCTAGTGCTGTGTAAATAGAACTTTCACCTTATCATAGGTGTCAAATAAAGGTTCTTTCGAACCTAAAAAGAAAACCTAATGCGAACCATCAGTCGTCTCTCTCATCCAACCTTTAGAAGTACCCAGGAGAGGGGTACCACGCGCTGTTAACCAACCCCATTAGACATTAAAAACCTAAAGCGAAATGCACTGCAGATATTCCAGAAGACAATATCTACCCTAGACCTACCCAATAGATGATGGGTTTTGAGCATTCTAACACTTCCTAAGTGTACATGCAACCCTAATAACCTTGAATCTATGTTTTCTCTATATACATGCAAATTTCTTTTTCAAGGTTATTTCCTAACTAGCATGGCATGGGGATTACATAGAACATAAAACTAGTAGAAATACATACCTTGTTGTTGCTTGGATTCCTTCAAGACTTTGTGAGCCTAGCACCCCAAATGTTGTGCCTCAAATGCTTCACACAACACCACAAGACTTGGAATAACTTGAGAGAATACTTCTAGCACTCAAAATCGGTTATGCCCTCTCTAGTAACACTAGGTCACTATTTTGCTAGCCATAGGGTTCCTTTTATAGTGTTGTCACAATTAGGGTTTACACATGAATGCCCTTAATTGTCATGACTCTTGATTTCTCATGACCCATGGGTTTGTAACTCCCATGGACTATCCATGGAGCTCCATATGGTTATAACCAAACCCATAAACCATGGATCATTAATCCACCATAAAAGAATTGATGATTGTCATAATCAACCCTATATATTTAATTAGTCTCACTTTGATCACCAAATTAATACTAGATTAATACTTGATCAAAACTAATTAAATAATACTATTATTAATATATTAGAACTTATAATATATTAACAATCATAAGTGCCTTATTCTCTCATCTAGTCTATCCAAGTATTGCAATGCCATGCAACCCAAATGGACCATGCCGGGTCGGGTCAAGTACATACCAAATAAAGTTATGGACTTAGACACTATATCCAACAATAGATCCTCCGGAAAGACCACTTGCATCGCACGATCAAGTTCGTGAATCAAGAGTAAGAACTCATGGGATTAACTTACTACTACTGAGTATATGCATTATAGTGGTATATAATTGTGACAACCCGAAATTTCTATTATGTACAACCATTCGATTCAATAGAAGTCAGAACAGTTTCTGCTAACTTTCAAGCTTTTTGGAATAAGTTTGAGTGTTTTAAAGTTAGTACTTCAGGAGATAATATGATTTCATATTAATATATTATAACTTATAATATATTAATAAATCATAAACATACAATTCTCAAAGGTTTAACCATACAATAGTTCGGGTGAAGTGCAACCCAAATGGACCATGCCGGGTCGGGTCAAGTATATACCAAATAAAGTTATGGACTTCGACACTATATCCAACAGTCTCCCACTTGGATAAGTCTAATAACTATATTTGCAAATATGACTTCAAAATCCGACTAGCAATCGTAGCTCTTTCAAAGTCTCTCGGAACTGAGATGATGATGATACGCCATTTAAGATAAGTGATCATATAATCCTCTGTTCTCATGATATCAGCCGGACAAACACATGGAACATGGTCTTACTTATTGTCCAGCATTTGTTTCTCGATCTCTGATTTGTTTCGACATAGAACTAAATTGAACACATCAATTAGGTTCTGACCGGGCCCGGTACATAGGTCAAAACCAAATCATCGAGGGGCCCAGATATCGCTTCTATTTCTAGAAGGAACAGATAAACTTCGACTGATATGCTTGTACTAACTACTTGTTGAATTATTCACAAAGGCACGTTTTATAACATCGAGTTACCAATGCGTTTTCGTGCAATCAATGAATAACCAACTCATAGTCAACAACTCATATCTCTAGGTTTGAAGATTTATATGATATTACCGTCTCACGATCACTCGAGATAAATTCCATGAAGTGATGCAAGTGAGCGTGGGTTGGATCCAATACTCAGCCCTTATGAGTACTCATGAATGTTGTAGCAACCATTGCATTGTCCAAAGCACTTTTAGACAAATCATACAAGCCAAATTCATGACAGTCTTAAATCAATACTTACTTCCAAAGTTTGACTGACTGTGGATGGTTTGAATAATAACATAATTATTCTGGAAGTAAAAACATGCAAAATTGAAACATAGTAAACAATCAACACAAGATAGTAACACCTTACTCATAAATAAATAACAACTTTTATTTATCATCAAATGTCAATTACATTTTACAAGTTTCAGGAATCTAATTATTGAAACTAATATCATCCTTCAGCCCAATGCGCCTCGCATGCTGTAAATGCTTAACCCTACTCAGTCCCTTCGTGAGGGGATCTGCCGGGTTCTCATCTGATGATACCCTCTTAGCCACGAGGAGTCCTTCTTCTATTCGATGTCTGATGAAATGGTATTTTCTGTCAATGTGCCTAGATCTCCCGTGATCTCTTGGTTCCTTAGCCAAAGCAACCGCACTTTCGTTGTCACAGAAAATTTCCATTGGCTCCTTTATAGCTGGTACAACTCCAAGGTCTCCGATGAAGTTCTTTAGCCATATCGCCTCCTTAGCTGCTTCACTTGCTGCTATGTACTCTGATTCACAAGTAGAATCAGCTACTGTCTCCTGCTTGGAACTTTTCCAAGTAATTGCCCCTCCATTTAGGATAAAGACCCAGCCTAACTGAGAGCGGAAATTATCCCTATCAGTCTGGAAGCTAGCATCGCTATATCCTTCCACTCTCAAATCATCACTACCTCCGAGGGTAAGGACCCAATCCTTAGTCCTCCGCAGATACTTGAGAATGTTCTTTACCGATGTCCAGTGTGCCTTGCCAGGGTTCCCTTGATATCTACTGACCATGCTCAAAGCAAAGGCCACATCAGGGCGAGTACAAGTCATAGCATACATGATCGAGCCCACAGCGGAAGCATATGGTATATGACTCATCTCAGCTATCTCAGCCTCTGTACTCGGACTCTGAGTCTTACTCAGCTTGGCATTACTCTGGATGGGTAATTCCCCTTTCTTGGATTCTTGCATGCTGAACCTCTTCAGCACCTTATCCAAGTAAGTACTTTGACTAAGTCCAATTAGTCTCTTACTCCTATCTCTCAATATCCTTATCCCTAGGATATAGGCAGCTTCCCCAAGGTCCTTCATAGCGAAACACTTCCCAAGCCAGGACTTAACCTCCTGAAAGGTTGGGACGTCGTTTCCTATGAGAAGTATGTCATCCACATACAACACCAAGAAGCTAACTATGCTCCCACTAGCCATGACATACACACAAGACTCATCCTCACTCCTAGAAAAGCCAAACTCTTGGACTTTCTCATCAAAGCAAAGATTCCATCTGCGAGATGCTTGTTTCAATCCATAAATGGATTTATCAAGCTTACACACTCTATTAGGGTATCTTGTATCGACAAAACACTCTGGTTGAGCCATGTAAACATCCTCAGCCAACTTTCCATTAAGGAAAGCGGTTTTGACATCCATTTGCCATATTTCATAATCATGAAATGCAGCTATGGCTAACAATACTCTAATAGACTTAATCTTAGCTACTGGTGAGAAGGTCTCATCATAGTCAACTCCCGGAGTTTGAGTAAAGCCCTTCGCAACCAGTCGCGCTTTGTAAGTATGTACCTTCCCATCCATGTCGATCTTCTTCTTGAAGATCCATTTGCACCCAACTGTCTTACGACCTGGTACATTGTCAACCAAGTTCCAAACTTGATTGTCATACATGGACTGAATCTCGCTGTCCATAGCCTCCTTCCATTTAGCAGACTCAGGGCCTGCCATGGCTTCCCTGTAATTATTAGGTTCATCCAAATCTATTAGTGTACTATCACTAATAAATGTATCACCTTCAGTGGTGATGTGATAGCCATAATAAAAATCAGGTGTGTTCCTCACCCTAGTGGAACGTCTTGGAGGTACAGACTCATCTATCGGATCAACAGGAGTTTCCTCCTCAGGTTGGTCGATAGCATTTGAGGTTCCTTCACCACTTGACTCTTGAAGCTCTTCAAGGTCAAATTGCCTCCCACTGTCCCCTTGGCTTATGAATTCTCTCTCACGAAAGACTCCTCTTCTTGCTACAAAGACCACATTATCACTGGGTCTGTAGAAGAGGTAACCAAAGGATCTCTGTGGGTAGCCGATGAAAATACACCTCTCACTTCGAGGTTCAAGCTTATCATGAGTCTCATGCGTCACGAAAGCTTGACAACCCCAAATCTTGATGTGGTCCAAATTGGGAACTTTCCCAGTCCACATCTCGTGAGGTGTTTTAGCAACCTTTTTAGTAGGGACTAGATTAAGGATACGGGCGGCAGTCTCTAAGGCATACCCCTAGAAAGAGATTGTTAACGAAGCTCGACTCATCATGGAACGAACCATATCCAACAAGGTTCGATTGCGCCTCTCAGCTACACCATTCAACTGTGGTGTTCTGGGAGGTGTCAATTGTGAGACAATCCCACATTCCTTAAGATAGTCAAGGAACTCAATGCTAAGATACTCTCCTCCCCGATCGGATCGGAGCATCTTGATGTTCCTGCCCAATTGATTCTCCACTTCCTGCTTAAACTCTTTGAACTTTTCAAAGGTTTCTGACTTATGCTTGATTAAGTAAATACATCCATATCTACTGTAATCATCAGTAAAAGTCACATAATAGCGATTAGCATCCCTTGTATCAACTCTGAAGGGCCCACACACATCCGTGTGTACAAGGTCCAACAAACCTTCACCCTTATCACAAGTACCTGTGAAGGGTGACTTTGTCATTTTTCCAAGTAAACAAGACTCGCAACTATCATCTGACTTGAGTTCAAATGATTCCAAGACTCCAGCCTTTTGGAGTTGGCCTATGCGCTTCTTGTTAACATGTCCAAGACGACAATGCCACAAGGATGCTTTATCCAAGCTATCTGAAGAATCAATATACAACACATTATTTCCTAGATTGTCTACAACATTCACGGCTTCATATACACCATCACAAGGTAATGTTTTAAAGTAAAATACATCATTGTAATAAACATTAATAGCACCATTTTTATTATCAAATGAAAATGAAAAACCTTGTTTGTACAAGCCATGAAAAGAAATAATATTTCTCGCCATTTCGGGCGAGTAACAACACTTATTCAAATCTAACATTAACCCATTATTAAGCAATAAAGAATAAACTCCTATCTTGGTAACAGGTGATGCTTTCCTGTTGCCCATGACTAAGTTTATCTTCCCGTGCTCCACTTGCTCACTTCTTCTTAGTGCCTGCAAATCAGTACAAATGTGAATACCACAACCTGTATCAAGCACCCAAGAATTAGCATTAGATGAGTTATTAGACAATATTGTGTAAATACCTGCATGGGTGGGTTTAACCTTCCCATCCTTTACATCTTGCAGATATTTAGGGCAGCTTCGCTTGAAGTGTCCCTTATCCTGGCAATAGAAGCACTGTGCTTCCTTTGGGTTTGAAGAAGGAGTAATGGGACCTTTCTTTGTCCCACTTGAAGAGGAACCATCAAGAGTCTTACCCTTGGTACCCTTCGAAGGGCTTTTCCTCTTCTTACCCTTTCCCTGCCCAATAGCCAGAACAGGGGCTGTTGAAGGAGTAGAAGTAGCAACCGCTTTACCCTTAAGGCCATTTTCAGCTGTCCTTAAGAGTCCTTGAAGTTTGCTAAGTGTGACTTCCTCCTTGTTCATATGATAAGTCATACGAAACTGATCATAACTTGGAGGTAAGGAATGGAGAATGATGTCAATCGCCATTTCCTCAGGAAAGTCAACATTTAGCTTCAGCAACCGGTCAACGAACCTTTGCATCTTCTGCAAGTGACCGGTGCTGGGTTCACCATCCTTCATCCTTGCGGTTATCATGGAGGAGATGATTTCATACCTCTCCTGACGCGCGCTCTGATGGTACCTTTCCATCAGATCCAGGTGCATCTCATAGGGGTAGAAATCTTCATAGGATTTTTGAAGTTTAGGAGTCATGGTGGCCATCATGATGCATGCTACTTTAGTAGCATCCTTTTCATGTGCAACAAACTCCGCAAACTCTTCAGGAGTAGCAGTGGCTTCACTCACAACCTTAAGCTCCCTATCGAGGGCATATTCTTTGTCCTCATAGCGGGTAATCATTCTGATGTTTCTGATCCACTCATTGAAATTGGATCCATCAAAGATGACCTTACCACACAAGTTGATAAGGGAAAAGGAGCCTGTTGGGTTTGAGCCAGAAGCATTGTTGGAAGACATCTGAAAGGAAAGAAAGACAAGTTTCATTAGATTAGGAATCCTTAATAATTCACCCAAATGAAATATTAAGGCTAGGATCCAACAAACTATTTATAGTTGGAAGAGGGATGCCGTAATCCATACTATAAAATATTTGAAGGTAGGTAAATGACGATTTACCAATTTCCACCATAAGAACGAAATATTTTATTATTAGGTTTTATTGGTTTTGAAACTCCTAGATCTTTTGAGATACATTGAACTTTTCAATGGCATGTTTGAATCTCGATTGTGCCCTCTCAAGTTTGTGACTGGGATGCCGAGGATCACAAACAAGGTGTGAATAACCATATAAATTGACTTGGTACCCTCAACAATATTACCTAATCGATGTGCCGGTTAACCACACACGCTCCACCGATCTATAATAAAGTTAAGTTACTCTTTGCCACTCTCACTAGTCCATGTTAGTGTGCCGGTTAACCAAACACGCTTCACTAACGACTTGGTAAGGTACAAAGTGTAATTTTATGGGCTAGCACCAATTTCACATTTTCCTAAAGTAACTAAGATTGGGAATTTATAATGTATAGTTACTTTATAATACATTATACTTTTAACGAGTATTTAAAGTCGTATCCTACCCGTTCGGCTAACGACCCTCCACCGATCAAGGAAGTGGTGGGTGAGAGTGGACACCCATTAAGTCACCATTTTATAGGCAACAACCTTATACCCCCCTTATAGACCGGCTTCGTGAATGAGTCCTACTAACGGTAAGAATGACATATTCTTATACATATCTATATAATAAAATTATAATAATAGTATAAGTGTTGATTTTTAAACTTTTTAAAAATCTAAGGTTTAATTTGGAATTAAAGTATTAAAGTGTAAGACTTTTCAAATTCCAAAACTTGAGGGCAAGATTTGAAACTATTCCAAGTCTCTTCAATCTCTTCAATTTGTAACTTATGAGTTTTAATGGTTCATAAAAAATGAAGACTCTTCATTTTATGAAACCTCTTTAGTTCTTTAATCATAATTAAAAGAAGTGACTTTTGGTTATCCATAACTTGAGGACGAGTTATGGACACCATCATAGCCATTAAGATCATGAATTAAACACACATGGAGGTTACACATAATTCCTATGATCTTCTAAACTCATATGAACACAAATTCATGTCAAGCAATTTCAAGAAAATCATATAAACATATACAATACTTGAAAATTGATAAAAGTCATGTAAAATGGGTTAACATAATCATTATCATTTTGAAAAACAGATTTTACAAGTCCAAAACAGATTGGGATAACGATCTTAATCCATTCTCAGCAACAAAACTCGAAAAAACTGCCCAGCACGCTCCTACTCGCCGAGTGCATTATTCTACTCGTCGAGTAGGATGAATTTGTTCAGGGACTCGGCGAGTCCTCCCCATGGACTCGGCGAGTCCAGTCGTCAGAATGCAGAATTTTCGATTTTTAAGCAGTTTTGCATCAAGTATATAGAAAACAATCCTAGGCTCTGATACCACTGATGGGCTTTGAGCATTCTAACACTTCCTAAGTGTACATGCAACCCTAATAACCTTGAATCTATGTTTTCTCTATATACATGCAAATTTCTTTTTCAAGGTTATTTCCTAACTAGCATGGCATGGGGATTACATAGAACATAAAACTAGTAGAAATACATACCTTGTTGTTGCTTGGATTCCTTCAAGACTTTGTGAGCCTAGCACCCCAAATGTTGTGCCTCGAATGCTTCACACAACACCACAAGACTTGGAATAACTTGAGAGAATACTTCTAGCACTCAAAATTGGTTATGTCCTCTCTAGTAACACTAGGTCACTATTTTGCTAGCCATAGGGTTCCTTTTATAGTGTTGTCACAATTAGGGTTTACACATGAATGCCCTTAATTGTCATGACTCTTGATTTCTCATGACCCATGGGTTTGTAACTCCCATGGACTATCCATGGAGCTCCATATGGTTATAACCAAACCCATAAACCATGGATCATTAATCCACCATAAAAGAATTGATGATTGTCATAATCAACCCTATATATTTAATTAGTCTCACTTTGATCACCAAATTAATACTAGATTAATACTTGATCAAAACTAATTAAATAATACTATTATTAATATATTAGAACTTATAATATATTAACAATCATAAGTGCCTTATTCTCTCATCTAGTCTATCCAAGTATTGCAATGCCATGCAACCCAAATGGACCATGCCGGGTCGGGTCAAGTACATACCAAATAAAGTTATGGACTTAGACACTATATCCAACAATAGATCCTCCGGAAAGACCACTTGCATCGCACGATCAAGTTCGTGAATCAAGAGTAAGAACTCATGGGATTAACTTACTACTACTGAGTATATGCATTATAGTGGTATATAATTGTGACAACCCGAAATTTCTATTATGTACAACCATTCGATTCAATAGAAGTCAGAACAGTTTCTGCTAACTTTCAAGCTTTTTGGAATAAGTTTGAGTGTTTTAAAGTTAGTACTTCAGGAGATAACAGGAGAGAGGATGCCCTAGGGTTTATTGTGCAACAATAATATCGCAAAACTCCAATAATTTGGAGTTTACGGCCTAAACAAAGGTGTTTACGGCCGTAAACCCTAAAAGGGGGTATAAATATGACACTTAGTCATTATCTACCACTTTTCACATTTTCAAGATCCAAAACCCATTTCTCTCTCAAGTATCATCCGACTTTGCTTCAAGATCTTCAACTTTGTAAGTGTTTCTATCCCTAAAATTTTGATATCTTACTTAATCTAGTGATCTTACATGATTCCATCCGTGAAATCATTCCAAAAGTGTAGATCTTCAAGTTTCACCAAGAACACCAAGAACACACACTAGTGTTCTTGGACTTTTAGCACCTTTTCAAGCTTCTACCTAGTAAGTACTTCTATCCTAGTGTATTATAAGACTTGTTACACTTCTAATCATCTAGAAAACACTAAGGAAACACAAGATCAAAGGTGTTTACGGTCCAAGATGTTCTTGGACCATAAACCCTAACAAAGGGGTCGAAGTGGCCCTAGTCCCTTACCAAGCCTTGGAAACTAGTCTAGACCCCTTCCTTGATGTGCTAGGAACTCAAAACAACAAAAAGACCATAAATCATTTGGGTTTACGGCCGTAAACCCAAAGAGAAATGGTCCAAGGACCGTAAACTCCATAAAGGAGTGAAATGGTGCCCTAATCACTTCCTAAGGCTTAAACAAGAGGTAGGAATGCTTCTTATGACCTTTAAGGCTTCAAAACACAAAATGGTCAAAGTACCATGAGTTTACAGCCGTAAACTCATGGGTTTATGACCGTAAACTCAAGGGGTGATGGTCACAAAACCGTAAACTCCAAAGGAGTTTACCCTTGAACCCTAAACTAAATTACAAGGTCCTACAACCCTTAGATGAAATCCTTAGCACTTATAAGCACTTAAATCAAGTGTTTTACATGTCTTAGGATGTCTTAACTTGGTTAATTAGTTGTTTAATGACTAATTGGATACATATATGTGTGATTATATGTTAACTAGGATCCTTGTGTGTGTTCAAGTCTTCACTTGACACTTAGCATCCTATACAGTCCGTTCATCCAAACCACTCACTACAGGTGAGTTCATACCCCTTAATTAACCTTTTAAATGTTTTAAATGCTTTTATGGGGGGAATATAAGTTGAACAATTATAGTTATTATATCAATCACATGTGATTAATAACTACCAAACAAGTGGATTTCTTACTTTTCAAACTGTGTTACCAAACTGTTTTACTTCAAACTGTTTTACAAACTCTTTTTCATACCAAATGCTTTTATCAAACTCTTTTACATGTCAAATACTGTTACTTAAACTCTTTTAAACTTATATTCTGTTAAAAGTGTATCTATATAGATATAGTTATATAAGTAGGATTGAAAGGACTTAGGACTGATAGCTCACCTTACTTCCTGTTCCTTGTTTGGTTGTGTACTTAGGGTATCAGGGTTATTTGTCCGAAGGTCGTTTGAATCCTAGTTATATATTATGTATATGTATATAGATATAAAAGGTTACTTCTTTCCAGTTCAATACCTTTGGGTAGCAAGGGTATACAAACATGTTCATACATACAAACAACATTACTAGTAAACTATAATAGGTATAGTTTAGGAAGTTACAAATCTATTACTAGACCAATGAAACATACAATGAGTCAGTTCATACATGTGTCATAACTTATAGTGATGAGAAACAAACATAACTTATAGTGATGAGAAACAAACATAACTTATAGTGATGAGAAACAAACATAACTTATAGTGATGAGAAACAAACATAATACATAGCGAAGAGAAACAAACAATACCATACAGAGAGAACATACATACAGGCTAGACAGAGGAAGAACACACAATACAGGTAGCACATACATTACATATACATTGTTACAGTTATGTGAGCCACGTAACGGGGCATGGCACCACCTGCCATGACCGTTTTGTATCCAGAATCTCCTTAATTGGGGAGCGTATGAGTTTGTGTATAGATCTATACTGGTTTGACTATCCTACACCTTGTTGCTCGCTACAGTGGGACTTGCAAGTCTACGGGTGCCAAACGTCATTTCTTACGACGTCTTACATCGTCGTTTTTCTCTGAGTCGGTAGCAGGGTACAAGCCGATCACATGGTACTTTAAATAACAATTGGTTTAAGGTAGTTAGTACAGCAGTAGTTACTTAATACAACACTACAGTACTATTCCATTTTCCCATTACATTCACTTTGTGAACATTCACACAATGAACAGTAATGTAAAAACTATATTTTTGGTTAATGATAGTCAGATTTGGGAAAATACATACTCTTACAAGAGACACACACAGATACTAGATGCCTTGGTAGAAGGCTACTTTAGTAGGAAACATAGGGTTTTCTAGGGGAGTTCAAACAATTACAAACTTATACAATTACAAGACTTACAAACACTTTCATACAAATACAGACACTAATATACTTATGATCTCACCAGCTTTAAAGCTGATAAACTCTTTCAAAATAACTTGTATTCTCAGGTTACCAGTAGACAGGTATCGGAGCCAGGTTTTGAGAAGATGGAGCTAGTTCAAGACTCATCTTTTATTTTGATGTATATTTTTGGTGTCTATATAACTTGACAGAACACACTTGTATGAAATTATATTATTAATGCAATGGATGATGTTGTTGCTTGTTTACTACTTTGCATGGTTGTGATACTGAACATGACGTCCTCCACCCCCGAACGTTTCCGCCGTTCTGGTTTTGGGGTGTGACAGATTGGTATCAGAGCATTGTTTATAGTGAATCGAGTGTATCAACCCATAAAAGATATACGAACTATAAACACAGCAGGATTAAAATATTCTGATAAAGAGTTTATACTTTTAAATAATAAAATATTTAACCAAGTATACATACCTGCATTCATACTAAAATCAGTGTCACTAGGACAGAACAAAAGTATTATGATTGTTGGGCAGCACAAGTAGACTTAGAGACATATGGTCAACCCTGGGAAGATGTAGCCTGATCAACTACATTATCCGAGGAGTGATTAGCATGTGCCTAAGTGTGGTTGTGAGGTTGCAACAAGTCTAAAAACTTACCAACACTACTACAATGAGAACAGTAGAACATAACATAAACTTAAAATACTATAGGAGTATTTTGTGTTACTTTAATTACTTATCTGAGAACTAAAGGTCTTTATTAGTATATCAATAGTTGCTAAGTGGATACGCTAAGGTTATATGTATCTAGGATATCATAGACTTAGAATCTGTGATCTTTGCTTTACTTCCTGTTCCTTGTTTGGTTGTGGGCTTAGAGTTAGGGTCACTTATTCGAAGGTCTATCCTGTCTTGGTTACATATGACATGTATACACTACGCAAATGTTGAGGTAACTGATAAAGATCATCTTATAATTATCTAATTAGAGCGTCTATTTAGTTATTTCTTTATCTCTTTTCTCGCATAGATATCATGGCTGGATTCCATATCCCCGGAGACCCGTACTACCCCAACCACAGCAATGCAGGATGGCTGGGAGAAGAGCCAGAAGATGATCACCCAATCCCATTGGATGATCACGAAGCTGAAGGCTTTTCTGAGGATTCTGACTCAGAGCCAGAAGTCAACAACCTACCCCCAGCTGCCAGGACCCAAACCTGAATCCTCGTCCAACATTTCAAGGACCCACACCCCTGTGGGCCACAAACTTGAATAGATGGAGTCAGGAACAGGGTCAACCCATTCCCTATAATGGAGACAGAAGCTTCTACAACCTCACCGAGGGAGGTTCAGCTGACAGGGTCCTACCCATCATGGTTCGAAGGATTTCTCGGAACACTGAGCAAGGTCGAGCAGCTATTGACCGAGTAGTGGAGATTGACGCCAACTCTGGCGTTAACACAGTCCGCATTCGCCAGCTAGAATCTGCTCATGAAAGGACTCAGGTCCGCAATGCAGTTCTGCAGAGGGAACTTGTTGAAACCCAAGCTGAAGTCAGGGAACTTCGAGCTCAGCAAGCAAGATCTGATAGGCGCGTGAGGGACATAGAACGTCTTCTGTCGGAGTCAAGAACTCACTCTAGTAGTTCTCGTCGCCGTTAGAGTCTCATCGACTTCTCTTTTGGATATAACCTAGTTAGTGTAAAAACTCTAGTCTAATTTCCTATCTTTGTAAATCTTAGACCCGTTAGGTCTTGATTAGGTAGTTGTCTGTCAAAATTTTCCCATCTTGGTTGATGTAAGGCCTACTTCTAGGTCATTTTTACAGAACTCATTACATCTGTAATTCCAGTATTGTTGACAGATATCTAATCTCATGGAAATTATTATCCAAATGCTATCATCTGTTAGTTCTAGATCTACATTCAATCGTGCTATTCAATTGTGCTGTTGGGCTATGGAGAGTTAGTCCATGAGTCATTTTCATCAATTGTCCTATTAAATTCTTATCAATATCTTCGTCTTTGTAAACTTATAGTTGAAAAATGCCTCCACGTCGATCGACAAGACGCGATCCTCCCGCACCAACACCACCTGCTCCTCAATTCGATACGGCAGCTCTAAATGCTGCTGTAGCTGCGGCTGTGGCTACAGCCATGGCACAATATCATTCTTCTGGTTCCAATGGAGGAGGAACCCCTGTCCTATCTACTCATGGTGAAATCCATGTGCGCTTTAAAGAGTGCTCCTACAAGGACTTCACTAACTGCAAGCCATTGTCCTTCAAAGGGACAGGCGGAGTCATTGCCCTCTCGCAATGGTTCGAGAAGACCGAATCGGTTTTCGAAATCTGCTCCTGTCCAGAAGGGAGCAAGGTCAAGTTTGCTGCTTGCACCTTTGAGTCAAAAGCCATAACATGGTGGAATAGCCATGTCAAGTCACTATCCCTTATAGTGGCAAATTCTATAGGTTGGGAAGCTCTGAGAGAGCTAATGGTTGAAGAGTACTGCCCGAGGGGAGAAATCCAAAAACTGGAGGAAGAACTGTGGAGCCTAACCATGAAGGGCTCCAACATACTTTCCTACACCGCCAGGTTCTGTGAACTGGTGGCCCTCTGTCCCAACATGGTTCCTACAAAAGGGAAGAAGATTGAAAGATACATATGGGGGCTGGTGCCTCCATTCCAGGGAAATGTTTTGGCTTCCAACCCCACTACATTCGATAGTGCCAAGTGATTGGCACAGCGGCTTATAGACCATGGGATTCGTACCCCGGCCGCGACAACAACCCTGGCCATCTCAGAACCCGCCAGAACCGTTGATTCCAAGCGGAAGTTCTGGGATGACAAAAGGAAAGAAGAAGGCTGCCAAAAGAAGCAGATCGTGGCAGTTCATAGTGCGATAGCACCTGCCACTGCTGCTGCTCCAGTAAAGGAGTACGCTGGAAGTTTTCCCAAGTGCAACAAGTGCAACTTCCACCACGTCGGTGCCTGCCAGGAAATGCAGTGTTTGAACTGCAACAGGAAGGGGCACACAGCCCGTTTCTGTAAAGCTCCGGCGAGGCCAATCAACCAAGTCCCCAGCATAGGAGTGGGCCAAGCTTGCTACAGTTGTGGCGAGGTAGGCCACTACAAAAGAAACTGCCCGAAGGCAGGGAATGCCGGTGGAGTGGCAAGAGTTCTGGCCATAGGCCACGAGGAAGCGGTTGCCGACCCCACAGTGGTCACTGGTACGTTCCTCCTAGATAACTCTTATGCATGCATACTATTTGATAGTGGAGCGGAGAGGAGCTTCGTGAACCAAAAATTTGCTCATTTACTTAAGCAAAAATCACGAGCACTTAAAGAACTGTTCACCGTAGAAATGGCTAACGGAAAGACAGAGAGCACCAGCAGTATTTCATAGGGTGTACCCTAACATTAGATAGCCATTCATTTTCAATCGACCTCATGCCAGTCTCAATTAAAAGTTTCGACGTCATTATCGGCATGGATTGGTTGAGTCTTCATCGTGCTGACATCATGTGTTATGAAAAGGCTGTTCGCCTTAATCTGCCGCCTGACGAAACTCTAGTAGTTTATGGCGACACACCCGGCACGAACCTTCGTATCAGCTCGAGCATTCAAGCTCAAAAATTATTGTGAAAGGAATGTCGCGCATTCCTTGCTCATGTGGTCGATGTGAGCCAAGAAACGAAAGACATTCAGAACATTCCAGTAGTACGTGACTTTCCCGACATCTTTCTGGAAGAACTCCCAGGATTACCTCCGCAACGTCAAGTCGAGTTCAGAATCGACTTAGTTCCAGGGGCTACCCCCGTAGCCAAATCGCCCTATCGGCTAGCACCTGCAGAGATGCAAGAACTGTCCTGTCAACTTAACGAACTGCTCAGCAAGGGATTTATAAGACCAAGCTTCTCACCCTGGGGAGCTCCAGTCTTGTTCGTCAAGAATAAAGACGGATCGTTTCGTATGTGCATCGACTACAGGGAGCTCAACAAACTGACCGTCAATAATCGTTATCCTTTGCCTCGTATTGACGATTTATTTGACCAACTTCAGGGGGCGAATTTCGTTTCCAAAATCGACTTAAGATCCGGATATCACCAACTGCCAGTGCTAGGGGAGGATGTTCCGAAGACAGCCTTCCGAACTCGTTATGGGCACTACGAATTCGTAGTGATGTCGTTCGGATTAACAAACGCACCCGCAGTGTTCATGGATTTAATGAATAGGGTGTGCCATCCTTACTTGGATCAGTTCGTCATCGTCTTCATCGATGACATACTTATCTACTCTCGAAGTAAGGAGGAACATAGTCAACATCTTCGACAGATCTTAGAAACACTTCGTTCGGAGAAGCTCTATGCGAAGTTCTCGAAATGTGAATTTTGGATCCGACGAGTCGAATTCTTAGGGCACGTGGTTAGCGAAGAGGGAATACACGTGGATACTTCGATTCAATAGAAGTCAGAACAGTTTCTGCTAACTTTCAAGCTTTTTGGAATAAGTTTGAGTGTTTTAAAGTTAGTACTTCAGGAGATAACAGGAGAGAGGATGCCCTAGGGTTTATTGTGCAACAATAATATCCCAAAACTCCAAGAGTTTGGAGTTTACGGCCTAAACAAAGGTGTTTATGGCCGTAAACCCTAAAAGGGGGTATAAATATGACACTTAGTCATTATTTACCACTTTTCACATTTTCAAGATCCAAAACCCATTTCTCTCTCAAGTATCATCCGACTTTGCTTCAAGATCTTCAACTTTGTAAGTGTTTCTATCCCTAAAAAGTTGATATCTTACTTAATCTAGTGATCTTACATGATTCCATCCGTGAAATCATTCCAAAAGTGTAGATCTTCAAGTTTCACCAAGAACACCAAGAACACACACTAGTGTTCTTGGACTTTTAGCACCTTTTCAAGCTTCTACCTAGTAAGTACTTCTATCCTAGTGTATTATAAGACTTGTTACACTTCTAATCATCTAGAAAACACCAAGGAAACACAAGATCAAAGGTGTTTACGGTCCAAGATGTTCTTGGACCGTAAACCCTAACAAAGGGGCCAAAGTGGCCCTAGTCCCTTACCAAGCCTTGGAAACTAGTCTAGACCCCTTCCTTGATGTGCTAGGAACTCAAAACAACAAAAAGACCATAAATCACTTGGGTTTACGGCCGTAAACCCAAAGAGAAATGGTCCAAGGACCGTAAACTCCATAAAGGAGTGAAATGGTGCCCTAATCACTTCCTAAGGCTTAAACATCAGGTAGGAATGCTTCTTATGACCTTTAAGGCTTCAAAACACAAAATGGTCAAAGTACCATGAGTTTACGGCTGTAAACTCATGGGTTTACGACCGTAAACTCAAGGGGTGATGGTCACAAAACCATAAACTCCAAAGGAGTTTACCCTTGAACCCTAAACTCAATTACAAGGTCCTACAACCCTTGGATGAAATCCTTAGCACTTATAAGCACTTAAATCAAGTGTTTTACATGTCTTAGGATGTCTTAACTTGGTTAATTAGTTGTTTAATGACTAATTGGATACATATATGTGTAATTATATGTTAACTAGGATCCTTGTGTGTGTTCAAGTCTTCACTTGACACTTAGCATCCTATACAGTCCGTTCATCCAAACCACTCACTACAGGTGAGTTCATACCCCTTAATTAACCTTTTAAATGTTTTAAATGCCTTTATGGGGGGGAATACAAGTTGAACAATTATAGTCATTATATCAATCACATGTGATTAATAACTACCAAACAAGTGGATTTCTTACTTTTCAAACTGTGTTACCAAACTGTTTTACTTCAAACTGTTTTACAAACTCTTTTTCATACCAAATGCTTTTATCAAACTCTTTTACATGTCAAATACTGTTACTTAAACTCTTTTAAACTTATATTCTGTTAAAAGTGTATCTATATAGACATAGTTATATATGTAGGATTGAAAGGACTTAGGACTGATAGCTCACCTTACTTCCTGTTCCTTGTTTGGTTGTGGACTTAGGGTATCAGGGTTATTTGTCCGAAGGTCGTTTGAATCCTAGTTATATATTATGTATATGTATATAGATATAAAAGGTTACTTCTTTCCAGTTCAATACCTTTGGGTAGCAAGGGTATACAAACATGTTCATACATACAAACAACATTACTAGTAAACTATAATAGGTATAGTTTAGGAAGTTACAAATCTATTACTAGACCAATGAAACATACAATGAGTCAGTTCATACATGTGTCATAACTTATAGTGATGAGAAACAAACATAACTTATAGTGATGAGAAACAAACATAACTTATAGTGATGAGAAACAAACATAACTTATAGTGATGAGAAACAAACATAACTTATAGTGATGAGAAACAAACATAATACATAGTGAAGAGAAACAAACAATATCATACAGAGAGAACATACATACAGGCTAGACAGAGGAAGAACACACAATACAGCTAGCACATACATTACATATACATTATTACAGTTATGTGAGCCACGTAACGGGGAATGGCACCACCTGCCATGACCGTTTTGTATCCAGAATCTCCTTAATTGGGGAGCGTATGAGTTTGTGTATAGATCTATACTGGTTTGACTATCCTACACCTTGTTGCTCGCTACAGTGGGACTTGCAAGTCTACGGGTGCCAAACGTCATTTCTTACGACGTCTTACATCGTCGTTTTTCTCTGAGTCGGTAGCAGGGTACAAGCCGATCACATGGTACTTTAAATAACAATTGGTTTAAGGTAGTTAGTACAGCAGTAGTTACTTAATACAACACTACAGTACTATTCCATTTTCCCATTACATTCACTTTGTGAACATTTACATAATGAACAGTAATGTAAAAACTATATTTTTGGTTAATGATAGTCAGATTTGGGAAAATACATACTCTTACAAGAGACACACACAGATACTAGATGCCTTGGTAGAAGGCTACTTTAGTAGGAAACATAGGGTTTTCTAGGGGAGTTCAAACAATTACAAACTTTTACAAACTTATACAATTACAAGACTTACAAAAACTTTCATACAAATACAGACACTAATATACTTATGATCTCACCAGCTTTAAAGCTGATAAACTCTTTCAAAATAACTTGTATTCTCAGGTCACCAGTAGACAGGTACCGGAGCCAGGTTTTCAGAAGATTGAGCTAGTTCAAGACTCATCTTTTATTTTGATGTATATTTTTGGTGTCTATATAACTTGACAGAACACACTTGTATGAAATTATATTATTAATTCAATGGATGATGTTGTTTCTTGTTTACTACTTTGCATTGTTGTGATACTGAACATGACGTCCTCCACCCCCGAACGTTTCTGTCGTTCCGGTTTTGGGGTGTGACAATAATTTAGGTCGATAAGATTTAAGATGTGTGATTCCGCCCTACTCCCTATTCCTTATTTGGTTGTGGGTTTGAGGTGGGGCCACACATCTAAACATCCTGTCAATCTCAATTATATACGACTTGTATACACTGAGTAATAGTGATTGAGCCGAGTATCAGGTCTACCATGAACCTTAAAATAAAACCCTTCATCATATACCCATAGGAACGGAGCTGAAGTCAAGAGAACAATTATGGGTTAAGCTACTAAAATGACTACAAATTCGAAATTTGTTGTCACCCCGGTTAAGCCAACATAGTAGCTGACACCCTCAGTTAGGAAAAGTAACTCAAGTCGTAAGAGTCAAAAACATTGACTACGACCACCCATTCACGCCTGATCCCACAAATTAAGCATCTCAGTAGTGAGCCAAGAAACCTGGAAAGTTGTGACAGGTTAAACTCTGAGAAGAATGGATGAGGAAATTAGAGGTTCTGAGTGGCAGAGTCTTATGCCATCTAGATTTAATCTAGATAGAGAAACTTGGTAACATCGGAAGAGTAGTTGCAAGGGATGCTCGCACTACTCAAGCACTTCGTTCATCCAGATGCAGACGAGAAGTGCCTAGGTCGGAAAGAGTTGTGATAGTGCCTCGTCATGCGAGAAAAGTTACCGTCTCCCTATAGATGATAGACTACATTCACCAAAGTTAATACTAGGATGCTAAGAACCACATGATTACCTCCACGACCAGGAATACTTGAGTAAAGTAGACAGCAGGTTGCGTTAAGCTTTATAACCCAGGTCATGAAGAGATTGTGGACTCGACGTCAGTCTAGGTGTTAGTCGATGGGTTATACAAGATTACACACTTCCTACAAACTAGAGGAAACAGACACAATGGAGAAAGGAGCATGTCTTAGGGATTTGTTAGACTACTAGGTGGTCCAAGGAACATTATCTCTAAGAGATAGTAGAACCACCCCCCCCCCCCCCGAAATAGTCAATCACTTCAGAAAATCTCTAAGGGCGAAGCTAGCCCTGATCAGAGACTGATATCCATGAAACAGCGAAGCAAATGGGAAAATGATTCATCTGATTAAGGATCATGCTAAGAAAGAACCTAATAGGCTATGATGAAGTTGGAGTTATCTAAGTGCAATCTGGTAGAATCCTTTATCATCCCGACATTTGAGGTGTTTTTGTTCGAAGCCCCTCATGAGTCGAAAGTGCAGGTCCTTTCTGCATTGGACTAAGGTAGATGTCGCGCAACCAATAGATGCCAACATATAGCCAGCATCTTTCATATCCACCCTTGAGTGTTCGTTAAGATTCTAATTTCGGGACGAAATTCCCTCTAACGGGGGGATGATGTGACAACCCGAAAATCCTTGTCTTGTAAAGTTCAACTATTCAACTCAGCCGAGTGTCAGCCTTCGTTTTGCTATCTTTTAACGAAATTGTGGGTCTATATGAGTGTTCTAGGCTTAGAATAACCTAGATATGAGTCTTAGGAAGGGTTAGAATGTGTGTAGCATCACAAAATCAGGCCAAACACACCAAGCAAGGTATGTGCGGCCGCACACCCGAGTGTGCGGCCAGCCAGCCGCACACAGCCAACCGCACACCCTCCCAGCCTCACACTTCAGCCTATATAAAGGACCCTAATCCAACCTTACATCCTTTTTCCACTCCTTCAAAGCTGGAACATTCTCTCTCAAGGATCCTTCGTGTTTTCATCTCCAAACGGCAAAACAAGTAAGTATTCATCCTTAGATCATTGATACAACACATTAGAAAGCCTTTTCCTCGAGTTTGATCCGTGAAATCATCATTCTAGATGATCTTCATGAGTGTACGGCCGCACACACATCTTGTGTGACCGCACACCCATCTTTTGGTCCTAAAATGGACTTAAACACTCATCCAAAAACATAGAATCGGCCAAAACACCTTCTTAGGATCATCACAAAGCCTTGGAAAATCGATTTGGACACATTTCTATGGGAGTGTACGACCGCACACAGGCCTGGCCGCACACCCTGGCCGCACACAGACCTGGCCACACACCCTGGCCGTACACCTGGCCGCACACACATAAAAGTCGAGTTTGGTGGCCTTACACTCAAATCTAAGGCCCTACACTCATTTAGGGACTTCAATAGGTGTTTGTAACACTAAATTCTAAGTGTTTTCATGTCCCTAAGGTGTGTCCATGTGTCTATTAGTGGTTATATAGCCTAAGAGTATTCATATATGTGTTATTACATGTTAAACTAGGATCCGTTTATGCTCACGACTTCATTCGACACCCGACGATCCTATATCAATCTTTCTTTCGAGTTACTCACTTCAGGTGAGTTCATACCCCGTTAATCAACCTTTGAAATGATTTTAAATGCTTTTATAGGGGGGAATACAAGTTGAACTATTAAGTTATTATATCAATCACATGTGATTAATAACTATCCATCAAATAGATTTTTGCATGTTAAACCGTTTTATCCAGCTAAAGGTTTTCAAATCTTGTTTTCAAATCTCTTTTAAAGTACTAAAATCTCTTTTTAAATTACTAAATTTTTATCAAAGTCTTTTAACTTATATTCTTGTTAGATTCATGTCTATATAGATATAGTTATATAAGTAGGGTTTGAAGGACTTAGGACTAATGGCCCGCTTTATTTCCTGTTCCTTGTTTGGTGGTGGACTTAGAGCATCCGGTTATTTGTCCGAGTGTCGTTGAAGTCCTAGTTATATATTATGTATACCTGTTTAGATATTAAAACTCTTCCTCCAGTTCAGCGCCTTTGGGTAGCAAAGGTATCTAGATAACCTCTCAAGTAAACTATAGTAGGTATAGTTTAGAAACCAATAATAACTTTTATGAGGAGAAACTAGCTATATCAATATTCTAAAACATGTACTTTTAGTAAAAAGAAACGTATATAGCAATCAGAGCATGAGATACATCCTCATGACGCGGATTTCATCGTTGTCGAGTGGTAACCAGAGTCTCCTGGAGGGAAAGCGGGCATTGTGTGTATAGATCTATATGGGACAGACCATCCCACATCCTGACTGCTAGCTACAGTCCTGGCCGACCAAGACAAGGGGTGACAAATGTCACATTTATTTCGACGCCAGCATGTCGTCGTGTTTACATCCGTCAATCAGTATGGTTACGAGTATCTTCACATTTACCTTATAATTCATGGCCTTAAGGTAATTAGTACCCCTGTAGTTTCTACATATAAAACTACGGTACTATAATATTTTCCCTAATACATTAAACTTAGAATGTTTTGACATAAAACGATAATGTAAAACTATATTTTGATAATGATAGTAACATTTGGGAAAAACGTTCCTTTAAACACAAAACAGTCGAGTCTTGGTAGAAGACTGCTTTTAGTAGAGAAACTCATTCTTTTAAACATGAAACAGTCGAGTCTTGGTAGAAGACTGCTTTTAGTAGAGAAACTCGTTCTTTTAAACATGAAACAGTCGAGTCTTGGTAGAAGACTGCTTTTAGTAAAGAAACTCATTCTTTTAAACATGAAACAGTCGAGTCTTGGTAGAAGACTACTTTATTTAGAAAATATGGGATTTTCTGGAAGGAATTCAAATACTTTATAAACTTTTATCACCATTATCTAATGAGATTATTTTGAGAAAAACATGTATTTATATCAATGTCATTAAAATACTTATGAACTCGCCAGCATTAAAATGTTGATCCTCTCTTTCAAAATAACTTGTATTATCAGGTCGTCAGTAGACAGGTACACTCCGGGAGCTTTTGCGAAGTCAGCCTTGTACCGAGCTGCATCTTATGTTATTCTCTATATCTACTTTTGATGTTGTTGCTAAATTTAACCTATGTAAAAACTTATACTATTAATGCAATGGTTTTTGTACTTTGATTACTATACTGCATGTGTTGTGATACTTGACATGACGTCCGACGCCCCCGAATGTTTCTGTCATTTGGGTTTGGGGGTGTGACAACTTTCATGTTCTTAAAATTACTTTTATTTACTAACGACTTTTTATGTTCCCCCATTGATACATTTTTGGCTATATTAGAAGTATATATATGTAAGATTTTCCAACAAAAGTTCATATATTTGAAATGGTTGAAGAAATAGGTTTTGTTGCATAAAAATAAGAATTTTATTATTTTGTTTCAATATATCAAATACATTAAGTGTATGTTGTGTTATATATCCTATTTTTGTATGATTTTATGACTGTGTAATATGTTTATTGAATACAATTTTTAGAATATATGATTTGGTGTTTTTATATTAGTAAACTTATAGTACTTTCATGTTATTAGGTACTTGTCTAAATATATTGATTTGAAATTCATATTTTTTTAACTTCCAACATTATTTAACTTATTAAATAAACTATTATAACTTATATGGTATATTATTTGAAATATTATTATAATATATTTAGTTGTTTAATTTAAATATGGTGTTCAGTACAATGTTTAAATACAAATTTTAAATTATCAATATAATATATTTAATTTATTAATTTAAATATGGTATTAGATTTTAAACATAAACCAAAATTTCAAATTTACTTAAAAAACGATCAAATATGTTTTTAGATAGTTAAAATGTTTAAATGTGTTGAATACAAACCTCAATCAAATTGTCAAATCAAATTAATTAAAATATTATCTATAAACTATTTTTTTACAATAATATTTAAAAAGCAATTTACATTTATTTATATCAATATCTATTATCAAAAGTAAAAGATGGGCATATAAGTAAATTTTAAATTAATCGATCATAACAGTTATTAAAACTAACACTAAATCAAAAATTATATATAGTAAACGATGGTCATATATTTTTTTAACTTGTCCAGCGGGAGGGCATTCACCTGGTATCTATATATCTATATCATTATCATTATCATTATCATTATCATTATATACTTATAAAGGAAGCATTTTTCCTTTCACCACATTCATTTGAAACTCTCATGTATTTTTCCTTTCACCACATTCATTTGAAACTCTCATGACTTTTGAATTTCTTTCTAATAATGATTATAAGTTGGTTAATAAGATTAAATAAATATCAAGCCTAAAGTGTAATCATATATAAACTAAATTTCAATATTAAAAGAATATATTTACTTCTACATATAAAGTTATTTTTTTTTAACTTTTAACATATTTTCTTAGTTTATTTGTTTTAATATAGTGTTGGATGTAAATAATTATCATTTTAAAGCTACAACTTTTGAACAATTTGTATAAAATACTTAAATTATAAATTTAAATATAACATTATAGGATCAACTTAAATATAAATTTTGGTTTAACTTAAACAACCCAAAGAATATTTTGTAAATAGTTAAAAGTGATAAGTTGTAGTGTCTTTCTAATCATGATTATAAGTTGGTTAATAAGGTTAAATAAATATCAAACCTAAGGTGTAATCATAAATAAACTAAATTTCAATATTAAAATAATATCTTTACTTCTACTTATAAATTTATGTCTTTAACTTTTGACATGTTATACTTAATTTATTAGATTTAATATGTCGTTGTATGTAAACTATTATCAATTTAAAACTACAATTTTTGAACGGTTTGGAAAAAAAATACTTAAATTATTAATTTAAATACAACATTAAAGTCTCAACTTAAATATAAATTTCAGTTTCACTTAAAAAAACTCAATGAATATTTTGTGAATAGTTAAAAGTGATAAATTGTAGTGCTAAATGCAAAAACTAAATTATAATCTCAATTTTATTTCCTAAAGATATTCGTATAATCGTTAAAAGTTTTCAAATAAGTAGCTGAAAATTACTTAAAATAACAATAGTTAAAAATAACTTTATGTAAATGATTATATTGTTACCTTTAAAATCAAAAAACAATGTTTTAAATAATTATAATGATAAAAATTAAAACGTTAGACAAATAAATTTTAAAAAGTTAATTAACAATAACAACAACTATAAATAACATTAAACCATATATTAAATTTATTTTTTTCTCATGAGTAACTCGCGGGTAGAAGTCATTCAAACGGTTGAGATTATGCAGTTATAATAAATGTATATATTATCATATAATTCAAAATAATCAATATATTATATCAATTTAGTGTACAAATTATTATATCAAATTTAACAACAACGTTAAAAAAACATATATTTGTAAAGATTTCAACTATATATGTGTTTCTGCACAACGCGCGGGCATTCGCCTAGTATACTTATAAAATAGACATTTTTAGTTGCACCATATGCATTTGAAACCTCCATGACTTTTCCATTTCTTTCTAATATTTATTATAAATTAGTTAATAATGTTAAATTAATGCAAAAACTAAATTCTAATCATAAATTAACTAAACTACAATATTAAAATATCATATTTTACTTCTATTTAGAAAATTATGACTTTAACTTTTTACATATTGTAGTTAACTTATTAGTTTAGATATGTTGTCATATGTGAGCAATTTTCATTTTAAAGTCACAACTTTTGTATAATTTATGATTTTATGCAAAATAGTTAACTTATAAATTTCATTATATTGTTAAATGGTTAACTTAAGTCAATTTCAGTTAAATTTGAAAAAGTCAAGAGAATATTTTATAAATAGTTAAAAGTTATAAATTATAGTATTACACCTAAATTGTAATTATAAATTAACACAAAAAATCTTGAAATCATTTTTTTATAATCATTAATAATTTTCAAATAAGTAGCTTAAAATAACTTACAATAATAATAGTTAAAAGTAACATTATGTAAAAAAATTATAAAATCTATAAAAACAAAAACCATTTTTGTTGTTTTAAATAATTACAATCAAAGAAACTAACAACATTCATCAAATACATTTTGGAAAAGTTAAATTTCTGAAACTAAATTAAAGTAATTAAGAGTTTCCAAATACGTTATATTAAAAATAACTTACAATAACAATAGTTAAAAGTAATATTATATACAAAAATTATATTGTTATCTTTAAAAACAAAAACAATGTTTGATGTTTTAAATAATTACATGGATAGAAATTCAAATCTTAAGCAAATAAACTTTTTAAAATGAATTAATCATAACAAAAACTATAAATATCATTAAATCATATATTATATTTAATTTTGTTCATGAGTAACCCGCAGGTAGAGGCCATTGAAACAATTGGGATTATAAAATTTTAAAAGTTGCATACATTGTCATATAATTCAAAACAAACAATGTTTATACCAATTTATTATAAAATTTACTAGACACGAGCTAACAACAACATCAATTGGTACTTATGATACATGATGGGTTATTATATATATATATATATATATATATATATATATATATATATATATATATATATATATATATAGGTATATGATCATATTTATAGGGTATCGAGAATGATATGAAAATAAATATGATTTGATAACACACAAAAATCTATTTGTGGTGCATGTAAAAGAGGTATGAAGATGTCAATTTTTATAAGTTAAGTCATTTGTTAATAGCTTTCATTATATTCATGTCGATATTCTTAAAAGCTATTGTATATTCTTTTTTATTATATGAAAATGATATGATCAAGATTTTGAATTTAAGTAAATTGGAGTTTGGTCATTTCTTTTATTGTGTATATGCATTTTTTAGTTCCTATATGTATTGTTTCTTGACAAAAAAATAGTTATATTTGTTTTTTGTTTCGTAGATAATCCATTTATTTTCAACCACATTAATTTGATTTTTTAATATGTTAAACTTTTGTTGATAATTATGTTCATGTCGGTATTCGTAAAAGATATTATATATTCTTTTTGTTATATGAAAATGATATGATGAAGATGTTGAATGTAATTAAATAGGAGTTTGATCATTTCTTTTATTATGTATATGTATTTTTTAGTTCTTCTATGTATTTTTTCTTGAGAAAAAAATGTAGAAGTTATATTTGTTTTTTTTGTTTCATAATTAATCTATTTATCTTCAACCACATTAATTTGAGATTTTAATATATTAAACTTCTTTATTATTATAATTTTAAAGCTAATTATTTAATAAATCTTAGAAACATGGTCATCCAAATCAAAGAAATTCAAGATAGACAATTATCTTGAACCATATTCATTTGGAACTCATAAGACTTTTCAACTTATCATACTTATTTTCTTGGTTAATTGAAAAGTATTACTTATATAAGAACATCATTTTCATGCTTTATTCATATTTTACTCTCTTCTCTTTTCGTTATTGTTATCAAGATTGCATGAAAATAGAAAAGAATTTTTATATAGATATACATGTTCAATAGAAAAATATTACTAGAAGAGATAGGGAGAATAAGAAGGTAAAGTGTGTGTAGGTGTATTATATTACATATACATTGAGCCAAGATCTGAGCCAATGGGTGGAAAAAAAATCGATGGTACTCGTACAATCTCTAAAAAAAGAGTTGAACGATGAACTATGTCAAGAATAACTAAAGATTGGTATGATTAATTTGAATTTTTAAAGATTGTATGCTATTTGGGTTCCTTTCTTTGTTTCGGTTTATGTCCTATTTTTCCTTCCAATTTCTTTAGTTTTCAAGAAAAAAAACTTATGGTTGTACATTTAGAGTTTTATCAATCAAACGTTCAATATTTGATTTTTAAATTAAGAAATTAAGTAACTGACAACAATTAAAAAATGGGTGTTTAGAGAACGATGCAATGAAAAACTTCATAAAGATTTCTAAAGCACTCCACGACAAACAATGTGATATGTCAATATTATTTAAATTCCAACAGATAAAATCAACCATGAGTGTCTTTAAAACTTTATATTTTTTTAATAATGTTTGAAAATTTTCTTTTATATGGTTTTTATTTTTAAATTGTCTAAATTGTAAGCTTGGCCATTAACCAAATATAAACTAACAAATTTATTTTTATTTTTATCATTTTCATATTCAAAAATCTAAAATCTTAATTACATAACCAAATCCAAGTTTAACTCTCAAAATAAAAATTAGAATTAATCAAAAACAAAACCAAAAGATAGACCATATAAAATCCTATGATTATATAACTATTTTCAATCAAAATTCATAGTTGCAATTTCATTTGAGCATTAAATAGTAATAACAAAATGATTTAATGACAATTAAAAAAAATATAAAGATGAGTAAAAGAAAAAAATGAAAAAAAAATATAATTGTAGAAAATAATGTGTTGTGGGAGCCATCAATTTGGTAATTCAATTGGAAATTTGAAATCATTGCATATTGGACTTAGATACATATCATTGAAAAATCATAAAATATTAAAAACTCTTACCAATATAACTTAAAAAAATCGTATTTTATATTGTAACTCATAGTCTCTTATATAATTCTTTTATATAAATAACATACATAAAATCTTAGACGTTTATAATTAAGTTTTTATAGTGAGTTTGTAGCTTTTTGACATAATCATTTAATGGTATACTTAGTTTAAATGATATAATATTAAAAAAGATATTGATTTATTATATACTAATGAATGAAATATAAACAAATTTCTACAACAATATACACTAAACACTCATTAACTATGTACTGTCAAATAACTTTTATCAATACATTACATAATTGTTTTCCAAAACACACGTAGGGTATATGATTTTAATACTATTTAATGAAATGTTTAATTAAGATAATTGTTTAAATCCTAAAAGATTTAATTTAATTAACTAAAAATTAATTAAAGATAATTATTAAATCTTAAATGGTTTAAATATTAATTAATTAAAAGTTAATTAAGTTAATAAGATTTAAACCTTGTATCTTAAAATTTTAAAATACACCTTACATATATTTATAAGAATATGTAATATTATAAGTAAGAGAATAATAATTCTTCATTCGAATCAAGACTAGGCCTCATTCATGAATCCATGTTATAAGAGAGGTATAAGGAAACGGCCTATAAAATGATTGTTGAATGGGTATCATTTTCACTCACCGCTTCTTTGTGTGGTGGATTGTCGTTAGCCGAAAGGGTTCTGATAGGACATAAATCTCATTAAAAGTATAACGTAAACTACTAGACACAACAAAATGTCTCAATCTAGTTACTTAGGAAAAATGTAAACTTGTATGCTAATCCATGAAAACGCACATCATTTTTTTGTATGTCATTAGTGGAGTGTGTGTGGTTAACCGGCACACTAATTTGGAACTACAAAGTAGAAATGACGAAATCAATCGAGTTTATGATTGTTGATGGAGCGTGTGTGGTTAACCGGCACGTCAATGTGAGATCATAAATGCGAACGAGGGTGTCACGCGGGTTTGCATGGTTATTCATATCTTGTTTGTGATCCTCGGTATCCCAGTCACAAAAATAAGAGCATAATCCAAGATTAAACATGTCATTGATAGTTCAATGAATGTCAAAAGATCTAGGAGTTTCATAGTGATTGAAATTGGTAAAATATATTGCCTACCTAAAATAGATTCGCAATTTGATTACGACATCCCTCTTCTTATTATGAATTGAAAATATGGATCATAGCCTTAATTATATAAAATTTGGGTTAACAAATATTAAGGCTTGAAATCAACTAACTAAAACTTTATCTTATATACAGATTTATGGAAATGGTGATCTTCTTCATCCTCCTCCTACCACTCAAAGTTCAAACTTCACTCTTTTGTAAATTTTGTCAAAAGAAAAGCTTACTGGTCCAAACTATATGGACTGGATGAGGAATCTGAAAATGACTCTTCATTATGAGAAGAAATAGTATGTTCTTGATAACCTAATTCCTAAAATTAACATGTAAACTGCTACTCGTGAAGAAATTGTTGCCAATGCTAAACATGTTGACGATGCTACCAAGGTTGCTTGTATCATGATAGCCACAATGATGCTAGAACTGCAAAAGTCTTATAAGGACTACTTGTAACACTCGGTTTCAGATTTGCTTCATTATTCGGGGCTGCGGCCCAATCTTCAATTACCATGAGGCATAGGGCCTTGGGAGAAAGGTTTTGGTCTTTATGGATGTGGGTGTTATGGTTTAAGTGATCCAAGTGTTCGATGGTGTGACAACCCGGAAAATTTTTTGATTTTAAAGCCCAGTCAATCAACTCAACTGAGTGTCAAACTCATTAGTACTGAGTTCTAGCCCGGTTAAAGGTCATTCTAAGGAGTTTTGAGACTAATACACTTAAGGATTAAGTGTTAGAAAGTACCTGCTAGAACCACAGTGTAGCAAATCAAACCATAACCTCACCAAAATGAGTTCACGGCCACAAGACCATGAGTTTACGGCCGTAAACTCATGTGGCCGTAACTCAAGTGTATATAGATGATACTTGGCCATTTTTCTCATTCTTTCCTTCCTTGGCCGATTTTCCTTCAAATCCTCTCAAGTATCATCAAGACTTTCTTCCAAGATCTTCATATAAGTAAGTATTCTTCCTAGATTTGTTGATACATCTCTTAATCTAGTCTCCTTCCATGATTTCATCCATAGAAATCATTCTTTTCTTAGATCTTCAAGAAACACCAAGAACACACACTAGTGTTCTTGGCCAAAACCGACCATTTCAAGCTTCTAGATCGTAATTACTCTTCCCTACACTTCATATCTACTAGGAAGCCTTGAATCACACCCTTGAAACATTCATTTTCCCAAGAACATCTTGAGTTTACGGCCCAAGATCTTCCTTGGCCGTAAACTCAATGTTAAGGCATGTATGGGTCATCAACCCTCCTAGATGCAAAGCTAGTGACCCAGAACCCTTCCTTAATGATTGTAGGACCTTAAACCACACTCACTTCATAATGTCCATGAGTTTACGTCCGTAAGCTCCATGCTTGGCCGTAAACTCATCAAAAGCCTCAATGAAGGTGGTCTTTCTCATCCTAGTGTAGAGCAAAAGTCCCTAAAGCTTCCCTAGCTTTCAAACCAACACTTAGCCATGTTTGACCATGAGTTTACGGCCGTAAACTCCCTTGGGCCGTAAACCCATGGCCGTAAACTCATGTGAGTGTCATTCTACCTTCCTTTGTTGAATCACATGTGATTCCAACACTTGGTCAAGGTGTTTCCTAGTCCCTGAAGGTGTTTCCTTTCATATAGTTGTTTATAAACACTATATTCATGTCCATATGTGTCCTTATATGTCATTTAGGACTTATTGTGTCTCGGGACTTCATTCGTGGAACTTCTCATCCTTACACGCATACCCGTTTGAATCACCCACATCAGGTGAGTTCATACCCCGTAATGAATCTTTTAACTGTTTTAACTGTTTTAAGGGGGGGGGGAATACAAGTTGAACACAATGATAATTGTGTAAATGTTTGTTATAAACATCTTTCAAAATGTTACTTATGTCATTTATAAGTTGTCAAAACATTTCAAAAACTCTTTTAAAGTTATGTTACTTTATAGTTATACAAAACTCCGTTTTTAAAGTACAAACATAACTTAGTAGATAAACGAGTCTTTTCAGTAATAGTCCAAGTAGAACATTAGTAAACTATAATAGGTATAGTTTAGAGAATGCTATTCATTACTTCTAGTATAATGAAGCACACAATGAGTCAGTTCATACATGAGTCAAACACAGTGAAGAGAAACAGACAATACCATACAGAACATACAGTGAAGAGAAACAAACAATACCATATAGAGAGAACACACAATTACAAGAAACAAACAGAACGTACAATATACAGTACAAAACAAACAAGTTAGGTTTCTATAGCATGAGAACACACACAGGATCTAACTATACCAATTGATCACTAACTCATTGTTTTAAACAAAATGTGATAGTTATATTGGGTATACATGATCATATAACAAATGTGAATTTCACGGATTGCAAGAATTTGCAGAGGTCACGTTTGGTTCCCTTAATCTCTTGACAGGGAGAGCGTTTAGTAGGGGTTCTAGCCTTCACATTATGACCGTAATAAAACAAACATGTTTTTAGGTCATCAGTACATCCGCATGTCATTATAAACGACAACTGTGTACTTACATTTCCCATTACTTTCATAAAGTGACAGTACCACTTGAAAGTCAAACTCAAACTATTTTCGAATTAAGATAGTTATAAACTAGGGAAAACATACATTTTTACAAACGGCAAACAGAACAGTCGAGTCTAGCACACAACAATAGATGCCTTGGTAGAAGGCTACGTTCAACAGAAGATGCCTTGGTAGAAGGCTACGTTTAAAAGAAAGGACCATAATGTTAGTCTTATGATTCCTTAATGTATATATCACAGGATATATATATATATATATATACCAATAGGGTCCGACAGGTAATAGGATGTGTGCTCTCCGCTTCACTTCCTGTTCCTTGTTTGGTTGTGAGCTTGGAACGAATTCGCCCAATCTATTTTCTATCTGATTCTATATATATGTATGCTCAGTATACATTAAGTCATCATAAGGGTACCAGGTATGGGTCAGGTTATAGGACACAGAGTCAAAGCACAGTTTTTCTAGTACAAAACATACTTTCCAAAATCAGTACTTTTGGTATATAAAACTAGAAACTTCCCAGTAAAGGGTTTAATCCATTTTATTAAACCAGTACAATTGAAAGGACCTTAGGTGAGTAACTTTATAATACCTTAGTTTATACACCATGTTTATATATAAAACTAATACCCAATAGGTAGTTGGATGTGTACTTTCCGCCTTACTTCCTGTTCCTCGTTTGGTTGTGGGCTTAGGGCAGATTCACCCAGTTAACTTTTTATCCGATATTAGATTATATATATATATATATATATATATATATATATATATATATATATATATATATATATATATATCAGTATAAACTAAGCTATTATAAAAGTAGTCACTGTGGTCACCATTTTATTATAAGAAATATGGGTTTTCTTAAAGAACTTTTCATTAGATATAAAGGAACCATTACAATTAACTCCATGAGTAACAAGTGTTTACACTAGGGTTATATACGACGATGATCTAACAACCAATGGGATGTGTGCTATCCGCCTTAATTTCTGTTCCTCGTTTGGTTGTGAGCTTAGGGCAGATGCGCACAATCGATTGTTTGTTTACTCTGGGTCTTATATAACTCGTATCCGCTTAGTACCCATAGAAAGGGTTGTAGTGTCATTTTACTTAAACTTCCATCAAAGTAGGAAATATAGGATTTTCTAGAGGAACAGGCGAACTTTTCAAAACAGAACTTACAACTTACAACATTTTACAACTACATGTTACAACTACATTTTCAACACCATTTTACATCTACATTTTCAACAACACTTTACAACTTACTTACATCACTAAACTCTTATGAACTCACTAGCTTAACTGCTGATCAACTCTTTCAAATAACTTGTATTCTCAGGAGACTATTAGACAGGTGCTCGTGCTGGGAATTCAGAAGATGGAGCATTATATCTTCAAGTCTTGTTTTGTTATTTGTTTATGAATTCTATGTTTTGTGTACACACACGTTGTAAACAATTTCTTTTGAAATGAAATGGTTATTCATTACTTGCTTACCATATACATATCTCGTGATACTAAACATGACGTCCTCCACCCCTGAACGATTCCGCCGTTCCGGTTTTGGGGTGTGACAGATGGTGTCTTCGGAGGCCAAGAGTATAATTGTAATTTGATAACTTGGTCCTTTATGAAATTTGGGTTCTTGTTCGGGAATTTTTAAGGCAAGGGTGAGTTGTTAGAAGCGTAGGGCTTCTCGTCACCTTTTCGTGGATATAAAGTTCGTCGGAAACCGACTTAGAACGAACGAGTTATGGCCGGAAGAAATTTTAGGGTTTAGAGAGACATCGAGTATGTGGGGCGTACCCGTCGTGTACACAGGGCGTACCGGATGAGAGAATCACGGGTGTCCCATGAGTACGTCGGGCGTACAAAGGGGTACGCGGGGCGTACTCCCTTCAGCACCAAACCCTAATTTTTCGACTTATACCATATATAAACAACATTATATCATCCCTTTGGTCATTTTAGGACAACCTCCACCTCTTTTGACATATATAAAACCCTGGAGTACCTTGGGTGAGCATTGGAGCTTGAAAGATGGTACTTGGTGGTTTGTGCAAGAGAAGAAGAAGGTTGAAGACTCAATCTCCTAAGAGGAGCCTAGATTTCAAGTGTTAGCATCTTCATTTCGAGACTTTAGAGGTATAAAGTCTCTATCTTGGCTACTCATTGATTAGATCTACTTTGGGGTTTGTTTATGGCCATTTTAGCCCCTTTTGCTTGGTCCTTGTGAGCTAGGGTTGTTTCAGGAGCTCAAGCTAGTAGATATGGACTTTTTAAGGGTCCCTTATACATAAAGGTGCAAGCATTATGAAGTATTGGAACTTATGCATGTGTTAAGACCCTCCATTAAGCTCTTTTGATCTCTATAGCCCCATTAAGCCATGCATGCATGTAAAGTTGCCAATTTTACGTGAAAAGTCATCCATAGGAATCAGATTTGAGAGTTTGGAGCAAGGGCTGAGGTGATTAAGTGCTTAATGAGAAGAATGGGGATTCAGAGGAGTACGTTTCGCGTACCCATCTAGTACGTTGCGCGTACCGTCCCCAAGGGGTGTATGTTGGGTGTAACAGCTGAGTACGCGGGGCGTACTCGACCAGGTTGGGTTTTCTTGGATTGTTGACTTTTTGGGCATTTGACCTTTGACCGAAAGTGGACTAGGGTGGACCATTGGATCTTTTGGGCCATTTTGGATATCGATCCTTCTCGGGATAAGTCCATGATGGATCTGGGCCTAATTGGGATATTTGGGCCTTATTGGGCCTTGTGGTGTCGTTGCGGGTTTAAGCTATCGTGTGGTCTTGTATTGCTTGTGGATGTTGTACCAGGTGAGAATGTATCTTTTGGATTAGGAAAAATTAATGGGCTTTAGGGTAAAGCCCATGTAAGGGTTTGGGCCCAATTTGGAAAATTGGGCCATTATTGGGCTTTGGATGATTATTGGTTTGAGGGCATTTATGATTGTGAGTTTGGGCCTTATTCTTGGACCAAACTAGGTGAGGGGTAAAATGGTCTTTTTACCCCATGTATGGATTATTGGATTTAGTGTGGAACCCAATTGTTAATTGGGTGTTATTTGTTTGATAGTGTGGGGATTCTAGCGGATCAGCAGTCAGAGATCTATTCATGGGTCGAAGGCACCAATGTCGGCCCCTTTGGTTTATGTACTATAGGAAGACTCAGGGGTGACCCTTGGCATTTTGTATCAAAGACCAGGAGGCGGCTCCTGGCAATCTGTATGCAAGACCAGAGTCTAAACTCTAGCAGTTATTAGTTAAGTAGTTGTAGATTGTATGTTAGTTGTCTTTGTGATGCTTGCATGAAAGACCAAGAGGTGGCTCCTGGAACTTGTCTATAAGACCCAGGGTTTTGGCCCCCGGTCTGGCAAGGAAGACCACGAGGCGGCTCGTGGCATAATGGCAGGACTATGGTTGGCACATAGCACTTTTATTGATTGATTGGATATGTATGACATGTGTGGCTCGTTTAATATGTATGGTATGTGGTATTTGGGCAACTCACTAAGATTTGTGCTTACAGTTTGTGGTTTATGGTTTCAAGTACTTCTGGTTCGAAAGGGAACGTCCCGGATTGATCGCAACGCATACACCCGTGTTTTTCCGCAATTCATCATTTTGGGATTTACTCTGATAATTGTTTTACTCTGGAATACTTTTAATTATTTGGATACGGATAAATGAATGTTTAAATATTTATATTAAAAATGAAACTTTTACCCTTGATTTTTGGGATGTTACAAGTTGGTATCAGAGCCTTGGTTTGAAGGATTCGGGCATACTCTCAGTTGTGCCTGAACTCAAACTGAGGGTGTAGTGAAAAATTTTATAAAATAAACATTTAATTAAAAAGGAATTTCTGATCAAAGAAATGGGTGTGATGCGTGCAATCAGCCAAGCTCAAGAAAGTGGTTCCCAGAATACCAATACATGTTTATTATGATATATGATATGATTATGAGAATTGCATGCTAGATTGTCACACCCCAAAACCGGAACGGCGGAAACGTTCTGGGGCGGAGGACGTCATATTTAGTATCACAAGACATGCATCATAGTAAGCAAAGTAATAAACAACCATTTCATTTGAAAGAAAGTGTTTACAAAGTATGATTCACATAATATAGAATACATAGCAAATAACAAAAAGACATGAAGTTATACTGCTCCATCTTCTGAATCCCAGTGCGCGAACCTGTCTACTGGTCTCCTGAGAATACAAGTTATTTTGAAAGCGTAGATCAACATTTAAGCTGGTGAGTTCATAAGATTTAAGTGATGTAGTAAGTAGTAAGAAAGTTGTAGTAAGTTGTGTTTAGAAAAGTATGCATGTTCCTCCAGAAAATCCTATATTTCCTGCTTTGATGAAAGATAAGTAAAAATGACTCTACAGTCCTTTCTATGCGTATTAAATGGATACAAGTTATATAAAACTCAGAGTAAACAAACAATCGGTTGTGTGTATCTGCCCTAAGCCCACAACCAAACAAGGAACAGGAAATGAGGCGGAAGGCACACATCTCATTGTTTGTTAGATCATTGTTGTATATAACCCTAGCGTATTCACTCGGTACTCACGGAGTTAACTGTAATAGTTCCTTTAGTTTGATGAAAAGATTCCTTAAGAAAACCCTTATTTCTTATAATAAAATGGTAATCACAGTAGTTCCTTCTATAATCACTTAGTTTATACTAGCTATATATAATCTATATCGAACAAATAGTTAATTGTGTGAATCTGCCCTAAGCCCACAACCAAACAAGGAACAGGGAATGAGGCGGAAAGCACACATCCAACTACCTATCGGATATTAATTATATATAACTCTGATGTATAAACTAAGGTATTACAGAGTTAACCACCTAAGGTCCTTTAAGTTATACTGGTTTAATTAAAATGGATTAAACCCTTTACTGGTAAGTTTCTAGTTTTGTATATCAAAAGTTCTTTACTTGAAAAGTATGCTTTGTACTAGAAAACGGTGCATTGAATTAGTGTCCTATGACCTGGCCCATACCTGGTACCCCTTATGATTACTTAGTGTATACGGAAACATATATATATATATATATATATATATATATATATATATATATATATATATATATATCTAAGATCGGATAGATAGTAGGCTGGGTATATCTGCTCTAAGCCCACAACCAAACAAGGAAGAGGAAATGAAGCGGAAAGCACACATCCTACTACCTGTCGGATCCGATTAATATATATCTCTGAATGTATACACTAAGGAATCATAAAGTTAGCATTATAGGCCCCCTTCTACTAAATGTACTCGACTGTTCTGTGTGTCGGTTGTAAAATGTAAGTTTTCCCTAGTTTAATAACTATCTTGACTCGAAAATGGTTTATATTAACTTTCAAGTGGAACTGTCACAATATGAAAGTATTTGGAAAATATAAGTACTCAGTTTTCTTATGAACTGACATTCTGCTGTACTGATTACCTTAAAATATGTTTGTTTTATTAAGGTCATAACGTGATGGATAGAACCCGTACTATACGCTCTCACTGTAAGAGATTCTGGGAACCAAACGCGACTTCCTATGATCTGGTATACCCAATATAACTATCACTAATTGCCTAGAACAATGAGTTAGTGATTCATTGGTATTATTAGATCTAGTATTTGATCTGGTATACCCAATATAACTATCACTAATTTCCTAGAACAATGAGTTAGTGATTCATTGGTATTATTAGATCTAGTATGTTCCTATGATATAGCATCTTAGTAAGTTCTTTCTGTTATAGTATCTTAGTATCTTCTCGTTATAGTATCTTAGTATCCTCTCGTTATAGTATCTTAGTATCTTCTCTTGTTATAGTATCTTAGTATCCTCTAGTTATAGTATCTTAGTATTCTCTAGTATCTAGTATGAATTGAACCCCTAAACTATACCCCTTATAGTTTACTGGTATTTTACATGAACTGTTGTTGAAAATACTCATTTTTCTACTAAGTTATGCTGGTACTTTAAAAAGGGAGTTTTGTTAAACTATAAAGTAACATAACTTTAAAAGAGTTTTTGAAATGTTTTGATCACTTATAAATGGCATAAGTAATCTTTTGAAAGATATTTATATCAAATAATTACACAATTATCATTGTGTTCAACTTGTATTCCCAACCCCCCCCCCCCTTAAAAGCACTTAAAATAGTTTAAAAGATTGATTACGGGGTATGAACTCACCTTATGTGGGTGATTCAATCGAATATGCGCGTAAGGATGAGAAGTTCCACGAATGAAGTCCCAAGACTTAACGAGTACTAAATGACATATAATGGCATATATTGACATAAATATAGTGTTTAGAAGCAACCAAATGCAAGGAAACACCTTACGGGACTAGGAAACACTTTGTCCAAGTGTTGGAATCACATGTGATTCACTAAAAGGGAGTGTAGGCCATGACAAGGAGTTTGCGGCCATGGGTGTGCGAACAGGGAGTGTGCGGCTTCACACTCATGATAAAAAGTGCACAAAACAGTTCTCCAAAGGTGGGGAGGCTTGTAGGACTGATGCTCAACAAGTGGTAAAGCTGGATTGCACTTTGAAGGCCCCTTTAAGGGTGTTTTAAGGGGTGTACGGCCACACCTGGGTGTGCGGCCACACACACCATATGATTATGAGTGTTGGGCATTTTCTAAGACTTAATCAAGTGTTCTAAACAAGATTCAAGCAAAGGGAAAGGGTACTTACGATCCGGAAGCTCGAGAAGGTCCAAAATCACCAAGAACAAGTGTGTGTTCTTGGTGTTCATGGTGAAATGGATGAAGATTTGAAGATCTAGCCAAAACATGATTTCAAATGGATGAAATTAAAGGATGTAACTAGTTTAAGAAGATTAACAAAAAACCAAAGGAAGAACACTTACAATATTGAAGATCTAGGCTGAAAATCGGATGCTAGTTGAGAGAGAAATTGAGTTCTAGGCTTGGGAGGGTGAAAAGGGATGAAAGAAGGCTAAGTCTACCCTTTGTACAAGTGAGTGTGCTGCCAGGAGAGGGGTGTGCGGCCGTACATTCCTAATGTTGGAGTGTAAGGCTCGATTTTGGTGTCAGAATTGTACGAGATCCATTCCTATACTCGAGGATTGAATGTACTGAGCTTTAAACCTTTAAACGGACTCTAAATGAGGCTAAATGATAGCCGAAATGAGTCTGACACTCAGCTGAGTTGACTGGTTGAGCTTTACAAGGCAAAAATTTTAAAAAAATTCTGGGTTGTCACATAGATTAGGGCTAAGGATCTGCTCAGTATTATATGATAGGAGATGCCTTTATATGACTGATTGTATGAGCTTTAGAATTGCATGCTAGTATGAATTTCTGATAATTGGATAGAATGGCATGATTAGTGTATGTTGGTTACGTTTTCCGGTGCCTGAATGTTGCTTGCTTTGTGAATTGTTGGACTCTTAGTGGTGTGAATTGGCTGCTAAGTGAATATGCTAAGTCACATGTGGCACAGGTTAAATAATCTTAGAGTGATTGATTCGACCCTATTGCAAAGCTCTTGTTTGAGTCCAACCATTATAGGGTTGAGTCTTTTACTCGAAGGATTATCTGATCTCTGTTGCATGTGACTATATTCATGAGGAAGCTAGTAGACATTGGAGGGAGTCCTTCAGCAGCTGAGGGTTGGGTGAGGTCGGTAGCCTAGGAGAGCCTATGATATGCTTCAGTGGGTTTAGTGGTGGGGTTTAGTGAGTTTTTGGTGCATTGGTTTGAGAAGGTGACTTAGAGGATTCAGGATGATTGTTGAGGAAAGTATAGATAGGTGTGGAAGGTAGTATTGGGCCCGTACTACTGAAAGCATAGGATCCACACTCGAATCAGTGAGGGTCTTGGAGAATCTAACAAGCTTATGGGGGAGGTTTGTAAGTCCCTAAAATAGCTTTGATGTATCAATCAGATTCACTTGATGGTGCGGAATCTCAATCAAGTGAATGATGCAAGATAGAATAAAGAAGAAGAATAAGAACAAGATGAATCTTCAATGCACACAATGTATTCAATAATCGTCCGGTACACAAGATTGACTCTTTCACACGTTCTCTCTTCTTTCTCTCTCTAAAACACGTTCCAACAATATGGCAGCCCTTCCTTGAATGTTCCCTCCTCTCTTGTGACTCCCTTACATGCCCCTAAGCAACACTATTTATACTTGGACTAAAATACAAAGCCCAAACCCAAAGGCCTAATCGAAATCACACGTGATTTCGGTCCAAACAACAAGGAAACTTAAGGGGATTTCGGCCCTAGATCAAAAACTATAAAATGCCTAGAAAAGAAAAGTATAAACCATAAATTTAGACCTAACAATCTCCCCCTTGGTTTATACATTTCTTTTCTTATGACCTAACAAACTCCCCCTGGGTTTGTAGCTTTCTTTTCTTTTCAATCTTCGCTTTGTGCTTGGCTTCAGCCTTTATCTTCGATTTCTTCACAACTTCAAGATGAACATATGAATGTCTGAATGAATGACTTCATCTTGAACAGTTGGATTTTTCTTCAAAAAATTGACTTTGAACGCACATTGGGTGTGGAGGCTTCTTGTAAGGATTCTTGAAAATCAGGACTTGCAGCTTTGAGAATCTTCAGAGAAAATAACAGAGAGACCAATTCTTCTGGATCACTTCAGCAGGTTCATAAATAGCAGCAAATTGATTGAGGAGGCTTCAATGCAATTCATCACATAACTTCAAGTACAGCTTCACCTTGCTTCTGGGCTTGAAAGATTGTGTGTTGAAAAATAATATTCACTTTTTGTTCCTTCAAATGAACGTTCTTCAATGATCACCGTTGCGCCTTGAAAAGTAACAAATGACTAAAAAGTCTCTACAGATCACAGAATCATAAAGACCCTTCTCA
Source organism: Lactuca virosa (assembly GCF_052849685.1). NCBI lineage: Eukaryota > Viridiplantae > Streptophyta > Magnoliopsida > Asterales > Asteraceae > Lactuca > Lactuca virosa. The sequence goes on from NC_136428.1 coordinate 179,299,707, forward strand.
CCACAGTTGTTCAAGGACCCAGGCTTGGCTCAGATGGAGACTACTCGCAGTATCTGTGTGACAAAAGAAATTTTGAGAATGGTCTTTATGATTCTGTGATGAGTCTCTTCTTCCTTTGAATTCTCATTGAGTCTCTTCTTCCTTTGAGTTCTCGTTTTAAGACAAAAGAAATTTTGAGATAAAAAACAAAACTAAAAAATTAACTTAGCTCACAATAGAAATAACTAAGAAATAAAAATACAAGTAAAATACTCAAAAACAATGTTTTTGGATTTTTTTGTATTTTTATGAAAAAGAAATAAAACAGAAATAAAAAATATTTTTTTATTTTTTAAATTTTATGATTTTTGTTTGATTTTTTTTAATTTTAATTCTCCCTCTAGGGGAAAACTATGAACAAATTAACAAAAACAAAAATAAAATAAAAAGACTTTTGGGATCAAAGTTGTCAAGCAATTCAATATCGTTTATCAGCACACACCTGCAAGTTTAGATCTGGTCAATCACCGATATTGTGATCCACTTAAACACAAATGATATTGACAAGTTGGACAGATTATAAGTGACAAGGCATTGCACCTATATTCCTAAATAGACCATTTAGCTGACGACGACCAAGGATATTGTTGTCCACCTAAATTCAGAAGCGAGATCTACAGACAACCTATTAAATGGTTCAATTTTAGATGTACTAGAACGTGTTCCCCACTTCCCGACATACCCCAGCAATCAAGAACTTCCAAAGAACTCCTTACTTTAGGTGAGTAGACAATCATTAAGATAGAAGTCAGATTTAGAAATGCATATGTTGTATACACAGGTCAGATCTCTTCCAATCACGCATAGGGAACAACATATGTCTAACTGGAATAGAGGGATTGAGAGGTAGAATGTTGCATATGTTGTGTTCCAGGTCAGATCCTTTCCAATCACACAGAGGAGACATCATATGGCTAATAGATAGAAAGAATTGCATAGAAAAGAAGATGCATAGAGATAGAGTTGCATATGTTGCATTCCAGGTCGGATCTCTTCCAATCACGCAGAGGAGGCAACATATGACTAACAGATAGAAAGCAAGAAAATAATCTCCTACAGACCTACTTTATCAGAACCCCTTAGTCGCCCTATCAGTACCGGAATTAAGGACATAAGTCCGTACATCGAGGAAATGTTAAGCCACAGTTCTAGATACATATGATTTTAGTGTATCTCGCAGGCTCCCTTGTTTATCTCACTGCTCAATCTACTTGAGCGTCGTATAGTCAGTCCAAATGGAACTATCTAAGTCCACACTGTCAAGTACTTTCATTGTCAGCTATGTCTAGTCCTTTTGAATCCTTCGTGCCTAGCAGCGCATTGAGCACATAGTCTAGACAATTCAGCTTCAGTACCTTATACTTGTTTAAATTGCCTGTTATCACTCATTCTTGATATCACTTCCCAAAAACACTTTACCAAAGAAGAAATATTTTTGGAATTTTTGATTTTTTAATTTTTTAATTTTTTATTTCTCCCCCTTAATTTGTGCATGGGGAAGAAAGAAAATAAATGCGCACATTTAAAAAATGTCTTGAAAACGCATCATTTAAGAAAAAACTCAGGAGTGTCGAGAAGAAAACTCAAACCATAATTCAGCAATTGAAGATGCATCCAGATGACTTGATAACATCAAGCAAATGCAGCAACGCATTCAAACTTAGTTGTATTTCAATTCCGGAACAGATCCAAAAATTCTTCACATCGTTAAGTATAATCCCTAAATTGTGATCCTTTTCTTTCTTCCTTTCCCGCAAAGGACGCATACTCTCAATGAAGATTCTGAATGTCGTACATATGAGAGATGTACCCTATCATGTGCTTGGAACAGCCACTATCAACAAACCGAAGTCTGATGATATTCCTCCATAGCTGCTCCGACACAGAGTGTGGAATTAGTTGGTCTTTGGGACCCAGTCCATTTTGAAGCTGGGTTGACCTTTATCATCTATGCAAGGTACTCTCTCCCATGAAATATTATGTTTATCACACACAGAAGATGAAGAAATGTTAGAATCATTAGATGATTTGGGAGTGTGAACCTTTGATACCCATCTGTAGTCGGGTTTAACCTATTTCTTGTTTGATCGAATGGATGCCTTCTCACTTGCGTTAGAACTTGAAACCGATCTCCGGGATGACTTCGAATTAACTGATATTCATTTAACTGAACCATATCGTGAATTGGGATTCTTGGCTGACATTCCCTTCTTGTCCTTGGGAGTTGTATTCTTGGCCTTTTTCGCATTCCAGTCACCATTGCGCGATTGTGACCTCGAAGGGTTTCTTTTGAAGAATCTCCCTATTGGCGCGTTCAGCCAACCTTGTGAATAGCAGGGAACATATGCACAATTTGTATAATTTCTGGCAATGTGTCCAGATGTTCCACAGTGAAAACAGGTATGTTTCTTCATGTAGAAGTTGTTTCTGCCTGCCCCTAGTAGCATGTCCATGCCTTATTTCTGATTGTTCCCACATGCACACTTGCAGCAAGCAGTCTGTTTCACTTGTTTTGTTGACCTGTATTTACCAACAACAGGTTTATTAAAAGTAACAGAATTAGAAGCAACAGATTCAGAGTTTAAAGAGACATTGGTTTGACAATCAGCAGAATTAACAAAACTAGAATTAATTTTGTTCTCATCTTCCATTACTTTACCTACACATGAAGTAGAAGCATTAGTATCGCTCACCTCAATATTCTCAGTTGGCCCAGATTATTCAGTCTTAACTGAAGCTGGTAGAGGGGGTTGGCCATACTGAGCAGGTATCTATTCCTCATGGGTTTCAAGGGGTGGGGTATAGTTGTCATTGAAGGGAGGTGGAACACTGTGATACCCTAGACCCTTAGTTTGATTATCTTTAAATTTTAATTGTTTTTCTATCATGGACACAACTACCTCACTTGACACGTCAAATTTCTTAAAGTTAAATCCAGCATCTTTATATTTAGCTTTTAATGCATCAAGTTCGGCAGTTAATTTGGCAATTTCCTTTTTAGCATAATTATAATTTTCACATTTATTACTATATTCTTCTTGAAGTTTTCTGAAGTCCTTGGTTTTGGCCTCTAGTTGTTCTTTTAGAGGTTTTTGTCCCTTCCTAAGAGTATAGCCTTCATACCTAAGGTCTTCATTGTCTCTACGTAATATATCAATTTGATCACGAAAAAGCTTAATTGTAGCTTCACAGGACTGAGAACATGAAGTTTCATTAACCTTGGTGATTGAGGAACTCATTGTTTACCAAAAATACCCTTTGACTTGAAAAATCAAACTTGAAAAGTCAAACTTAAAAGTCAAAATTCAAAGTCAAACTTGAAGGTCAAATGTAAAAAGTCAAACTTGAAAATTAAAACTTGAAAGTTTAACGAGAAAGTCAAAGTTAAAAGTCAAAGATTAAACTTGATAGTCAAAAGTCAACTTTGAAAGTCAAAGGTCAAAATTGAAAGTCAAAAGTCCAGCTTGGAAGTCAAAAGTCGAAAGTCAAAACTATAGGCCGAAAACGAGACTTCAAATTTTGAAAAACTGATTTTTAGTCCGAAAATGCGAGGCTTCTCATCCTAACCGAGAAGTCTCGCACTGAAAACAGCTTCTGACCGAAAACGAGGATCTAGCACCGAAATCGTTGACCGAACACGTAGACCGAAAGCGAAGCCGAAAACCGGACCGAGAACCCTCGCAGACGCTCCACCGAAAACTCTGTTGACCGAGAACCCTCGCAGATGCTCCACCGCAAATGTTGCTGACGTAAACTCGTTCCTGGCCGAAAACACCGCGGAAACCCTAATCCGAGACCGAGAATAGCCGCCGGGGTCTCGCAAAAATCGTCCAAAAACACAAAATTTTCAACTTTTAACACAAAAACTCGATCAAAAACTCAAAAAATATGAAGAACACGAAGAACGAACAGCCAATATTTCGTCCAAAACAATTCAAAAACGCCAAAAACTTCAAGAAAAAGTCTAAGAAACTCTTAAAATCTTGCCAAATTGATTGATACGATCCAAGCTCTGATACCACTTATAAGTCCCTAAAATAGCTTTGATGTATCAATCAGATTCACTTGATGGTGCGGAATCCCAATCAAGTGAATGATTCAAGATAGAATAAAGAAGAAGAAGAAGAAGAATATGAATCTTCAATGCTCACAATGTATTCAATAATCGTCCGGTACATAAGATTGACTCTTTCACACGTTCTCTCTTCTTTCTCTCTCTAAAACACGTTCCAACAATATGGCAGCCCTTCCTTGAACGTTCCCTCCTCTCTTGTGACTCCATTACACGCCCCTAAGCAACACTATTTATACTTGGACTAAAATACAAAGCCCAAACCCAAAGGCCTGACCGAAATCACATGTGATTTCGGTCCAAACAACAAGGAAACTCAAGGGGATTTTGGCCCTAGACCGAAAACTATAAAATGACTAGAAAAGCAAAGTATAAACCATAAATTTAGACCTAAAAGAATTTTTTGATATGTTCTGATCATTGGCATGTCGTATTTCAGTTTGGTGATGAGCACTCAGGGAGGAGATTCTTGTAACACCCAGAATCAGAAAGACCAAGAAAAGAAAGGAAAAGCTCTAAGTCATGAGTCAACTCGTCGAGTCCAGGGAGGAACCCGACGAGTCGGAGCGGGATCCGGGGTATAGAGTAAGTGACCAACTCGGCAAGTCGGCTAGTGGATTCGGCAAGTCTGGTCTAGACGAGAAAAGCCCTAATCCCAGGGGTTGTGCCCTATATAAAGCACATTATAACCCACCCTCAGCCTCTTTACCACCCTTTTGAGATCCAGAAACCCTAAATCGTGAGTGAGAGTCCTCGGAGGCAATTTGGAGCTTAGATAAGTGGTTTTTGGTGAAGAGATCTTGAAGATCAAGAAGCTTGGATCAAGGGGTTTACAGAGATCTGGATTATTCTTCAGTGGGAGGTCATCTTGGAGGTAATAAGCTGTTACCTTCACCCTTTTTGCATCTAGATCTATTCTCGAATGAGATTTTGGGGCTATTTTGGTAAGATTGAGATCTATTTCGGGTTTGGGGCTTAGATCTGAGGTTGCTACTCCAGATCTAGATTTGTGATGGTCCAGAATGGCTTAAAGCAGCAGTCAATGAGTTATTGGTGAAGCCCCTTTGTCTTAAACCCTAGCCCTAGAGTGTTTTGGGCCTTTAGCTCCTTGGTTTCACGTAAAGTTTGCAACTTTACGTGGGGGATAGATTATAGAAGAGTGGATCTATGGATTGGAGCCCCTGCATGGCTCGAAAACCCACTGTATGGATTGAGAACTGGAGAGACTCGGCGAGTCACATGGGTGTACTCGACGAGTTGTATGAATATGTGCATGAGCTCGGTGAGTTGGAAGAACAACTCGGCGAGTCTGTTGAAGATTGCCTAGGACTCGGTGAGTCTGTTCTTGGACTCGACGAGTCAGGTCGCAGGACCCCCAACCTTTTCTGGTTAAGACGCAGATCAGTGAGTTGAGTGGTGACTCAGTGAGTTGGACAGGATAGGACTCAGAGATCGTTGAACTCGACGAGTCCTAGGGTGACTCGGCGAGTTTGGGTCGTATTTTGAGAGCTTCTGAGTTTAAGGACTCGGCGAGTCTACGGGTTGACTCGGCGAGTCGAGTCAACTGGAAGGTTGACTTTGACCAGGACTTTGACTTTAACCATAGTTGACTTAGTTTGACTTCTAGAGTTCAGTTTGGAACTAAGTGTTATATTGATAATAGTAGCTCGGGGAGCTAGTGGAGCAGCGGTTCAGAGAGTTGTCGGTTAGCAGCCAGAGGGTTATCAGCAAAGTTCAGCAGTGCAGGTGAGTTTCCCTTTGTGTGGATGGGTCTACGGCCACAATGTCGGCCCATGTAGTTATGAGTAGGAAGACCCGGGGGTTAGCCCTAGGCACTGTTTGCTAGTATGATATTCAGGACCAAGGTCCAATGTCGGGCGGGTGCCCAAGGAATGGTTTGCATGATAGAGTATACTTGTTGTCTGTGTGATACATGTATGTGCCTGGTAGGGAGGTGAGTGTGGGTGAGGTCCTGTATCTCACCAATAGCAAAGTATGGACGGTGTTCCATATCTCATTAGCAGCAGAGCAGGGGCGAGGCCCAAGTCAGGAAAAGAGTGTGTGTGGGCTGGGCCCGTATCTCACTATCAGAAGGAGTGTGGACGGGGTTCCACGACTCATCAGTAGGAGGATAAGGGCGAGGCCCAAGATAGGCGAGGCCATAGAACAGGATTCAGTAGTATATGTTCAGTTATGTGTTGTGGTATGTTTATGTGTTAGTATATGTTAGCGGGCGGGGCCCAGAGACAGGCGGGGCCTAAGAGAAACAGATATGTATCCGAGCGGGGCTCGAAGCCAGGCGGGGCCTGGAGCGGCGGGGCCGTTGTAGCGGGCGAGGCCCGAGGTAGTGGGCGAGGCCCGAAGTAGCGGGCGTGGCCCAGTATTTGCAGTATGTGATTATGCAGGGTATGTGGTAGGTTGGGGAACTCACTAAGCTTCGTGCTTACAGTTTTTAGTTTTGGTTTCAGGTACTTCCGGTAGCGGAGGGAAGAGCTCGGGATGATCACATGGCACACACCATAGTTAGTCAGCCTGGGATGTTTTACTCTGATGAAATGAACAAGTGTTTTGGAAATGAAACTATGATTTGTCATATAAACCCTTTTTATATGTTTGAATGACTTAACGCTATGAATTAGTAATGTTTTAAAAGAAACTTTTGGACTCGAAATTTGGGATGTTACAAGTTGGTATCAGAGCCTTGGTTTGAGGGATTCGGGCACACTCTAGGGTGTGTCTGAACTCAAACTGAGGAAGTGGTATAAAATTTTCAAAAGAAAAACCGTATTTATAAAAGGATTTTGAGGAAAGAAAAGGGTTTTAGAAAAAGCAAAAGGAACTTTGAAAAGAGAAAAGGGTGTGGTGCATGCAATCAGCCGAGCTCAAGTAAGTACCCCAAAATACCCATACAAGTTATGTTATGATATGCTTATTAGAACTGCATGCTAGATTAGGGCTAAGGATCTAGGAGGATGCCTTATGTGCCTGTTATATGTGTATGAGCTTTATGAATTGCATGCTAGAACAGATTCCTGATTAGAGGATAGAACAGCTTTATTGTATTATGTGGTTAGCTTTCCCAATGCCCGAATGTTGCTTGCTTTGTGCTATTAGGAGTTTTAGTTATCTCTGATTAACTAGTAAACGAATATGTTAAGTTACATATTGCAAGGACTAAATAATTTCAGAAGGTTCGGTCTAGCCCTATTTCGCAGCTCTTGTCTGAGTCCAACCGTTGTAGGGTAGGACCTCTCATTCGAAGAATTATCTAGTCTAAGCAATATGTAATGGTATTCGCGAGTTAGTTAAGGGGTGATAACAGGGACTTCTTATGCAGCTGATGGCAGATAGTGAGTTGGAGGTTACCCTAGGGCAAGCCTAGGATGAGAGTAGTGTTGGGAGCAGTGTTAGTAGCAGTGAAAGGGACTTGGTGTAGTCAAGGCAATTCTTGAGGAAAGTACGGATAGATGTGGAAGGTAGTAGGGGCCCATACTACTGAAAGCAGAGGATCTGTACTCGATTCAAGAAGGGCTGAGATGAAACCGGGGAACTTGTAGTGTGAGTGTGATCTCTCAGTAGAGATGTGTATGTTAATGATAGTTATGATATGTTGCAAGAATGGTAACTCTACGGGGTAGACCAGTTGGCGGATCAGGCGCCGGAGAGGGATCAGGCTCGGGTTCAGCGACCGAGCAGCTCGAGGAGCGGATGAGGGAGTTTGTATCAGCCGAGGTTACGCGCAGTATTCTAGATCAGACTCCTGTGATCTTTGGCACAGTCAAGGAGGGCATACTGGAGATATTAGATGAGAGGCTGGGCGCCTTCCGTGCAGAGATGGTGGCTATGATAGGAGCGCGTACTTTGACATTCCGAGAGTTTAGAGCTTGTGGCGCACCAGATTACCATGGGGCTAGGGACCCCATCGCTAGCAGCAAGTGGTTGGCCGATGTTGCCAACGCCTTTCGTACGAGCCAATGTCCCGAGGGGACAAGGTCCGACTTGCCTCCTGTCTTCTGAAGGACAGAGCACGGGATTGGTGGGAGGAGGTTGGACATGCCATTGGAGATGATGCTGTGTTGGACGCGATGACATGGACTGATTTCTCGGCTAGGTTCAGGGCCAAGTTTGCACCAGTGATCGAGGTGCAGCAGCTAGCACGAGATTTTCAGGATTTGAAGCAGACGATTGAGACTGTGGCGGAGATCACCGCCAAGTTCAGAGAGAGAGCCCTTCTCGTGCCGCAGTATGTGGCGGACGAGGAGATGAAGAAGGCTCGATATCACGAGATGCTGAGATGTGACATCAGGCAGTTTGTGAGCAGGTCCAGCTGCAAGACACTGGAGGACATGATTGCTCGTGCCAGGGAGAGAGATTGATTTGGAGTTAGAGAGGAAGAGGAAACCGGATGAGATTCAGGTAGCCACGTGTTCAGGCAAGGGACCCAAGGGGTCAGACTCGAGATCGAGGGATTTCCAGAGCCGCAGCCGATGCGGGAAGTGTGGCAGGACACACGAGGGTGTGTGCAGGAGTGGCAGTAGTGCGGATTCAGGCTGCTTCAAGTGCGGCCAGACTGGTCATTTTAGCAGAGATTGTACTGCCGCCACCACTCAGGGATCAGACCTAATATGTTTTCATTGCAGTCAGACGGGCCACAAGAACGCCCAGTGTCCGAGTTTGCTTTCAGCAGGACAGGTGATAGCACTTGCTCCCGCGACTTTGAGGATCACCGACAGTCGGCAGGGTCGGGCAGAGGCGCCTACGTCACGGAGCAGGGTGTACCAGTTGGTTTCAGATGACATGCGAGCAGCCCCAGATGTGCCAGGTCACTCAAGATGCGGTCGTTGTAGCAAGCGTGAGATTAGGATTCTAGAAGTATTTCACCAGCTTCAAGGACGGTGGCGTCGTGGTATTGATTAGTTTTGGGGCACCAGCAGCGGTAAGCATCAGTTTTTAGCAGATCGACCATGGAGTGGTAAGAAGGATTGGGAATCCTTTCCAGACAGTGAACTGTAGGGAGCTAGTTGAATCGAAGTGGGGGAGGAACCCTCGTATAGTCAGGAACGGAAGAAAGTGCGAAGATGGGATGAGTTCGCCACTTTGTTGAGCAGGATAGTAGTCTGAGTGGCTGAACAGATTGAGAAACGCGTGAGTTGGGAGTTAGGAAACTCCCCAGTGTTGGGTGCGTGTAAGAGCGATCAGTAGATGATTGGTTTGGGAAACCAGGTTGAAGATTTTCTCGGCAGGACGTGATTTTAGTTAGGATGTAAGAGTGCGGGTAAGCCATAGCATTCATTAGCAGTTTAGTTCGCGGAGTGTGGGTTGGGGCCCGTTTCTCCTAGTTAGCAAGGTAGGGAGCAGGAAAAGGTAGTTCGTTGAGACCTTGGGAGAGGCCGCTCCAGGATACAGTTGGGTGAGACCCGTGGGCGAGGCCCGTATGATTAGTAGCAGTATAGGTGAGACCTAGGAGCAGGATTGCTAAGTAGTATGGTTCGGGTGAGACCCGTGGGCGAGGCCCGTGCGAAAGTAGCTAGGCAGGTGAGCCTAAAGGGAGAGACCGCTCTAAGATATGGTTTGGGTGAGACCCGTGGGCGAGGCCCGTGAGATTATAGCAGCGCAGGTGGGGCCTGGTAAGGACCTTAGGGTCAGGATAGGGGATCGAGGATCCCAAGACTTGTAGCGCCAGAGTGGCTGGATTGATAAAGCAGTGTAGATAGCTGAAGTTTCTTCGGAAGTTGCTGGGAGCGACTAAGAGATTGTGCTAGTTGTAGTGACCGGTGAGTATCCGGTAACCCAGTTATCGGCAGAATCTGTAGAGGGACCAGGGTGGTCTCGGTCCATTCGGAAGGCAAATGAGAAATGGCAGGACTTTAAGGCAGGGAAGTGACGACAGAGAAGTATGGCGTGGGATAGCTAGTTGACCGAGGAGTGCTACGCCTCTCGCAGCAGGGTTGGATAATCTCAGAGGGAAGGGTTTGACCCTGTCGCGCAGCTCTCGTTGGAGTCTAACCGTTACAGGGATGAATCTTTTACTCACAGGATTATCTGGTCCATACGTTGGGTTGGGTGCTCAGCGCCAAGTTATAGTAAGCATGAAGTGTTCGGTGGGTATCGACAGTAGTGACCAGCACTGGGAGTGGCTGGAGTAATGGATACCATGAAGGATATGTCTTTCACAGTGGTAGAGGAGGGTTCGTGGTGGAACGTTGCCTTGGGAAAGCCAGAAAACGCGCAAGGACAAAGGGGGTGAACCCCTAGGATTTCAGCATAAGTACTCGGGGAGTACTGGGAGGACTGTCAGTTGAGAGAGTTGTGTGCTCAGGATTGGCGGGATTTGAGTGCACTTGAGGATTGATATCTACGAGGGCTAGTTTTATTCTGGGTAACCGGGCGGAAGGTCCATGTGAGTGGTCGGCTGGAGTTATAGTCGTCGGGCAGGGGCGATGTGAACGGATTGCAGGACAGTTGGCCGTAGAGGACTTCGAGGACGAAGTCTAGTTTAAGTGGGGGAGAGTTGTAACACCCCGAATCAGAAAGACCAAGAAAAGAAAGGAAAAGCTCTAAGTCATGAGTCAACTCGTCGATTCCAGGGAGGAACTCGACGAGTCGGAGCGGGATCCGGGGTATAGAGTAAATGACCGACTCGGCGAGTCGGCTAGTGGACTCGGCGAGTCTGGTCTGGACGAGAAAAGCCCTAATCCCAGGGTTGTGCCCTATATAAAGCACATTATAACCCACCCTCAGCCTCTTTACCACCCTTTTGAGATCCAGAAACCCTAAATCGTGAGTGAGAGTCCTTGGAGGCAATTTGGAGCTTAGATAAGTGGTTTTTGGTGAAGAGATCTTGAAGATCAAGAAGCTTGGATCAAGGGGTTTACAGAGATCTGGATTATTCTTCAGTGGGAGGTCATCTTGGAGGTAATAAGTTGTTACCTTCACCCTTTTTGCATCTAGATCTATTCTCGAATGAGATTTTGGGGCTATTTTGGTAAGATTGAGATCTATTTCGGGTTTGGGGCTTAGATCTGAGGTTGCTACTCCAGATCTAGATTTGTGATGGTCCAGAATGGCTTAAAGCAGCAGTCAATGAGTTATTGGTGAAGCCCCTTTGTCTTAACCCCTAGCCCTAGAGTGTTTTGGGCCTTTAGCTCCTTGGTTTCACGTAAAGTTTGCAACTTTACGTGGGGGATAGATTGTAGAAGAGTGGATCTATGGATTGGAGCCCCTGCATGGCTCGAAAACCCACTGTATGGATTGAGAACTGGAGAGACTCGGCGAGTCACATGGGTGTACTCGACGAGTTGTATGAATATGTGCATGAGCTCAGCGAGTTGGAAGAACAACTCGGCGATTCTGTTGAAGATTGCCTAGGACTCGGTGAGTTTGTTCTTGGACTCGACGAGTCAGGTCGCAGGACCCCCAACCTCTTCTGGTTAAGACGCAGATCAGAGAGTTGAGTGGTGACTCAGTGAGTTGGACAGGATGGGACTCAGAGATCGTTGAACTCGACGAGTCCTGGGGTGACTCGGCGAGTTTGGATCGTATTTTGACAGCTTCTGAGTTTAAGGACTCGGCGAGTCGACGGGTTGACTCGGCGGGTCGAGTCAACTGGAAGATTGACTTTGACCAGGACTTTAACTTTAACCAGAGTTGACTTAGTTTGACTTCTAGAGTTCAGTTTGGAACTAAGTGTTATATTGATAATAGTAGCTCGGGGAGCTAGTGGAGCAGCGGTTCAGAGAGTTGTCGGTTAGCAGCCAGAGGGTTATCAGCAAAGTTCAGCAGTGCAGGTGAGTTTCCCTTTGTGTGGATGGGTCTACGGCCACAATGTCGGCCCATGTAGTTATGAGTAGGAAGACCCGGGGGTTAGCCCTAGGCATTGTTTGCTAGTATGATATTCAGGACCAAGGTCCAATGTCGGGCGGGTGCCCAAGGAATGGTTTGCATGATAGAGTATACTTGTTGTCTGTGTGATACATGTATGTGCCTGGTAGGGAGGTGAGTGTGGGTGAGGTCCTGTATCTCACCAATAGCAAAGTATGGACGGTGTTCCATATCTCATTAGCAGCAGAGCAGGGGCGAGGCCCAAGTCAGGAAAAGAGTGCGTGTGGGCTGGGCCCGTATCTCACTATCAGAAGGAGTGTGGACGGGGTTCCACGACTCATCAGTAGCATGACAAGGGCGAGGCCCAAGATAGGCGAGGCCATAGAACAGGATTCAGTAGTATATGTTCAGTTATGTGTTGTGGTATGTTTATGTGTTAGTATATGTTAGCGGGCAGGGCCCAGAGACAGGCGGGGCCTAAGAGAAACAGATATGTATCCGAGCGGGGCTCGAAGCCAGGCGGGGCCTGGAGCGGCGGGGCCGTTGTAGCGGGCGAGGCTCGAGGTAGTGGGCGAGGCCCGAAGTAGCGGGCGTGGCCCAGTATTTGCAGTATGTGATTATACAGGGTATGTGGTAGGTTGGGGAACTCACTAAGCTTCATGCTTACAGTTTTCAGTGTTGGTTTCAGGTACTTCCGGTAGCGGAGGGAAGAGCTCGGGATGATCGCATGGCACACACCATAGTTAGTCAGCCTGGGATGTTTTACTCTGATGAAATGAACAAGTGTTTTGGAAATGAAACTATGATTTGTCATATAAACCCTTTTTGTATGTTTGAATGACTTAACGCTATGAATTAGTAATGTTTTAAAAGAAATTTTTGGACTCGAAATTTGGGATGTTACAATTCTGGTTCTGGTTCTAGTTCTGGCTCAGGAGCAGGTACTGAGCCGATTAGCGAGCAGATGTAGGAGTTCAACTCATCGGAGATTTCTTGCAGTATTTCGGAGATCTTGGATGAGCGTTTGGGCGCGTTTCGTACTGAGGTTATGGCTATAGTTAGAGCTCGCACCCTTTCTTTCTGGGAGTTCCATGCTTGTGGAGCTCTTGCGTTTTATGGGGAGAGGAACCCCATTATCAGTAGGAGGTGGTTAGCACGTATGGCTAACGCGTTCAGGACGAGTTTCTGCCCCGAGGAGGCGAAGTTCAGATATGCCTCCTGCCTATTGAAGGACAGGGCAAGGGATTGGTGGGAAGAGGTTGGTAGTGAGATGGGTGATGATGTTGTTGATGCTATGTCATGGGATGACTTCTCGACTAGGTTCCGAGCTGAGTTTGCACCGGTGATTGAGGTGCAGCAGTTAACACGAGAGTTTTTGGATCTCCGCCAAACTACTGAGATTGTGGCAGAGATCACTGCCAAGTTCTGGGAGAGGGCTTTATTGGTTTCGTAGTATAAAGCAGATGAGGAAATGAAGAAGGTGAGGTATCATGATATGTTGCGGGATGATATCAGGGAGTTTGTGAGTATTTCAGGGTGCAAGACCCTAAATGATATGATTTCCAGAGCCCGAGAGCGGGAGATCCATTTGGAGCACCTTGGGAAGAGGGGGTTAGATCAGGTGCCTATGGTAGAAGGTCTCGGGAAGGTACCCAAGATTTCTGATCAGCGTTTGAGAGGCCAGCAGGGTCGGGGTCAGTGCAGCACGTGCAGGAAACTGCACAATGGAGTTTGTCGTTCCATGGGTATGGGCTACTACAAGTGTGGCAGGGTTGGTCACATCAGCAGGGATTGTCCTCAGGGGGCAAGCCCATTATGTTTTCACTACAACTTGGTGGGCCACAAGAAGGTCGACTGTTCGATGTTGGGGAGAAGAGCAGTGAGTGTGCCTGCTCCGGCTACTTTGAGGATCACCGATGGATGATAGGATAGGGCAAGAGCCCCAGCAGAGAGGAGCTGGGCATTGCAGTGTCATACATGGGAGGTCAGGACTCCAGCAGGCGACATTGTGGGTATGTTATCTTTGTTGGATTAGTGTCTAAGTCCATAACTATTTTGGTATGTACTTGACCCGATGGTGCATGGTCCTTTTGGGTTGCCTTCACCAAAGTAACTTGATATGATGAATTATGGAGAGAGAGGATTAATTATGATTTATTAATATATTATGAGAATAATATATTAAAAGAGAAATCATATTGTTTAATTAATATTAGTCAATAATTAATTAAGAATTAATTTTGTGGCTAAAAGAGATTAATTAAACTTAGGGGACTGGAATTGTAATTATAAGATAATTGCAATTGGGCTATGGATCACCTTGGAATATAGGTTGGACGAAATCTATGGGAATCCCATATGATTTTCGTCCAAGGCATGTTCCAGAAGGGGTCCATGGGCTGCTTAGGGCTTAAGCAGTCAAATTAGGGTTTCCTTGTTAGATAACCCTAATTGCCTACCTATTTAAAGACCCCTTGAGACCCAAAAACGTGGCTAACCTTTTCAAGAGGGTTTCTGGATGTTTTTGGAGTTCTCTTCTCTTCTCCTTCTTCATCCTCTTGCTCTTGGTGTTTGTGAGCCATTAGAGGAGTGACATTTGTGACTCTAAGCTTTTTAGAAGCCAATTACTACAAGGAATAGATTGTTATTGCTACATAACAATCAAAGGTTAGATCTAAACTCCATTTTATGTTAATATGATTAATTGTATGCTAGATCTAGGGTTTATAGCTTTGGATATTCAATTGCATGTTCATTAGACAAACTAGATCTAAAAGCTATTAGGGTTTGCATGTACACCATAGGAATGATGTAGTGCTCATAACCCATCAATCTTTTGTTTTGTTTTCGGTTTATATCAGTATTTATGTCGTTTGGAATCTTGCATCGGTTTGTGTAAGTGTATCTTTGGGTTATTACTCTGCTTATGTTTGGGTTATATCTTCAAGAAATGTTATATGCCATTTGTATTCCATAAATCATTAGTGGTTTAGTGAGGGGTTGTTTCTCATATAGCGGGTTCCAAGTGTTCGGTTGTTATTCTGGTTTGTAGTCAACTCAACAAGTTATGGATAATAGATTACGCCTTAAAGTTTCTATTGAGACTATTAAATGGCTTACATTTCAAGCATGTGCTTTAAGAGGTCATGATGAGGGACCTGACTCAAGAAATCAAGGGAATTCCCTTGAACTTATAAAGTTGTTTGCTTCTTATAACAAGGCTATTGATGATGTCGTGTTAGAAAATGCTCCTCAAAATGCAAAGTACACGTCACCGGATATCCAAAATAAAATATTATGTGTTTTAGCTACAAATGTGCAAAAAGCAATTCGTGATGAAATTGGGACTGCAAAATTTTGTTTGATAGTTGACGAGTCTCAAGATGAATCTAAGAAAGAACAAATGGCTATTGTTGTGAGATTTGTTGACCGAGATGGACATGTCAAAGAAAGATTTTTGGATTTGATTCATGTCAAAGATACAACTTCATCGACCTTGAAAATTGAGATAATGTGTTCATTGTCTTATCATAATCTTAGTTTCCAAGATATTCAGGGTCAATGATATGATGGAGCTAGTAACATGTGTGGAGAATAGAATGGGTTGCAAGCTTTATTATTAAAGGAATGTCCTTATGCTTATTACATACATTGTTTTGCTCATCAATTGCAATTAGCTCTAGTTGCAGCGTCTAAAGATGTGACTGAGGTACATAACTTCTTCAAAACTTTAAACTTTATAGTTAATGTCATAAGTTCTTCTTCCAAGTGTAATGATCAATTGCAAGATGCTCAAATTGCTGAAATTTCTCATTTAACTGAGGTTGATGAGATTGAGAGTGGAAAAAGAAAAAATCAAATACGAACACTACAAAGGCCTGGAGATACTAGGTGGAGTTCTCATTTCAAATCAATATGTAGTTTGATAAGACTTTTTGGTCCATCTTGTGTAGTGTTAACTGACATTACTACAAAAGGTTCTACATCTTCTCAAAAAGGTGATGCAATATTTACACTTCAACATGCAATGTCATTTGATTTTGTCATTGTTTTACATATGATGAAAGATATAATGGGGATAACTGACAAGCTTTGCCAATCTTTACAACAAAAATCTATAGATATTATTAATGCATTGGCCTTGGTTTCCACAATAAAAATATTGCTTCAAAAACTGAGAGATGAAGGTTGGCAATCACTTTTGGATCAAGTGGTTTGTTTTTGTAAAAGAAGTGACATTTTGGTCCCTAATATGAATGAAACTTACAAATATGTAATTCGTACACGACGTGATAAAGACAATATCACTGCAGAGCGGCACTACCGAGTTGAATTGTTTATTGCTGCTATTGACAGTCAGTTGCAAGAGTTGAATTCTAGATTTAATGAATCTGTAACAGAGCTTCTCCGTCTCAGTGTTGCACTAGATCCAAAAAAAGTCCTTGAATGTTCAAGATATATGTAAATTGGCAACAACTTATTATCCTTTGGACTTTACAGAGCACGAAATTCATTTGTTGAAACTTGAGTTATGACATTATGAGTTAGATGTGCGCAATCACCAACAATTGAAAATTTCTTCTACACTTTCTGAATTGTGCAGGGGTCTACATGAAACTGGAAAGGCATGTACTTATCCTTTGTTTGACAGATTGATTTGCATTATATTGACGCTTCCCGTTTCTACTACGACATCTGAAAGAGCATTCACAGCAATGAAAATCGTGAAAACGCGACTTCGGAATACCATGAATGATGATTTTCTTAGAAGTTGTCTACTTATTAAAATTAAGAGAGAGAGATTGATGATACATTTTCCACAGATAAACTTATAGATGATTTTTCATCTATAAAGCAAAGACGGGCACAACTTAAAGTGAGAAAGGTGCTATTTCTTATACTTTTACAAATTTTTTAATTGTATTCTTCTAAATTGAAGATAATATCATATGTATCTATGTTCTAAGTCGTTCTTTTAATAATAACAGATTACTGTATGAGAATTGGTGCTTATGATCATTTGAAAACTTTTGAAGATTGGTTCTTGCAAAGATTGATGTAGTTCCTATTTAGACGATTTTTTTTCTTTGTCAGTATCTCTTTCAATTTTATAGACTCGGTTATGTTATTCGAATATATTCTTTTTTAAATTTATATATAAGCCCCCCTTATCTTTAAATCTTGGTTCCACCCCTGCTTGTGATGAATCGAGTATCATCAGAGGATAATCATTTTGATCGTTTTACGAAGGCGTATGCAAGAACAAGCACTTCGGGCATGTTAAGAGCATTGGGTTAAAAGATGATATTGGTTTTAGTAATTAGTTGATAGTTTGAAACAATGTAACAAAATAAATTGTAATTGTTTTTGGTGATTAAATAATAGATATGTATTTATGATTTTGTGTACTACCATATTCAATTATTTATTCTTGTGTTTCGTTTTGCACGTTTACTTCCCGAGTATTAAATTATTCAAAACGCCACATTTGGTCATACTTTTGGGAGTAACGATTGATTTAAGACTGTCATGGAATAATAATTGATTGTCTATAGTGATTGGACATGGCATAAAGATTGTTGTTATACTCATGAGTACTTAAAAGGGATTTTAAGTATTAGTTAAACCCTTGCTTAGAGATTTCTTCACGAATTCAATCATAAGTAATTCTAAGACGATAATATACTCTATTCTTCAAGCAAAGATACATAATTTATAGTTTACAACTATGTTGTGCATTGGTATTACATTAACGCATCCATGATTGAATGTTATAAAATGTAGTTCCATGTATAGCATGATAGGTAAAGGCTATAACTATATAGTCAAAGTTTATTCGTTCATTTTGTCTTTAAAGGAAAAAAGCGATATCTTTGACCCCTCGGTGATTTGATGTTGACATTATAGTATTGGGCCCAGCCTAGACTAAATTAATGTGTTCAATTCGTAGTTTAATAAGTCATCATAAATCGGAAATCAGGAAACGAAATCTTGGACTATGAGCTTGATTTGTATCCATGTCTCTTGTCCATACGATATCTTATAGAACGAAGGAATAGTTGATCACTTATCTTAGCGTCAGATATGATCAGAGTTCAGCAGTGGCTTTGGAAAACACATTTTGCTAATTATTCAAAGTTCATACTCGCAACTGTAGTTGATGACTTATCCAAGTAAGAGACTGCTGGATTAGGTGTCTAAGGTTATAACTAAATTGGTATAACTTTGTGGAATAAAAGCAAAGTCCTTTTTGGGTTGCCTTCAATAACTAGAAATGGCTAGAAATGATTATAGGAGAGTGAGGAAATGCTTTGTTAATTAATTATGAAATTAATAAATTGATTGGAAATAGTTTAGAATTAATTAGAATTAAATGGAAATTAATTTTGGAGTAATTGGAATTAAAAAAAGGTGCAAGGGTTGAATTGCAATTGTTCAATTATTGAGCAAGGGAGGCAATTCTAGAACCTCGCTATGGTGGACGGTTTTAGAGAGGTTCCAGAAGAGTTCTGGAAGCCCCCGTATAGTTGATAAGGATAACTTCTTTGAATAGATTGAATCCTATTATTTAATTATTCAAATTAGGGTTGATCATGGACATCTACCAGCTATAAATAGGGACCCTTAGCTATCATTTTTAAAACCTTTCTCATATTTTTGTTCCTATGGTTTATAGGGTATTGGGTGTAAGCCATTAGAGGCATCCACACTATTGGTGCTTGCTTTCCAAAGGAAGATTTAAAGATTCTAGGTAGCTATATTCGATTATAGCAAAAGGTATGTTTCCAATCTATTTGATTCCCGATAATTAGTAGATTAGTTTATTTTTCATAGTATGTTGCTATAATGAGAAAATGTCATAGATCTCTAGGTTGCATGTGCCCATAAAATAATTTTATGATTCTGCTACGTAGATTTACATGTTTTGGAAAACCCATCAATTTTATCTTCAAGTTTGTAATAGCTCCATTTTATAGATACACCTAAACGCAAGGCATGGCAATGTATTTTCATGTATTATCTTATATCACATCCAACTTTTATTTCTTATTTTTACAACATTGTACTTTCAAAAAAGTTCTTATTAGCATATATTATGGTAATCTATGTGCGTCATGCATTGCTAGAATTTCAAAAAGAAACTTTTGTGGATCGTGCTTAGCATAACCCTTAGACTTCCATATATATATATATATATATATATATATATATATATATATATATATATATATATATATATATATATATATATATATATATATATATATATGATCATGTAGGAACTCAAAATTTGGTAGGAACTACGAAGACAAATCTTGGCCCTGAGATTGAAAAAATAAAAGGTGGAGATTTTATTTTATTTATCATCAAAATCTCGCGAGATGATATGGCGATTTAGTAATTATATGCGAGATAATGGCAATTTCCAGTACAGGTTAAATGTTTAGAGGGTTATAAAGGAAAAGCAAAAATAAAATAAAATAAAATAATCAGATTTTGGAACCACACGCGCCTAGACGCATCCCAACCCACTCTCACGCCAAGTGTCCGCTCCTCATTGGTTGGGGGGGGGGGGGGGGGGGGTTCCACCCATTTCGTTTTAGCCATAACTTTTTTTTTCTTTGAAACAAATCTAAAAAAATCAAAGTTCTTAAAATTTAATTCTCTACAAAATGAGCATAATCATGAAATTTTGAAAAAAAAAATTATTTTTTATATTTATAAAAAAAACCCAGAAAAAAATTCTCCAAAAATTATAAAAATTTATGAAATACTTCTCCTCACTATTCTAATGACTTTGTAACAAGAATTTTTAAAAAATAATGTGTTTTTAGATATCAAACTTGATTTTAAAAGATTAAAAGTTTTTATAAAAAAATGTTAAACATAATATAATCCAAATAGAGATGATTCAAAAATATTATGATTCAATATGTCTATTATCTTTAACTTGTTATGATCTAAAATATTTTGATTTAAATATTTAATGATCATTAATTATTATATTTTTTATGATTCAAAAAATATAATGATCTAAATATAATTGTTAAACATTAAAACCTCAAACCGATATTTAGTGTAAAAAATCAAAAAATAAAATAAAATAAACTACTATCTTCAAGTATGTAGTAAGATATTTAAAAAAACAAAAAAAAATAACTTCTTTTAAAAAAATCAAAAAAATTTTAAAAAAAAAACGAAAAAAAAATTAAAAACTTTAAAACCAAACATATATCTATTTAAAAAAATCCCAAAATAAATGAAGAAGAAAGAAAAACTCATTTAAATGACGTTCCATAGACGTTCGTCGCACATGATTATTCCCTCGAGTACGTATTACGTCCAATGCACGTGCATCGCGTTCAATCGTGTCACGACCAAGTAAATGAGATTGACGTTTGTGCCATTTACGAAATGATTAGTGGAGAATAGTGTTCGCGGTTCCTATATATATATATATATATATATATATATATATATATATATATATATATATATATAAACTTAAGATCTTATCTTTAAAACAATAATAATAAATAAAAAAACATTGTAAAAAAAACATTGTACCCAAGGATTGGCTTCTTTCGGAATAAACTTTTTTAGAAGACACGACATTTGCTCCAATGATTTACATTAGTGTTCTTTGTCCTACTTCCACCAAATTGGTGTCCATGGATTTACATAATAAAAAGAAAATCATGGATGAATTTGTTCCACTTCCAATGACTTGACAACTTCATTTGCATAAAACTCATTTAATCTTGTTAGAAGTGATGTAAAGAAAAATAAAAATGAAACCCACAATTTAATCTTCATTATCGTATTACGTATCCAAGTCAAAAATGGTGAGAATCCAAATAAAGTGATGCTGATTTTTTTATAAAAAGACGAAATATCAATCAAAGTATAGGGGTTTGTGGCTAAAAAAACACAAATTGATTAAGTGGGAAATCACATCACGTAATTGAGTGTCATTGTGGGTGTAGTCCAACATGCAAAGATTACTAGTACTTCACTTTGTACCATAAAACAAGGGTTAGTGGATAATACTTGACATGCATTTATCAACTATTTAAGGTTGACATTTCATAGGCGATGTAGATAAGATTTGTCGACAATAACACTATATGTGCATTACGCACGTGTGCAAAAACACAAGTGCTTCTACATCATGGACTTTAAATTTACCTTTTTACCTTATACTCAAAAACATTTTAAATAAGGTACAAAATCTTGATATGGTCAACAACAATGGTGGGATTTGTATTTGTGGTTAGATGTGGTAAGACTTTTGTGAGTAATGATTGTATGGTGTGTGTGAAGTGGGATTAGTATTGGTGTGCGAAGGGCGTTTTGGTAAATTGTAGATTTGGTAGGATTCATGGGTGGAATTCAAATGCTGGGATGGATCATGGATGTCAGCAATGGAGGATTCTGAAGCCCCACCATATGGTCTTGTTCCCGTTATCTAAAAATGTTCACAAGAAAAATAAATTTATTGTAATTCATAGAGAAAATATGATGGAAAAAGATGAAAGAAATTTGAACATATATTGGTAGCATAGATGAAAAGAAGATTTTGTTTAGATTTTGAGTGAATTGCATAAATCTTCCATGTTGTTAACTAAAAATTACATTCTCAGTCCCTTATGGTTTTTAATTTTAACGCATTTCATCTTTGGCCTATGTAAAGTGATTGATTTACCCTAATCATATGAGGACAAATTAGTCATTTTACATAGTTTTACATAGGCGAGGGATGAAATGCATAAAAAATGTAAAGCACTGGAGATGGAGAATGTTAAAAACTAAGTACATGGACGCAATCCGTAATATCCGGTAAACCATGGGGATTTATGTAATTCACTCTTAGATTTAGCATTAGGTACTATTTCTTAATTTGGAATAACTTTAGGATCTTATTTTGATTATGAATTATCTCCTTAAGTAGAGAATCCTTGAATTTAATATCTTTTTTCAGTTTTAGGCTATGTTTGGCATACTAGCTGAAAAGCTAGTTGATAGCTGAAAAGCTAACTGTTAAATAAAAAGTTAACTATTAAATAAAAAGCTAACCGGTAAAAAATAACGTTTGATAAAACTAGTCGAATGATATAAAATTACATAAAAGGGCATTTAAGAGAATGTGTTTCTACAATTAATTAAGGGGTATATTTGGAAAATTTTAAAAAAACTCCTAAAAAACTAGTCTAAGTAGTTTTTTAAAAAGCTAGCTTATAAGCTACCTTTTGGTTTGCCAAACACGACAACATAAAAAAGCTCAAAAAAATAAACTAGTTGTGACGTACCAAACATAGCCTTAGAAGATATTTTGATAACTTTGAGAAGTTAATACAAAGACAAAGAGTTTTGTAGATATTTGATAAGCAACTATGGTTTACAAATTACATGAGATCCATATAAAGAGAGAGATTACAATAAATCCCATTGACAACCATCATCAGACTCCACAACTCAACAATCTCACGGTTGGAAGTTCATCAGCAAATCCAATTGTCTTCAAAGACATACAACTCTCTTCTAGTAAACATAAAGCATGCAGCCTCATCTCCCTCTCTTAAGTTAAGTCGAGCGTCTTCTCATCAAACATCTAAATGACCGGTTTTATGTTATCACCACTTTAGTAAGCCTAATCTTTCTTAATGACAACATACCATCAGTTATTAATTCACTGATAATGTGATATCTTATTTGGATGTGTTTCGCTTTACTTTGAAACACTACATCTTTGCAAGACGAACTACATGTCATGTCCCGGTTGAGCAAATTAAGAACATTGTGTTCATGTTCCACGTCTAGCTTTAATAGAATTTTTTTTTAACCATATGTCTATGGTTAAAAGATGTGATATCTTGTTCCACGTCTAGGCTTACTAATGTGATATCTTGTTTCTACAATAGCCATATAAACAACGTCTATGGTTCAGAGAGCAACATTCTTTTGTAGTGCTTATGCCCAAATCTAAAGAACTGGCCAAATTTGCATCTGCAAAACCTACAAAGATAGCATATTTGTCTAAAACATTGAGCAATCTTAGAAGTGCCTTCCAAGTAGCATAGCAACACTTGACTACATCTCAATGCTCTTTTTTCAGAATGACATGAACCTACAAGCAACTTTCATTGCATGAGCAATATCTTGCCTCATGCATACCATAACATACATCAAACTACGTATTATTGATGTATAAGGAACTTTACTCATCTATTCATTTGTCTACGATGATTGTTTCTTTAAAAGCTTCAAATCTTTCATCTTTGAATCTTTTAACAATATGTTTGATCCTGCTACCAACATATCACCAAAAGATATGACAATATTATAATATAAGACAGATTGAATTTCTTTATGCAACATTCTTAACATATATCATCAACGTAAAAAGAAACAAAAGTGACCCATTCCACATTTCACGTACATATTGTCCAATTCCCCTACATAAAGCTTTCAAACTTCAACTATTGTTGCACATGTGTCTGCTTTAACCCATATACGTTTTTCATCGGTTTACACCCCAACTTTTCTTATTGCTTGTGGCAGTGGCGACAACTAGATGTCTTCTTAGAGTGCATGTAGGAATGTTGTCTTGACATTTCATTGTTCCATATACAAATCTTCCGCAACCAAAATACTCAAGGCTGGTTATGGTCATTTTCACTACTAGAGAGAAGATCTTGTTATAATCAACTCCTCTTTTCATAGCATATGCTTCCACTTTACAATTGAAAACCCTTAACCACCACTTTTGCCTTGCACCTCTTGTTGTCATCTTGTTATTCTTGAACACCCACTTCTTTTATAATGTTTTTTCCCGTGAGACAAAAGGTCTTTTGGTTCTTTTCAAATAAACTCATATCTTCCTTCATAGCATATGCTTCCACCATAAGATTTCTTTGATTCGCAACACTTTAGGATAATCTATCGATAGCAAATAATTGTTTGATAGAGTATCTAACTAGAGGTCTTGATACTTTTGTGGATCCTATCTAAACCATAGCCAATAAGCACATACTTATTGGCTTTTTGCCACGAGCTTATCCTTCCCATCATCGTTTCAAATTTATGCTCTAACAATGGTTCATGTACTTTTGTCCGGTATATATAATCCTTAATGTGCATCTTCCATTAGCCAAAGTTATGGTCCTTACCAATGTGTATCGATGCTCTTATATACATGTTCTTATATACAAACAAGATGGTGCGGGTTCTTGCTTCTTTAACCGGGTTATGTAGTTGTCCTTAGGTTGCAAAGGTAGTACCCTCCAATATAATAGTATTACTTTTTCCGTATTTCCTAGGATATTGCATAAGGATTTGTAAGGGTGATTTTCTTGCCATAATATATTGCTTCTCGGTTTGCATAGTTGGTTTGCAGTCGATAAAGAGAACCAGCCTGAGCTGTGTTGATTCGGATTGCTTTTAATGTCGTATTGTCTTTATGTATGGGCTAACCCCCAATACACCATTACCACCGAGAGAGACCGAATGTGAACCGAGAGCGACTGACATCGATAAGGTTATCGTAGCATTAACCATGATAATCCCATGCAAGAATTAATGTCGTTCTTCATTTAAAGATTCTTGAAAGAATTTATGTTTTGTATTGTCTACATCATAGCCTCTCCAAGCATGTTTATCAATTTATTTAGGGTTAACCGATCTTCAAGTGCAAATAATGTTTTATCACCCATGGCTAAAAGGAAGAAAAACTTTTCCAATTATGTGATGAGGGAGGTAATAAAAAGCAATGAAGTCCTATAAATTTAACAATTTTTCAAGATGACTCCACCGCGAGCATAGCAGATCTTTCTATGATTAAATGGATACCCTTTTTCAATTTGCAGACCGCGATTGATGCACTCTCAAATGAATCTCGTGTATAGAATCATAACTAATAAGTGTATTTAAACTCTATATGATAATTAAGGGGTGCTTGGGATTGCTTTTCAAAGTTCAAAAGTGTTTTTGGGCAAAAGTGTTTATGGACTTATTGCGGTAGAAAAAGAAATTTAAAAAAAAAAAAAAAAAAAAAAATTAGATTAGCTTTTACGGTGGAAAAAAGCTTTATACTTGTAAAACGACTAAAAAGGACATGGAAAGAAAGGAGAGAAGAAAAGGAGAGTGAGAGAATTCATTGAGGGTAGTATTGTCATTTTCAGTTTAAAAAGCCAAAAACACTTAAAAAGTCAAGATTCCCTTTTGGAAACCTCCTTTTTAAAGCATGCCAAAAAGCCATTTTGAATAGCACTTATGCAATACCCAAAAAAAATCAATAAGTCAATAAGCTATTTTGAAAAGCAATCCTAAACACCCTCTTAGTGAAGCTAAAGTTCATATAGCTACAAACTTAAAGAGGTTTGACCTAAAATCCGCAAGACCCCATAGGTTGATGAGAACGAAATAGACACATCAAAAGGGTTGTTAATTGATGTTGTTGACCCTGTGGTGGATCGAGGTTTTGATGATTTCCATATGCGATTTTGACGCTAATTGCGCTTCCATTTCATAAAAGGTCATTTGTCGTGCATTGTCCGAACAATCTAATGTTAAAACTAAATTACAAGATATTGAAACTTCGTTGAATCCATCAATAGTTGAAAGTCAATAACATGTTGATACACTATGTATGTGTCAGGAAGAAAGATTTCCTATTTGTTCTAGTTTCCTTTTCTAAGATAATAAAAAATTGTTTAGATTATTACTATGATTTATTCCTTACTTAGCAATTCATTTAGGACGTTCTTTTGGTAAGGAATTATCCCCTAAAGTAGAGAAATCATTTCGGAATCAGATCAAGTATCTTTCCTATATAATATCTTTTTTTAGTTTTAGAGGTTAGTTTTAATAATTTTAACAATTAAGTTGATATAATCATTTTCAATAGTATCATTCCACCCTCATAATCATTAGTCCAACTTGATAGAAAACAAATTGAAAAGTCAAAGTACTAACCTCACTAGCATTCCCAATAGAAAAACCTCTACTGCTACTCGACATCTTCATATCCACACCACGTAAGAATCTAATGTAGAACATAGAACAAAATATATCAACATATAAATAAAGACAAAAAATACCAAAAGATAATGTTCTCATGAGTAATGTCATAGTATATTACCTTTGGTAACCCTGAGGTTCATACTCATAGTCCCTTAGAGGAGAAGAGTAACCCAAACGAGGGGCAACATAGTCATTAGATTCATAGTCCCTAACAGGAGCCCGATATCCACCACCTTCATAATCCCTCACAAGAGCTTGATGGCTATGAGGTTCATAGTCCCTATGAGGAGCCAAGTGACTATAAAGTTCATAGTCCCTTGCAGGAGGTGGATAGCTACGTGGTTCATCATACACCCTTCCACCACCCTATAACACAATAACAAAATAACAATCACAAAAATAAAAATAAAAATAAAAAAAACTCGTAATAATTTGACTAGTTTGACTAACTGTAAAAGGTTCATAGCCAGCTAAGCGACCACCATGAGGAGATGATTCCGCTTCAGGTTTTGCATCACGAAGACATCTTGCTCGATATCTTGAAGCAATCTCAGCTACCGCATCTTTAACCGTACCATAAATTCCAGACACCTGAATGGAATGGAATAAGCAAAGGAATGGAATGAGTGATTACATTCCATCATACAAACACCACCATAAAGTGAAAACAACATAATACGTCACCTTTACAAGCTCTTCATCTTTACTAGCACATTTAGGCTTTTCTTGTTTAGAGTAAACACGAATATCTGCTTTTGTTCTCCTTCTCATTTCATTAATCACATGTCCACCTTGCCCAAGAATGCAACCGACTTTACTAGATGGCAAAAGTAATCTTGTACTAACAATTCCTTTCTCAGAGTAATCACTCGCTTTCTCTTGTAAAAAAAGAATTGCATCGATCGTTCTTGACCTTGGATTCCTCAAATCCTAAATCCATTTTAACAAAATCCACACCAACATTTCACAATTATATAAATTACATTTTTGGTACCTGGGTTTAAAATTCTTTTCTTTTTTGGTCCCTAGTGGAATCGGTTTTGCAATTTTGGTTGTTATTTTGATGTTTCATAACGATTTTGGTCCATGGTTGTTAAATCTAACTACTCACTTGTTGACTATATAAGAGTAATTACATTTTTGGTCCCCGGGTTTAAAATTCTTTTCTTTTTTGGTCCCTAGTGGAATCGGTTTTGCAATTTTACTTGTTATTTTGAAGTTTCATAACAATTTTGGTCCCTGGTTGTTAAATCTAACTACTCACTTGTTGACTATATAAGAGTAATTTACATTTTTGGTCCCCAGATTTGTTAAAATAATCAGTTTTGGTCCCTGGTCTTTAAATCTAACTACTCACTTGTAAACTTTTTCTACAGTAATTTACATTTTGGTCCCCGAGTTTGTTCAAAAATTTCAATTTTGGTCCCTGGTAGTTATATCTAGCTATACTCACTTGTAAACCTTTTAGAGTAATTCACATTTTAGTCCCTGAATTTGTTCACAATTTTCAGTTTTGGTCCTAAATAGTTTTCTCTTGCAACTTTGGTCCCTATAGGCACCAAAACTGCAAGAGGAAACTATCAAAGATACAATTTTTGAAAAAACTCAAACTGCAAGAGAAAACTATTTAGGACCAAAACTATAACTTTTTTTAAAAAAACTTAGCAACCAAAATGTAACTTGCTCTTTTACAAATGACCATTTTGCCCTTGGACCTAAACTAAAAAGAACCATATACCACAAGAGCCAAAATGGTCTCTTCAAGAAAACCACTGACCTCAAACGATGACACACAAATCACACGTTCATCTGAGTCAACTGCCACATCATCAACATGTATATCAGTTCCAGTTTCTTGTTGAATTTGTCTTACATTTGAGCCACCTTTACCAATCACCCCTCCGATTTTTGCTGTGGAACAAAGAATTTTCATTGAAAACTCAGCAGGAGTATCACCAAATCTTGAATGGTCACTGCCATAATCCCCCCGCCACCTGGCAGGCGGGGGTAGATTTGTAATTTGAGGTCCAGGTGGATGAAATCCGTGGGGCCCGGAAGGAATGAAGTTGTCCTTGCGTGGATGATGATGTAACAAAGTAGAAATTTCATAGAGAGCCCTTTTTACAATAGCTGGTTTAGCTGATATCTGTGATTATATATCAAAACAGTATGTAAATATCAAATATATTTTACATGAAAAAGTAAATATAATTATTTAATTACCAAATTAATCCTTTGTTTGAATTAATTGTATGGATTTCAAAGAAACTGAGTTCTAAATTTCTGTATCAGTTTTTTGTGAAGTAAATATTAATTCAATAGACAGATAAAATTAAGCAAATTTGACTATATAAAATCCATCATTTGTGAAATTGACTATCAACAAAGTGTTTTTACCAATTAACCCTTGTCTTAATTGCTAAATAAAAATTGGTAACAAGTCTATGAAAATATTTGCAGCTTAACCACTTATACTTAATTTTTTTCAATCAAACCATAAAAGTTTGACATTTTCCAATTTAACCATTTTGACATGATATATAACTAACAGATCAAAATGGTTAATATAGAAAAATGTCCATAAGGGTATTTTGGTAATTTTAGCATAAGAACATAAATCATTACCTGAACCAATTCATCACTACTCAAAGCACAAACAGGAAGTATTAATATAGAAAAGTGTCTGAAACTTATATGGTTTGAACAAAAAAGATTAAGTATTAATGGTTAAACCACATGAAACTCCACAAGGGTATTTTGGTAATTTTAGTATAAGAACACAAATCATTACCTGAACCAATTCATCAGTGCTCAAAGCACAAACAGGAAGCTGATCTGAAGGCAAAATGCGTATATTTGCACGAGTTTCACTTCTCAATCTCTGAATAACATCTCCTTTTTTTCCCAAAAGACACCCCACCATATTATTTGGAACAAGAATTCGTGTAGTGACCAATTTTTCATTATTATTTATATCTTCTTCAAGAATCTTATCATGAACTTTTAACAAAGCATCTTGTGCAGCACACTGGAGATTCATATCATTATGTGTTACTGGTTTTTTTGTTGAAGGACTGTAGATTATGACTACTCTTTCTTCTGATCCAGGGATAGAATCGTCAATTGTGATTTTAGCTTGAGTTTCTTCACGTAAGGCCTTGATTATCACTCCACCTTTTCCAATAACACTACCGATTTTTCTAGAGTGGCATAGTATTCGGTAGAGTGTTTCTAAAGAACTAGAGGTTTCTGAAAATTGATCACTAAATTTGCCTCTTTTATTGATATTATTCTCAAAAATGGGGTTATGGGGTCTTTTGAATGAGCGAATGTTATCTTCCATATTGCTTAAAATCCACTGTTGAACAAAGATGAAACAGATGAAATCCAGAAATATATAAGATGTTAACATTAAATGATTAAACAAAATAAAAATCAAATACTACCATAATCACCTACAAAGGGTTACAAGCTTAGAGCTAGATGAATAAGTGACCTATTACAGAAATAGATTAATAAGAAGTTGACTTTCTGGTTTGACTTTGTTTGATCTTGCAATGAAACTGATTACTAGAGGGTACTTTAGTCTTTTCCTAGTGTCGGTTATAGTGATATAAATAAGAGGCATTGATCTTCTAGTTCCTTAATCTAGAGTATAGCAAACTCCCATTGGTTAAAGCCAACTAGTGTGTAATATAGAACCACAAAGAGGAGATTAAACTAAAGGATTGGGTTCAAAGAAAACAACAATGTATATATAAAGGGAAGTTGTCGGACTATAAAAGAAAAAAACAGATGTTTGTATTTAGTAATTAGTATCTAAGGTTGAAAACTGAAATTAATTTATTCTTTTGCTTTAGGCACAAAGAAATCATAGAAATAACATCAGCCCAAAATCAAACAAATACTTCTCTTTTTCTTATTTTTCTATTTTCAAGTCAGGTTCTTCCCTCAAAATGATAAGCTCCACAAAGTATCCAATTATATTATCTCTTGTATCAAATTGCATCTAGCTTCAAGAAAAAAAAAATACAAACTGCATATTTTGTGGTTTCCATGATCTAAATCAAGAAATCCAAATGTTCTACAAACAAACTAAAAGGCATCTATTTATGTTTCTAGTAACCAGTTCAACTTCGTACTCTTTCAAACAACTACAATTACGTGGTTTTAGTTCTCCAAATCCTTAAGATCATCCAATACACAAACATATATCACTAAATCCTATAATACACAGTGCAAACTGCTTTATCAAGCTCAAACCACAACATTCCTTCGCTAAAACCATGCTATACCTAAACAAAATTCGGCAATCATCAAAATTTCCAAAACGTACATTGAAGTTATGTCAAATTTCAAGCATTTAACTTGAACAATTCCAACAAATACTAACGTAAAACGACACTATAATTATAATACGTACCTAAGAGAGCAAGGTGAAATTTCTCCGAAAGAGGAGAATCGACCCGGAAGATTGAGCCAACTAGGGCTTGTTCTCCATATGGTTTGGGGAAAAACAAGTTTGAGTCGAGGTTCGAATTCGATTTGTTGGATTTTTCGATGTTTTATTTTCGAATGGGCCTCCGTGCTGTTTTGTTTTAAATGGGTCACTTTGGTTTGGTTTCCTATAAATTGATTAAGTGGGCCATTTTGGGTTTGTTTTAAATGGGCCACTTTGGGTTTGGTTTACATCTTTATATTTATTAAAATGAATGTAAAAAAATTAGAAAATTACAAATATATTAATTTATAAAAGCAAAAGTAAAATAAAGAAATAAAACTGAATATATAAGAGGACATTTGCAAAGACGAATCTACTTTAGTGTGAAAGGTGTGCACGACGGTATCACACCTCTAATTTTTTACTTCTTTTTATTTCATTGGTTATTTATTTACTTTATTTAAGTTTTAATCAAAGAATTCTACATAGTCACATAATAATTTATTTTTTATATATTTTTTTGAACGGTGGGTTAATGATTAGAAGTTAGTATCACGAAATCGTCAACGTCTAGATTAGAACTCGAGACCTTCAATCTAAGAGGCAAAACCTCTACCAAGTGTGCTAGTCTCACATTGACAATTTAATTTAAACTAGTGGGTGAGTCCGTAATGAACCACGGGTCACCCTTGTGGTTGTTCTTGTACATTTATTGAATTCGGTATCACTGAAATGCGTCTTGTTTTATTCCAAGCATTTATTACAAAGACAAAGTATTACATAGTTGGACGCATTTGTACATCGCTGACGCAAAGATACCACAGCAGACGCGTGTCACAGTCAACCCTACAAAGGATGACGATGACAAAACGAAGCCCTAAACGGAAGTACAAAAAAATTGAAAACAATAACAAAAATTGAAGACATATCGATCAGAGAGAAACGTGAAACGTAGCAAACAGAGAAAAAATAAGGAGGTGAGTCAGTAGTGTCGGTTGAACCAAAAGTGAAAATAATATAAACAATATAAAATAGGGACAAATTATAGCAACGGAGCAAAATATGATGATCAAAATATCAAAAATCAAAAACAAGGACAAATTATGACAAGGAAACAAAGTAATGTGGTCAAATATGAAACACAATAAAACAGGGACACATTATAGCAACGGAGCAAATAATGTGATCAAAATATCAAAAACCAAAAAACAAGGTCAAATTATGGCAAGGGAGCAAAGTAATGTGATCAAAATATGAAACACATGAGGTAAACTGTTTCTAACTATGTTAGGAATTAAAGTAGTATACTAATTAGTAGATGTGTTATATATTCTTTTCAAAATATGAGAATTCGTCGTATGATATTTATTAGTTTTTTTAATTATTTGATCTTTGATGTTAAAATTAATATTACACTTGCATTTAAATGATAATATTGACAACCCGACCTAATAATGAAAAAAAAAATCGACTAAGTTATATTATCATCTTATTAAAGTTGGACACATGTTACTTTGAATCTTGGATTCATTAATGGGGGTTAGGAAGAAATTATAAAACAAGTTGTAAAAAAATTCTAAAAATATTATACTAAAAGCTAAATTTTATAAAATATGTAAAAACAAAATGGGAGATGACACAAATGTCTTACAAACTTTCTAGGGTTGGTCCATTTAGTATTTAAACTATTTTTGTGGCTTTATGAGGGAAGAAAGTCGTGGAAAACATGTCTATTTAGTCCCCTAGACTTATTTTAACCGATTTGAGTGCCACATAGATAACAATTGCGACATCAGCCATGACATAACACTGACATGGAACCGACGAACTATTACACCCTTCATGAATGATGTCGTATTGCATATGACTCATAGGCTCCATGTTTTGACCTTTCATTACCCGCCTCCATATATATACACACATTGGTGCCCTAAAATAACAAAACCCCAAACATTATTACCCTTTCTTCGAACAAAAGTTCATACCCTAATCGCTTTCAAGATGCCGACAGTTCCATCCCCCGCCAACAGTTGGTCGTTCAATGACCGTCGTCACATGGAAGAGAACGGTTCTAATGGAGTCCTGGAATAAGATATAACTATCACTTTACTCCAAACATAGTTGGAGGTCTCATTGATTCGTGAGGAATTTGATGCTGACTTGGTCCAGTTTCACGAGAGGGTGAGAAGAGAAATGGACGCTCTAAACCACGAGGTGGACGATGTTAAGGCTGGGCAAATCGACTTTTCCAAGATGTTTGTTAAACTAAAGAACCATTTCTACTATCTTCAAGCAGATTATGTGAAGATGTTGGTCAAGAAGAACGGCATGAAGAGGCTAAAATGTTTGTTGGGTTTTCTGTTTGTGATTGGGGTCGGGGTTACAACCTACAAGTTCTTCCACTGATGGTAGAACTTTAGGTTAGATGATTTCATTGTTGGGTTTGTAGTTTTAGTGATCTAAAGTGTAGTTATGTTAGTGGTTATTTTGGTGGATCCTTTGGTGGTAATGTTGGTCGTTGTCTTGGTGGTCCTTTTGGTGGTGGATGACGTTGCTGATAAGATCAAGTAACGTTTTAGTTTGTATATCATTTTTTGTGTGTAAGTTAATGGTAGTGTAAGAAACAACCCTTCAAGAAAAAGGAAATTGTTTATGTTTAACTATACCATTTTTGTTATAAGCTTGTTTGTGCATGAAATTTGTAAACAAACAAAAAAAGTTGTCCATAGCAAAGTCCCTACTATTTGGACTTGCAAGATGAGACCACATGCCAAAGTCAATGAAATTTTTAACTAAAAAAAGAGGGACAAAAAGGTTCAGTTAACATAACGAACAAAAAAGAACATGCAACCCCACGGATGCACGATGTGGGACCACCTCAAGCCCCTTTTGTATTTAACCCAAATTGAGAAAAAATTGAAATTATAGTGTCTTATGTTTATTTGTGATGGGAAGTGGGATGAGTGAATGTACATATATAACAATGTACTATGATGTTACTCAATACCAAACTATAAATATGTAAACTGTTAAGAATCTAAATTTGTGTCAATTAATAGGATTCTACTTTCATGTGCCTACACTGCCCCTAAGTCATGAAATGCCTAAACTGCTCCTAAGGCCTAAAATGCCTAAACTTCCCCCATGTCCTGAAATTTCTAAAATGCCCCCCCTAAATATGTAAACTGTTAATAATTTAGATTTATGTCAATTAATAGAATTCTACTTTCATGTGCCTACGTTGCCCCTAAGTCCCAAAATGCCTAAACTGCCCCCATATCCTGAAATTCCGAAAATGTCCCCAACGACTTAAAATACCTAAAATGCCCATAAGGCCCTTGTAATAATATAATTTTTGTCAGTATGCTGAATTTCCCATATTGCCCTTAACTACCATGTGGCAGAAGTTGATGAATAACTCACTTTCATGTTGACCTGTTACGAATAACAATGTAATATGACGCATAATGAAACAAACTGGATTTTCAAATATAATTCCAAATACCAAATATAAACATAACCATAAAGTAAATTTAAATTACAACCATCATTCTCATTATTTACATTGCTCACTTCTATGAAATACCATAAATACCCCTAACCCCAAACCACCTACTAGGTGCTTGTAAACAACTACCCTCCCACCCAACTCAAATGAAACATAGATTCCAAAAACACATTTGAAACACAAATTAATCCAAGTACATTATGGTTGCAGTACTGCTCAACTCTTTTTGCAAGCTTAATTTAAAGGATTTTCTCAGACTTTTTTTCTCTTAATTGGTTGACTAGCAGCATGGACAATATTTTCATTAACCATCAACACATCCTCACCTTTATTAACAATATCAACTTCTTGTTCACCTTCATCAAAGATAACATCAGCTTCCCCACCCCCTTGCATATTTACTAACTCTTGTGTTTGCCTTGCCTTTTGTTTCTTTCTCACACGCTAATTTTAGGTGTCTTTCCACTTGAGTACAAGTGCTCTTGTTGTGTCCTGTCTGTTTGCATATGCTACAAGATAACTTTTTCCATGCCTTTGAAATTGTATGCTTTATAGTTCTATCAGAAGCATCCCTTATTCTCTTCATGGTTGTCCTGTTTGGCATTCTTCTTTTTAGTGGAGGCAAAGGAGGGGTGTAATCTATAGGAGGCCACATGTTGTTTCCATTCATCTCATGTATGGAGTTTTTGTAAGTATTGTGGAAAAAGGCTCCCAAGTACAATGGGTCTACATATGGTTTATGAGGTTTAACATTTAAAAATGCTAATGTAGCAACTGGATGAACACAACCATACCCATTTAGTTGCCACAACCTGGATGTGCATTCCTTTTTTTGCATATCAATAACATAAGACTCATCCATGTTTCTTGTTCCAAACTTCATCACCCCACAATATACAACATGTCAATACCTACATAATGTAATGCAAATAATTAGTTCTCTTTCAGGTTAGTTATGGATTAGTATAGATGTATACATACATCTGCTCAATTTGTAGTTTATTCAACTTTTCTTTGATATTTGGACAAACTGAGTAACGATTACATCCTTGTCCCTTAAGTTGCATACTGACCATCCTTTGAATCATATAAATACGGATATCCTCTAACATACTTATGATATGTTTCTTCCTAGCATCTAATATCACACTATTAAAGTTCTCTGAATAACCATTCTCCATAGATTCACAAGAGGCATGGTGAAATCTGAAGAAAAGAATAAACTAAGGACCATATCTTAGGATCCCTCTCCATAAGATGAAGAAATCCAACAGGGTTTAATTGTTGAATAACATTCATGGCTACATTGAAATGTGCTTCAATTGTTGCCTTACTAGCTCTCCAAAAAATATTTTCAAACTAAGATCTACTAACTTTCTAAAATTGGCATAGATATGCCTTGCATACTACCTGTGTTCTACTCCTAGTAATTCATCCTTTACTACCTCAACCAAAGTATAACATCCGGTTTACAGGTATAAATCTTGAGAGTTAAACTTTATAAAAGCTGGAGGCCACGACGTGGTGGGAAGATCACCATGACGTGGCAACCACTTCTGGGTCCGCGAATATTTTAAATAGCCACGACACGGCAGTGCATTAGGCACGACGTGGCGGCGTCCCAGGATTAAACCCTAATTTTCCGAGTTTAAGGCCCTATTTAAAGGATGTGATGTCTAGGTTTTTTCCACCCTCAACCTCCATCACTTATATTTGTGCTTAGATCCAAACCCTAGTCTCCTTTCAAGCTCTTGAGCTCATTTTAGGTGATTTGGTGACTTTTGAAGAAGAAGAGGAAGATTCTAATGCAAGGATCTAACAAGCATCTCATATCCACGTTTTTTATCATCTTCTATACCATTGTAAGTCTTCAAGGCTTGATCTTTTTGGTCCATTTCTTATAGATCTAGGTTATTTTAGCATATTTTGGTCCATGGTTGAAGTTTGGGTGATTATGCATGATAAAGTTAGCAACTGTATGACTCTCCAAAGTTTATTGGTCATTATATCTCCTGGATCTAGAAGTTTAAAATGTTTTGAGAGCCATGCATGGGATTTAGGTTATTTTGATACTATTTGACTTAGTATGAGTAAAGGACATGCATGGATCATGCATGTCCCTAAATTTCATATTATGATGAGCCTTTAGGGTCCCAAGAAGTTTTCTGTAAAGTTAGAGTAAAGGTCTTAATCCATTAAGTTGTCCTGAGTGAAGAAACCATGACGTGGCGTGATGCTCGCCACAATTTGGTAAAGAAGGATTTAGTATCTGTTTTGTCATATTACCACCACGACATGGTGGCAGAGTGGTCGCAACTATTTGAATAGTCGCGACGTGGCCAGTGGCTGGCTACGACGTGGTGACCGTTAACCATTGACTTTTTGACCTAGTTGACTTTTGGTCAAATTGCTATTTTAGAGAGTAGACTAAGGTGTTGATTAAGTTGATGGTTGTGTATCTTTAGACCTATGTGGTGCTAGTTGTGAGTCTTTAGGTCAATGATGGAATGACGGCAAGATCGGCATCGTACTATGAGCCTATCATTTTATTGGTTAGAAGGTGTAACAATGTATCGTGAACCAGCGGCTGCATGATTCATATGGGTGGGACCTGGTAGTCATTTGATTTAGACTCTTAGGTCTCAGATCATTAGTCTTATTTGCATGTTCGGGTGTTAGTGCATTAAATGGGATTCGGGTGACTCGGTGACCAGCCGGTTTGGATCATGGGGACAGTAAAAGTTTGTTGGGAGTATTAATTGTGCATCGGAACTCTCTTGTTGAATGTTTGCATTATGAACCCCATTTGCTTGCGAGCCATCCATTAGGGGCTTGGTTACAAATATCGGGTATCGATTCTGAAATCTCGAATCATGGAGTTCGTTGTAAATATCTCGAGTGTCTTGTCAGGTGGAGGTACACCTGAGGTGATGAGGGATTTGGATGCAACGTGAGATTCTTGGATTGACCAACATTATACTTTTGGGATCAGTGGGTTGGTGATGACTTGTCAGGAATTCAAGTGCGTATTTAACGTTGTTGGGCACAATCTTCGGATTGGGATTGGGTGAAATTCATGATTGGTATATTTTGAGTATTCCTTATGTATGGTTGAGTGGTGTTCCTAGTCAGGGACTAGGGGCGGGTATGACGAATGAATGATCAATAGTCTTAGGGAATAAGTTATGGAGTTTAAATTGATGGGTTCTAGTTTTCAAGAAGTTTTTTGCTTTGAGTGGTTGTCGCTGTGATTTGAGGTCTTCCGGTTGGG
Organism: Lactuca virosa; assembly: GCF_052849685.1. NCBI lineage: Eukaryota > Viridiplantae > Streptophyta > Magnoliopsida > Asterales > Asteraceae > Lactuca > Lactuca virosa. The sequence continues at coordinate 179,336,881 of NC_136428.1, forward strand.
AAGAGTAAAGTAGTTGTTTCAGTTCTCAGGTCGATCAGTTGGGTTTCTTTGATTGAGTGAGGGCAGAGTGTTAAGGTTCATTCTTTGGGAGGGATAAGTGATTTATGCTAAGATGGGGTTTGGATGGTAGGGTTGGAAGGCGATCGTTTGTATGGGATGAATCTTCAGTCTTAAACGGAATTCAGGAAATTCGGGCAAAATTGACTAGGGTGGCAGAAGAAGTAGTAAGGAATAATTTCAAGGACGAAATCTAATTTAAGTGGGGGGGGGGGGGAGAGTTGTAACATCCGGTTTCGGGACGTTTCTTAATTCAAGGTTTTTAGACCATAATATGACCATGTAAAGGCCTTGGGTTTCAAGGGAATGGAGTTTAGACTTTATTGGATGTTGATGGTGTTGGATAAGTGATTTAAACCTTGGATTGTTCGTTGGAAGCTGAGGGGTCAAATGGGAAAGGTAATGTTTCAGGATTCTTGCATAAATTAAGGGTTTTAGTTCGAGATGTTTTTAGTCATAAGTACCTAGATAGAGTTGTGGGGCTCGTTGATACCTTTCCGTAGATATAAAGATCATCAAAAATGGAGTTGAAACGAAGAAATTATGGTTGTTTAAAGTTAGGCAAAGGGAGTCTAGTAGTACGTAGGACATACACAAGGGATTACACAAGGCATACATGTTGAGCGTGGGACACATTTTTAGTGGAGTATGCAGGGCGTACTCAAAGTTATGCATGGCATAATTTCGCAATGTAAAAACCACACTTTTGGCGTTTTGATCCCTATTTAAGTTCTATAACCCCTTGGGGGTCATTCCTATCATCAACCTCCACCCACTTGAGCCTCTAACTCAAAACCCTAGCCTCCTTTCTTTTGTTTTGAGCCTTTTTGTAACACTCCAAAAAAATCACAATAAATTTAAATTTTTTAAAACCAACCATGAATCAATATTGTTTACAAAAAGAGTCATTGTTTAAAAAACATTATTTCAAATAAGAGTTTTCCCAAGACCCGAATACATAAAACTGGAAGTTATCTACGATCACGCCTTCGCCTTCCCACGATCCTCGGAAGTACCTGAAACCATAAACTAAAACTGTAAGCCAAAGCTTATTGAGTTCCCCCAAAGTACCAGCACACCAAAACAGACAAGCATACAATATGAACATCCAGCTTGACAGGACGGCCTCGTAGGGACTATAGCATATTTGGACCTATCTACGAGCCTTTTGCATGACTGGACCGCCTCGCAGGGTATACAACGTATCCGGACCGCTCCACGGGCCACTGGTCTAACTGGACTGCCTCGCAGGGCCTACATCCTATTCGGTCGTCCCTGGGTGTCTTGGCCTACAACACAAAGCAGAACCGCCTCAACCCAACACAACATGTCAACATATACAACAACCAAACATAAACACAGAGCCATCAATACATATAATCATACGGATCCACTGAACAACTACAACTATCAAATCACCATCCTAACCAGGAAAAATAATCCATTGGGTTGGCATTGGTGCCTTAGACTCATGGGTACAATGAGGAAAACTCACATCATAGTGTGAATGCAGTCTAAAGAAACTCTCAGCTCCGAAAACCGGCTCAACCCAAATCATTAATGTCAAAACATTTCCCATTCTAAATTGATAACATTTCCCAAAATACCCTTGGTCAAAACTGGTCAAAATCAACAAGTTAGCGGAGTCAACCCAACCAAGTCAACTTTGTCGAGTCAACTCAGGGATCATATGTGGGGCATACTCCGGAGGTACGCAGGGCGTACTCGAGCTTTGATCGCAATCGGGAGGTTGACTATGTACGCGGGGCGTACGCTGAGGTACACATGGTGTACGCTCAGAACCTCCTTTTCTCAATAAGAGCTTAATGCATTAAGCACTCATATCTAAATTTCAGATCCAATGCCAAAATACCACCAAGAGTCATAAAGTTTCCAAATTTATGACTTTTCATGTCCATTAAGTGCTTAATACACAAAATCCCAACTTGTTAATTCCTTAAGACCTTCTAGAGAATGCATGGAGAAAAACTAAGCATCAAGACTACATTTTTATGACTCAATACCCCTCATAACGTCTGAAAGGACGACTTATTTGGTTAAGGTCACCATATTTGGGACCAAAAGTGCCCTAAATGAAGATATGACTAGATCTACAAGATAGGGTGATCAAGTTATGAACTTTTTAGCTCCTGTAGGTTACTAGCAAGGTGGTAATCCTAGATCCAAGTTGCTTCCAAGCTCTAGTTCTTCTCACCACCTTCTTCTTCTCCACGAATGCCACAAAACACAAAGATAAGCTCAAGATGCACTCTTCTCACTTAGGGTTGGCTTGGGGGTCGTTTTTCTCAGATAGAGGCTGGTAAAGGAATGAGAAATGAGAGATAATGATGCTTATATATGGACAAAACCCTAAAAATTAGGGTTTGAGGACTTAGCACGTACGCCCTGCGTACGCGGTGTACGCCCAACGTACTAGGTTCCGCCCCAATACGCCTAGCGTACACCCAACGTAGTAATCCTTGACCAAAAATTATCAAAGTGCCACTATGGGCATTCTTGCAATCTTTCTCAAACCCAAGGGTCAAAATGCAATATTCTTTCATACTTAGGGTTAAAATTGAAAATACCTCATCATCGGGATGTTACAGTTCTCCCCCCACTTGAACTAGACTTTGTCCTCAAAGTCGGCTTCCGCAAATAACTCAGGATAATGCTCCCGCATCTCCGCCTCCGGTTCCTAGGTCCACTCGGAGCCTTTCCGATATTGCCACTGAACCTTTACCAAAGGTATCTCCTTGTTGCACAGAACCTTCATCCTTCTCTCCATTATCAATACTAGTCTCTTAATATAATTCAGACGTTCATCGACCTGAATGTCATCCAAAGGGACCACTACCTCATCGTCCAACACGCACTTCCGCAACTGCGAAACATGGAAAGTGTTGTGGATCTGGCTGAGCTCACTCGGAAAATCTAATCGGTAGGCCACCCTGCCTACCCTGGCGATCACGCGGAATAGTCCAATACACCGAGGACCCAATTTTCCCCTCTTCCTGAAGCGTATCACACCCATCTAGGGTGAAACCTTCAGTAGTACCATATCGCCGACCTAAAACTCCAAATCTATTCGGCGCCGGTTGGCATAACTCTTCTACCGACTCTGAGCGGTCTGTAATCACTGTATGATTTGTTGGATATGCTCCGTGGTTTGGAGGACTACTTCAGTCCTCCCCATGACTCAGTGACCAACCTCTCCCCAATAAACTGGGGTACAACATTTCCGACCATACATGAGCTCAAAAGGCGGGGAACCAATGTTGGAGTAATAGTTGTTGTTGTAGGAAAAATCCGCAAGAGGTAGGTAGGAATCCCAACTCCCACTGAAATATATGACACAAGCCCGTAACATCTCCTTAAGTGTTTGGATGGTCCGCTCACTCTGGCCGTCGGTCTGCGGATGATAAGCAGTGCTGAAATGTAGCCTCGTACCCCGTTCCTCGTGGAAATTCTGCAAGAATCGAGAAGTGAACCGAACATCTCAGTCTAATACAATGGAGACCGGAAACCCATGATGAGCAAAAATCTCCCGGACATACACGTCAGTGATTTTTTTCGGCCCAAGAGCTCTCCCGGATGGCCAAAAAGTGGGCACTCTTGGTCAATTGATCCACGATGACCCATATAGAATCAAAGCCCTTGGAAGTCTTCGGTATCTTGGTGATAAAATCCATGGTGATCTGTTCCCACTTCCACTAGGAAACCTCCAAATGTTGTAGCTTTCCATGCGGCCTCTGATCCTCGGTCTTGACCATCCTACTGGTTAAGCACCTCTCAACATACCAGGCTATCTCCCTCTTCATACACGGCGATCAGTAACTTAGTCTCAAATCCCGATACATCTTGGTGGCTCCCGGGTGTATCGAAAAGTGATACTTATGAGCCTCCTCCAAAACCATTTGCCTGATCCCACCAAAAACGGGAACCCAAACCCATCCACACCAGGTCAACAATCTCCGATTATTGGTGACAAATCTGTCGATCTCGACCCTGATCCTCTCCTGTTTCCAGTTCTCCTTCTCGACTCCTTCTACATGTGCCCCTCTGATCAAATCCAAAAGTGGAGAGTCTATGGATATCCTCATATACATATCCCCAGCTGAACATCCAGCCGACTTGCGGCTCAAGGCATCTGCGACCACATTTGCTTTACCCGGATGGTAAAGGATCTCACAGTCATAATCCTTGATCACATCCAGCCACATGCACTACCTCATGTTCAGGTTCGGCTGGTCCATAAGATATCACAAACTCTTGTGATCCGTGTATACGATACAATGGAACCCATATATATATAATGTCTCCAAATCTTGAGGGAAAATACCACTGCCCCCAACTCCAGGTCATGAGTAGGATATCATGCCTCATGCGGCTTCAGCTTCTGAGAAACATATGCAATCACATGTCCCCTATGCATAAGAACCGATCCCAAACCATTGATGGATGCATCACAAAATACCACGAAATCCTTGACACCTACTAGAAGGGTCAATACCGGGGCCTCACATAACCTATGTCACAGTGTCTTAAATGTATTCTGTTGCTCAGGGCCCCATTGGAAATCCACTCCCTTCCTCGTCATACGAGTGAGGGGTATAACAATCTTGGAGAAATCCTGGATGAATCTTCGATAATATCCCGCCAAACCCAAGAAACACATGATCTCTGAGGGTGATTTCGGAACCTCCCACTGCATTACGGCCTCAATCTTGGTCGGGTCGACCAAAATCCCGTTTTGGTTAATGAGATGTCCCAGGAACTGGAACTCTCGTAACCAAAAATCACACTTCGAGAACTTGGCACACATCCGTTCTCACCTCAACACTCCCAAAAGCTCTCGAAGGTGCTCCACGTGCTGCTCTTTGGTCTTGGAATACACAAATATATCATCAATAAAAAACAATAATTGATTGATCAAGCATCAACTTGCATACCCAATTCATCAAGTCCATAAACACCGCAGGCGCGTAGGTGAGCCCAAATGGCATCACGATGAACTCTTAATGCCCATAACGAGTCCGAAATGCAATCTTCTCCACGTCCTCCTCTCTAACCCTCACCTGATGATACCCTGTAACAACCCGGAAATTTTTTGATTTTAAAGCCCAGTCAATCAACTCAACTGAGTGTCAAACTCATTAGTACTGAGTTCTAGCCCGATTAAAGGACATTCTAAGGAGTTTTGAGCCTAATACACTTAAGGATTAAGTGTTAGAAAGTACCTGCTAGAACCACAGTGTAACAAATCAAACCATAACATCATCTAAATGAGTTCACGGCCACAAGACCATGAGTTTACGGCCGTAAACTCATGTGGCCGTAAACTCAAGTATATATATATATATATATATATATATATATATATATATATATATATATATATATATATATATATGATACTTGGCCATTTCTAGTCATTTCTTCCATTTCTTGGCCGATTTCTTCAAATCCTCTCAAGTATCATCAAGACTTTCTTCCAAGATCTTCATATAAGTAAGTATTCTTCCTAGATTTGTTGATACATCTCTTAATCTAGTCTCCTTCCATGATTTCATCCATAAGAAATCACTCTTTTCTTAGATCTTCAAGAAACACCAAGAACACCAAGAACACACACTAGTGTTCTTGGCGAAAACCGACCATTTCAAGCTTCTAGATTGTAAGTACTCCTTCCTGCACTTCATATCTTCTAGGATGCCTTGAATCACACCCTTGAATCATGCTTTTCCCAAGAACATCATGAGTTTACGGCCCATGATCTTCCTTGGCCGTAAACTCAATGTTGAAGCATGAATGGACCATGAACCCTATAAGATGCCAAGCAAGTCTCACACCCCAAAACCGAGAACGGCGGAAACGTTCTGGGGTGGAGGACGTCATGTACAGTATCATAACAATGCATAATAGTAAGGATAAGCAACAACATCCATTGCATTGATATAATAGTTGTAATACAAGCGTGTTCTGTATAGTTTGTAAGACACCAAAAGTATAATCAAAATAAAAGATGAGTCTTGTATGTGCTCCATCTTCTCAAAAGCTTCATTTGTACCTGTCTACTGATGACCTGAGAATACAAGTTATTTTGAAAGCGAGTATCAGCATAAAGCTGGTGAGTTCATAAGTATTTAGTGTCATTGCTTGTATGAAAATGTTAGTAACAATGTAGTGTAGTAATTGATTTCAAATGTTTTTGGAAATAGTATACTCCCTAGAAAACCCTATGTTTTCCAGTAAAAAGGTAGTCTTCTACTAAGACCCAATTGTTTGTATAATTGTTCGTTTGTAAATGTAAGGGTTTTTCCCCAGTGAAAACTATTAGTATAAAAATATAGTTTACTTAACGAGTATGTGACTAAGTCACAAAGTAATGAAATACAGACCCCAGGTGGTACTGAATGAACAATACGCCTCGAAAAAGTCCATAGTAGTAATATGTAAACTCCAGGCGGTACGCCTCGAAAAGTCCAGAGTAGAAAATATGTAGACTCCAGGCGATACGCCTCGCAAAGTCCATTTTTGCCTTAAATCCTTATTTAGTTAATTTAAGGTTTGAATGTGAACTCGTATGTAACCATGCTGATCGATGGCTGAATAACTGATGACCCTCCAGGCCACACGTAGTATGGTGACATTTTGTCACCCCTGGGCCTAGTCGGCTCGGACTATAGCTAGGAGTCGGGATGTGGGAGTGTCTGTCCCGTATAGATCTATACACATAATACCCGCTCTCCCTCCAGGAGACTCTGGTTACACGGTGATAGCACCATGAAGTGTCGTATCGAGAAGTAGTATGTCACATTTTGTTTTAGTATTTAATGTTTGTATATTGTATAGTATGCTCTCTTGTATAGTGTATAGTATGTTCTCTTGTATAGTGTATAGTATGTTCTCTTACTCAATGTAGTACTTTTGTAGTAGCTCATAAATGTATTGACTCTTGTATGGGTCGTTGTAATAGTAGTAGTGAGTAGTAATCCCTTAACTATACCTATAATAGTTAAATAGTAAGGTTGTTTGGATGCCTTTGTTACACAAAGGTACTAAATCGAAGTGAAAGCTTTTATATCCAACACATATATACATAATATATAACTAAGAATTAAACGACCTTCGGACAAATAACAGGGTACCCTAAGTCCACAACCAAACAAGGAACAGGAAGTAAGGTGAGCTATCAGTCCTAAGTCGTTTAAGTCTTACTTATATAAATATACTGGTGTAGATATGTATTTGAAAATATTGCAAGTATAATAGAGTTTGAAAACTGTTTTAGCATCATAAGAGTTTAATAAAAGGTTTGAGAGCTTGAAAATCCATAAGTTTGATAGAAATTTGAAAGTAGTAGCAAATCTTCCTGTTTGTTCTAGTTATTAATCACATGTGATTAAAGCAATAACTAGAAATGTTCAACTTGTATTCTCCCCATAAAAGCATTTTAAATCGTTTAAAAGGTTAATTAAGGGGTATGAACTCACCTGCAGTTAGTGGTTTGGATGGAAGTGCCGGGTAGGATGCTAGGTGTCAAGTGAGGACTTGAACACACACACGGATCCTATGTAACATGTAGTGATACATAAATGTATCTAATTAGTCATTTTACAACTAATTAATCAAGTAAAGACACTCTAATACATGGAAACACTTAGTTTCAAGTGCTAGGAGTGCTAAAGGGTTGCATCTAAGGAGAGTATGGCCTCAAATTGGAGTTTACTCCTCATTTGGTAACCCTATATGTGTTTACGGTTTCTGGACCATTTCCCCCATGAGTTTACGGCCGTAAACTCATTGTAATTGGTGCATTGGTGTGTTTTAAGGTCTTATACCTCACAAGGAAGTGTTCTAGGTTTGCATCAAGGCTTAGGAAGTGGTTAGGGCTCGAAATGGCTCACTTTTGGAGTTTACAGTCCTTGGACCACTCCTTGGGAGTTTACGGTCGTAAACCCATGAGTTTACGGCCGTAAACTCATGGTCACTTCTTCCATTTCGTGTTTTGGGGTTTGTAGTTCATGCATGCAAGGTTCTACTCTTTTATCCAAGCCATAGAAGGTGTTAGGGGCACCTAAACACCACTTGGTGGTGTTTACGGTTCAAGGATATCCCTTGACCGTAAACCCAAGTGTTCTTGATGTTTTTCCATGGATTAACAAGTATACTAAGCAAGTAACTAGCTAGGAGGAGTGTACTTACTTATAGGAAGCTTGTAAAAGTGTTTAGGGCCCAAGAACACTAGTGTGTGTTCTTGGTGTTCTTGGTGTTTTGAAGAACACTTGAAGATCTAAGTAAAAATCAAGAATCCATGGATGAAATGATGTATAAACACTAGATAAAGTGTTGTATGAACGAATCAAGGAAGGAACTACTTACGTTTTTGGAGGATTTGAAGAAGTGTGTGATGATACTTGAGAGAAAAGTGGTGGGTGTTCTTGAACTTGAAGGTGTAAAGTGAGGAAGTGAGGGAATAAGGGTAAACTCATGCCTTAAGCATGAGTTCATGGTCAAGAGGAAGTTTGCGGCCCAAACTCCCCAAGTTTGGCCGTAAACACCTTGTTAAGGTGTTAAAATGTTAAATTGTTACACCTCACTCATAACGATACTTCCTTTTATTTATTCGTTTGACGAAAATAAAATAAAACACCCAAACGGACTTAAAATCGGCCAAAAATGTTCTGAAATGTATTTGACTATTATTTGAAGTGTTTGACTGTAGAGATTATACAAATGAAAATTTCGGGTTGTCACATCATCCCCCCGTTAGAGGGAATTTCGTCCCGAAATTAGAGTTCAAGCAACTAAGTTACTACAAAATAACTAAGTAAAGAGATGAGGATATTTAAGTTTCATTTGATCCTCGTGCTCCCAAGTGAATTCAGGTCCTCGCTTGGCGTTCCAGCGAACCTTCACTATTGGGATGCGGCTCTGTTTCGTTCGTTTGACCTCTCGGTCCATGATCTCTACAGGTTCTTCCACGAAGTTGAGGCTCTCGTTGATCTCGATCTCGTTGAGTGGGATTACAAGAGTCTCGTCGGATAGGCACTTTTTCAAGTTCGATACGTGGAAGGTATGATGTACATTACTGAGTTCGCGGGGTAAGTTGAGTTTATAAGCTACGGGGCCGATTCTAGCGAGAATCTCGAAAGGCCCTATGTACCTTGGATTTAGCTTTCCACGCTTTCCAAAGCGTATCAAGCCCTTCCAGGGTGAGACTTTCAAAAGGACTCGGTCTCCTACCTGGAACTCCAAAGGTTTCCTTCGTTTGTCTGCGTAGCTTTTCTGTCGGTCTCTAGAGGCTTTCAATCGTTCGCGAATTTGAACGATCTTCTCTGTCGTTTCCCGAATGATCTCCGGACCCGTGAGAGTGCTGTCAGGAACTCGTCCTTTAGCTAACTGAGTGTCGCCCACCTCAGCCCAGCATAGAGGGGATCTGCACTTCCGGCCATAGAGGGCTTCGAATGGGGCAGCTTTGATGCTCGTGTGATAGCTGTTGTTGTAGGAAAATTCGACAAGGGGTAAGTGAGTATCCCATGCCTTACCAAAGTCAATCACACAGGCTCGCATCATATCTTCCAGAATTTGGATAGTTCTCTCACTTTGTCCGTCGGTCTGTGGATGGTAGGCTGTACTCATGTCCAGCCTCGTTCCTAGGGAGCTTTGTAATGACTGCCAGAACCTCGAAGTGAATCTACTATCTCTATCGGAGATAATAGATATAGGAACACCATGCAGTCGTACGATCTCCCTAATGTAGGTTCTAGTGAGCTTCTCCATCTTGTCGGTTTCTTTGATGGGTAGGAAGTGTGCGGACTTGGTCAATCTGTCGACGATGACCCAAATGGGATCAAGTCCACCCGTTGTCTTGGGTAACTTGGTTATGAAGTCCATAGTGATCCGCTCCCACTTCCATTCAGGTATCTCCGGTTGCTGGAGTAGGCCTGACGGTTTCTGGTATTCGACCTTGACCTTTGCGCAAGTAAGGCATTTACTCACGAAGGTAGCAATCTCTGCTTTCATGTTAGGCCACCAGTATGACTTCTTGAGATCCAGATACATCTTATCTGAACCTGGGTGGACGGAGTATCGAGTGTTGTGTGCTTCCTTCATGACCAAGTCTCTGAAGCCACCGTGTCGCGGTGTCCAGATCCGGTCCATGAGATATAAGGTTCCGTCACCCTTGAGTTCTAAGTTCTTATCCATTCCTCGCAGGGATTCTCCCGCCACATTTTCAGGTTTCAGGGCTTCGAGCTGAGCCTCCTTAATCTGTGCGGATAGATGCGAATGGATAGTCATTGTTAATGACTTGACTCTTCGACCAGAATATTCTTTCTGACTTAGGGCGTCTGCTACTACATGGGCTTTACCCGGATGATAATGAATTTCGCATTCATAGTCATTGAGTAGTTCGACCCACCGTCGTTGCCTCATATTGAGCTCCTTCTGGTTGAATATGTGTTGGAGGCTTTTGTGGTCGGTAAAGATGGTGCTCTTCGTACCATACAGGTAGTATCTCCAGATCTTTAGGGCAAACACAACTACCCCTAGTTCGAGATCGTGTGTGGTGTAGTTGACCTCGTGTGTCTTCAGCTGTCTTGAGGCGTAGGCGATTACCTTACCTCGTTGCATCAGAACACAGCTGAGCCCTTGGTTTGACGCATCGTAATAGACCACAAAGTCTTATGTTCCTTCGGGGAGGGACAGTATCGGTGCGGTGCACAAGGCTCGCTTCAGTGTTTGGAATGCTTTCTCTTGCTTCTCTTCCCAGTCAAAGGCCACTCCTTTCTGGGTCAATGTAGTAAGGGGTTTTGCGATTCGAGAGAAGTTTTGAATGAACCTGCGGTAGTAGCCAGCGAGGCCTAGAAATTGACGAATTTCTATAGGTGTCTTTGGTGCTGACCAGTTCTCAATGGCTTTAATTTTGGAAGGGTCCACGTGGATTCCCTCTTCGCTAACCACGTGTCCTAAGAATTCGACTCTTCGGATCCAAAATTCGCATTTAGAGAACTTCACATAAAGCTTCTCCGATCGTAAGGTTTCTAGGACTTGTCGTAAGTGATCGCTATGCTCCTCCTTACTTCGAGAGTAGATAAGTATATCATCAATGAAGACGATGACGAACTGATCCAAGTAAGGACGACATACTCTATTCATTAAGTCCATGAATATTGCGGGCGCATTGGTCAATCCGAATGGCATCACTACGAACTCATAGTGTCCGTAACGAGTTCGGAAGGCTGTCTTCGGAACATCCTCCTCCAGCACTCGTAACTGGTGATACCCGGACCTCAGATCAATCTTGGAGAAGTAGCTCGCCCCTTGCAGTTGGTCAAATAAATCGTCTATGCGCGGAAGAGGGTAACGATTTTGATCGTGAGCTTGTTGAGGTCCCTATAATCGATGCACATACGGAACGATCCATCTTTCTTCTTTACGAACAAGACTGGTGCTCCCCAGGGTGAGAAGCTTGGTCTTATAAAGCCCTTGTTGAGCAGTTCGTTAAGTTGACCGGACAGTTCCTGCATCTCAGCAGGTGCTAGACGATAGGGCGATTTGGTTACGGGGGTAGCTCCTGGAATTAAGTCGATTCTGAATTCGACTTGACGTTGCGGAGGTAAACCTGGTAGTTCTTCAGGGAATATGTCGGGGAAGTCGCGTACTACGGGGAGGTCTTTTAGGTCTTTTGTTTTCCGGCTCGTATCGACAACGTGCGCCAGGAATGCAAGATATTCCTTACGCAAGTATTTTTGGGCTTGAATGCTCGAGATGATACGAAGGCTCGTACTGGACTTGTCTCCGTAGATCAACAAGGTTTCGTTATTCGGTAGATTCAGGCGGACTGCTTTTTCGAAACACAGAATGTCGGCACGATAAAGACTCAGCCAGTCCATGCCTATGATGACGTCAAAACTTTGGATAGTTACTGGTATGAGGTCGATTGGGAACGAATGATTATCTAGCGTGAGGGAACAACCTATGTAGATCTTGTTAGAACTCTCTGTCTTACCGTTAGCCATTTCTACGATGAAGATTTCTTTTAGTGTTTGCGGTGATTGTTTAAGTAAGTGTATGAATTTTTGGTTTACGAAGCTCCTTTCTCCCCTATTATCGAATAGGATACAAGCATAAAAGTTATCGAGAAGGAACGTACCCGTGACCACCGTGGGGTCTGCTACGGCTTCATTATGGCCCATAGCAAGTAGTCTTCTAGCTCCTCCCGCATTCCCAGCTTTAGGGTAGTTTCTTTTGAAGTGTCCTGCCTCGCCGCAACCGTAACAGGCTTGACTCACTCCGGTACCGGGAACTTGGGTGGTGGGTTTGGGTGGAGTTCTGCAAAACCGGGCGGTATGGCCCTTCCGGTCGCAATTAGTGCAGTGAATTTCACGGCAGGGGCCGTTATGATGGAAAGAGCACTTGGGTAAGTTCCCTGCATATGTTTTGGCTGGTGCAGGGGCAGCAGGAGTAGTGGCATCATGGACAGCCACCGTCTGTTGGTTCTTGGAAGAGGTTTGATTTGATTTACCCCTCCTTCGGTCCCCACGCTTCCTTTTGTTGTCGGTCGCGGTGGTTGGGGCTGGGGTAGTGGTTGTAGTTGTTGATGGGGGTGGAAGGAACTCGTGATCGATGAGCCTTTGGGCCAATTCCTTGGCACTATCAAAGGTCGCAGGGTGTGAGGCTAGAACGTTCCCACGATACGGGAGTACTAGACACCAGATGTATCTTTCGATCTTTTTGTTTTCTATGGGGACCATTTTAGGACATAGAGCCACCAGGTCGCAGAACCTGGCTGTATAAGCCACTATGTCGGAACCCTGCATTTTGAGGTTCCAGAGTTCCTCCTCGAGTTTCTGAATTTCGCCCCTCGGGCAGTACTCCCTTGTCAGAAGGTCCTTCAGTGTGTCCCAGCCCATGGCGTTGGCTGTTACCAGTGAGAGTGATTTGACATGGCCATTCCACCACGTCAGGGCCCTTTGTGTGAAGGTGCAAGCAGCGAACTTTATCTTGCTTCCCTCAGGGCACGAGCACATCTCGAAGATTGCTTCGGTTCTTTCAATCCATTGGGACAGTGCAAGGATCCCTCCGGTTCCGTTGAAGTATGTAGGTTTGCAGCTGATGAAATCTTTATAAGTACACTCCCGTGCACGCGGTTGGGTTTCACCATGGCTAGAGATAGTGCCCATTCTACCTCCACTGGCGCCACCAGAATTTACTTGAGCCATGGCCGCATTTACAGCTGCGGTCACAGCTGCTTGGAACATAACCGCATCGAACTGCGGAGGAGGTGGCGGTGGTGGAGTTTGAGTTGCAGGTCTGCCCCTGGTCGGACGAGGACGAGGCGGCATCTTTTATTGAAAATTGATAGAGATGATGATAATAGTAAGAATCGATTGTGAGTATGATGAGAGTGGGTCCCATTAACTAAATCCACATAGTCCAAATATCAGCTAGAGTCATAACAATAGAGTAGGGAAATGCAACTTTCCCATAGATTAGATACTGCTAATATTACTGGTATTAATGATGTAAAATAAATTCAAGAAAAGTGACCTAACAGTAGGTCTTACATCAAACCATAAAGGAAAATGTTGGCAGTTTAGTAGTCTAGTTAGAGTACTTTCAAGGTTAGGAATGTTTGCAGACAAGTGAAACAGAGATACTGAAGAGGAAGGCTATTCCTTTGAGAAGAGAAAGGATGAGTAGATGATCCTCTACTGGCGACGGGCACCCTTTGGGCTAACCCTTAAGTCAGCCGTAGTATTTACGCGAGAATGGGGAAAGAATAGTTAACAGACGTACTAATGAAGATCCTTTTTGGTTTGCACATAAGTAATTAGAGTAACACAAAATACCCCTATGGTATCTTATTCTAATGTTCTTGTTGTAGTAGTGTTGGTAAGTTTTTAGACTTGTTGCAACCTTACAATCATTCTTAGGCAATTGCTAGTCACTCCTCAGAAAATATAGTTGATTAGGCTATATCCCCTTAGGTTTGACTATATGTCTCTAAACCTAATTGTGACGTTCAACAATCATAATACTTTTGTTCTGTTCTAGTATGATATTGACCCTGGTATGAATAAATGTATATATATACTTAGTTAAATATTTTATTATTTAAAAGTATATATTCTTGGTCAGAGTGTTTTAATCCCGATGTGTTTATAGTTCGTATATCTTTTATGGGTTGATATACTTGATTCACTATAAACAGTGCTCTGATACCAATCTGTCACACCCCAAAACCGAGAACGGCGGAAACGTTCTAGGGTGGAGGACGTCATGTACAGTATCATAACAATGCATAATAGTAAGGACAAGCAACAACATCCATTGCATTAATATAATAGTTGTAATACAAGCGTGTTCTGTATAGTTTGTAAGACACCAAAAGTATAATCAAAATAAAAGATGAGTCTTGTATGTGCTCCATCTTCTCAAAAGCTTCACCTGTACCTGTCTACTGATGACCTGAGAATACAAGTTATTTTGAAAGCGAGTATCAGCATAAAGCTGGTGAGTTCATAAGTATTTAGTGTCATTGCTTGTATGAAAATGTTAGTAACAATGTAGTGTAGTAATTGATTTCAAATGTTTTTGGAAATAGTATACTCCCTAGAAAACCCTATGTTTTCCAGTAAAAAGGTAGTCTTCTACCAAGACCCAATTGTTTGTATAATTGTTCGTTTGTAAATGTAAGGGTTTTTCCCCAGTGAAAACTATTAGTATAAAAATATAGTTTACTTAACGAGTATGTGACTAAGTCACAAAGTAATGAAATACAGACCCCAGGTGGTACTGAATGAACAATACGCCTCGAAAAAGTCCATAGTAGTAATATGTAAACTCCAGGCGGTACGCCTCGAAAAGTCCAAAGTAGAAAATATGTAGACTCCAGGCGATACGCCTCGCAAAGTCCATTTAAATCCTTATTTAGTTAATTTAAGGTTTGAATGTGAACTCGTATGTAACCATGCTGATCGATGGCTGAATAACTGATGACCCTCCAGGCCACACGTAGTATGGTGACATTTTGTCACCCCTGGGCCTAGTCGGCTTGGACTATAGCTAGGAGTCGGGATGTGGGAGTGTCTGTCCCGTATAGATCTATACACATAATGCCCGCTCTCCCTCCAGGAGACTCTGGTTACACGGTGATAGCACCATGAACTGTCGTATCGAGAAGTAGTATGTCACATTCTGTTTTAGTATTTAATGTTTGTATATTGTATAGTATGCTCTCTTGTATAGTGTATAGTATGTTCTCTTGTATAGTGTATAGTATGTTCTCTTACTCATTGTAGTACTTTTGTAGTAGCTCATAAATGTATTGACTCTTGTATGGGTCATTGTAATAGTAGTAGTGAGTAGTAATCCCTTAACTATACCTATAATAGTTAAATAGTAAGGTTGTTTGGATGCCTTTGTTACACAAAGGTACTGAATCGAAGTGAAAGCTTTTATATCCAACACATATATACATGATATATAACTAAGAATTAAACGACCTTCGGACAAATAACAGGGTACCCTAAGTCCACAACCAAACAAGGAACAGGAAGTAAAGTGAGCTATCAGTCCTAAGTCCTTTAAGTCTTACTTATATAAATATACTGGTGTAGATATGTATTTGAAAATATTGCAAGTATAAAAGAGTTTGAAAACTGTTTTAGCATCATAAGAGTTTAATAAAAGGTTTGAGAGCTTGAAAATCCATAAGTTTGATAGCAATTTGAAAGTAGTAGCAAATCTTCCTGTTTGTTCTAGTTATTAATCACATGTGATTAAAGCAATAACTAGAAATGTTCAACTTGTATTCCCCCCCCCCCATAAAAGCATTTTAAATCGTTTAAAAGGTTAATTAAGGGGTATGAACTCACCTGCAGTGAGTGGTTTGGATGGAAGCGCCGGGTAGGATGCTAGGTGTCAAGTGAGGACTTGAACACACACACAGATCCTATGTAACATGTAGTGATACATAAATGTATCTAATTAGTCATTTTATAACTAATTAATCAAGTAAAGACACTCTAATACATGGAAACACTTAGTTTCAAGTGCTAGGAGTGCTAAAGGGTTGCATCTAAGGAGAGTATGGCCTCACATTGGAGTTTACTCCTCATTTGGTAACCCTATATGTGTTTACAGTTTCTGGACCATTTCCCCCATGAGTTTACGGCCGTAAACTCATGGTAATTGGTGCATTGGTGTGTTTTAAGGTCTTATACTTCACAAGGAAGTGTTCTAGGTTTGCATCAAGGCTTAGGAAGTGGTTAGGGCTCGAAATGGCTCACTTTTGGAGTTTACGGTCCTTGGACCACTCCTTGGGAGTTTACGGTCGTAAACCCATGAGTTTACGGCCGTAAACTCATGGTCACTTCTTCCATTTCGTGTTTTGGGGGTTGTAGTTCATGCATGCAAGGTTCTAGTCTTTTATCCAAGCCATAGAAGGTGTTAGGGGCACCTAAACACCACTTGGTGGTGTTTACGGTTCAAGGATATCCCTTGACCGTAAACCCAAGTGTTCTTGATGTCTTTCCATGGATTAACAAGTATACTAAGCAAGTAACTAGCTAGGAGGAGTGTACTTACTTATAGGAAGCTTGTAAAAGTGTTTAGGGCCCAAGAACACTAGTGTGTGTTCTTGGTGTTCTTGGTGTTTTGAAGAACACTTGAAGATCTAAGTAAAAATCAAGAATCCATGGATGAAATGATGTATAAACACTAGATAAAGTGTTGTATGAACGAATCAAGGAAGGAACTACTTACGTTTTTGGAGGATTTGAAGAAGTGTGTGATGATACTTGAGAGAAAAGTGGTGCGTGTTCTTGAACTTGAAGGCGTAAAGTGAGGAAGTGAGGGAATAAGGGTAAACTCATGCCTTAAGCATGAGTTCATGGTCAAGAGGGAGTTTACGGCCCAAACTCCCCAAGTTTGGCCGTAAACACCTTGTTAAGGTGTTAAAATGTTAAATTGTTACACCTCACTCATAACGATACTTCCTTTTATTTATTCGTTTGACGAAAATAAAATAAAACACCTAAACGGACTTAAAATCAGCCAAAAATGTTCTGAAATGTATTTGACTATTATTTGAAGTGTTTGACTGTAGAGATTATACAAATGAAAATTTCGGGTTGTCACAGTAAGTGACCCAGAACTCTTCCTTGAGGATTGTAGGACCTTAAACCACCCTCATTTCATAAAGTCCATGAGATTACGGCCGTAAGCTCCATGCTTGGCCGTAAACTCATCAAGAGCCTCATTTGGGTTGGTCTTTCTCATGCAAGTATAGAGCAAAAATCCCTAAAGCATCCCTAGCCTTCAAACTTACACTTAGCCATGTTTGACCATGAGTTTACGGCCTTAAACTCCCTTGGGCCGTAAACCCATGGCCGTAAACTCATGTTAGTGCTATTTCACTTTCCTTTGTTGAATCACATGTGATTCCAACACTTGGTAAAGGTGTTTCCTAGTCCCGGAAGGTGTTTCCTTTCATATAGTTGTTTATAAACACTATATTCATGTCAATATGTGTCCTTATATATCATTTAGGACCTATTGTGTCTCGGGACTTCATTCGTGGAACTTCTCATCCTTACACGCATACCCGTTTGAATCACCCACATCAGGTGAGTTCATATCCCGTAATGAATCTTTTAACTGTTTTAACTATTTTAAGGGGGAATACAAGTTGAACACAATGATAATTGTGAAAATGTTTGTTATAAACATCTTTCAAAATGTTACGTATGTCATTTATAAGTTTGTCAAAACATTTCACAAACTCTTTTAAAGTTATGTTATTATAAGCGACAACTATGTACTTACATTTCCCAATACTTTCATAAAGTGACAGTACCACTTGAAAGTCAAACTCAAACTATTTTCGAGTTAAGATAGTTACAAACTAGGGAAAACATACATTTTTACAAACGACAAACAGATCAGTCGAGTCTAGCACATAACAGAAGATGACTTGGTAGAAGGCTACGTTTAAAAGAAAGGACCATAATGCTAGTCTTATGATTCCTTAATATATACATCACAGGATATATATATATATATATATATATATATATATATATATATATATATATATATATATATATATATATATAGGGTCCGACAGGTAATAGGATGTGTGCTCTCCGCTTCATTTCCCGTTCCTTGTTTGGTTGTGGGCTTGGAACGAATTCACCCAATCTATTTTCTATCCGATTCTATATATATGTATGCTCAGTATACATTAAGTCATCATAAGGGTACCAGGTATGGGTCAGGTTATAGGACACAGAGTCAAAACACAGTTTTTCTAGTACAAAACATAGTTTCCAAAATCAGTACTTTTGGTTTACAAAACTAGAAACTTCCCAGTAAAGGGTTTAATCCATTTTATTAAACCAGTACAATTTAAAGGACCTTAGGTGAGTGAATGTATAATACTTTAGTTTATACATCATGTTTATATATAAAACTAATACCCAATAGGTAGTTGGATGTGTGCTTTCCGCCTTACTTCCTGTTCCTTGTTTGGTTGTGGGCTTAGGGCAGATTCACTCAATTAACTTTCTATCCGATATTAGATTATATATATCAGTATAAACTAAGCTATTATAAAAGTTGTCATTGTGGTCACCATTTTATTATAAGAAATAAGGGTTTTCTTAAAGAACTTTTCATTAGATATAAAGGAACCATTACAATTAACTCCATGAGTAACAAGTGAATACACCAGGGTTATATATGACAATGATCTAACAACCAATGAGATGTGTGCTATCCGCCTTAATTTCTGTTCCTCGTTTGGTTGTGAGCTTAGGGCAGATGCGCACAATCGATTGTTTGTTTACTCTGAGTCTTGTATAACTTGTACCCACTTAGTACCCATAGAAAGGGTTGTGGTGTCATTTTACTCAAACTTCCATCAAAGTAGGAAATATAGGATTTTCTAGAGGAACAGGCGAACTTTTCAAAACAGAACTTACAACTTACAACATTTTACAACTACATGTTACAACTACATTTTCAACACCATTTTACATCTACATTTTCAACAACACTTTACAACTTACTTACATCACTAAAATCTTATGAACTCACCAACTTAATTGCTGATCAACTCTTTCAAATAACTTGTATTCTCAGGAGACTATTAGACAGGTGCTCGGGCTGGGAATTCTGAAGATGGAGCATTATAGCTTCAAGTCTTGTTTTGTTATTTGTTTATGAATTCTATGTTTTGTGAACACACACATTGTAAACACTTTCTTTCGAAATGAAATGGTTGTTCATTACTTGCTTACCATATACATATCTCGTGATACTAAACATGACGTCCTCCACCCCTGAACGATTCCGTCGTTCCGGTTTTGGGGTGTGACATACCCCAACCTCAGATCGATCTTGGAGAACCAAGATGCACCCTGCAACTGATCAAAGAGGTTGTCAATCCATGGAAGGGGATAACGGTTCTTCATCGTCAACTTTTTCAACTCCTGGTAATCAATGCACATCCTGTGTGAACCATCCTTCTTCTTGAGGAACAATATCGGTGCTCCCCATGACGAACTGCTCGGTCTGATGAACTACTTGCCTAACAGCTCCTGAAGCTGAAAGGAAAACTCCTGCATATCGGGCCGTGCCAAAATGGTACAACGGCTTGTAAATCAGAGCTGCACTTGGAACTAGTTCAGTCTTGAACTCAACCTACCTCTCGGGAGGCACAACACGTGATTCCTCCGGAAACACATCAGCAAATTCCCTAACAACTGGCACATCTAAAACCGATGTATGCTCCACAACCCGTGTATCTACCACATAGGCAAGATAACCCATAAACCCATGCTGAATATACGGACGCGCCCTGGCTACCGAACAAAACCCTGATTCAACCCTGGTACCCTCTCCGTAGATGACTAGTTCTCCCCCACTTGGGGTACGAACCACTACACGCTGCCTCTTGCAATCTATCATAGCACCAAACCTGATCAAATAATCCATCCCCACTATCATGCATACATCCCCCATGGGGATAGGAATCAAATCAATCGGATAAGGCACCCCGAAAATCTCCCGAACACAGCCCTGATACACTCTAGATGCAGAAATCCCATGTTCGTCGGCGATAGAAACCCGCAATGGACACTTTAACTCGCTAAGGGGCATAATAAAATCCCTACTGAAAGATCAAGATACAAAGGACCGAATCACGCCCTAGTCGAATAACACAAGAGAAGGAAATGAATTCACTAAGAAAGTACCTATCAGAAACATAAACATAAGCATACCATAAAATAATCAACAAGATGATAAATAGAAACATACCAATAACGACATTTGGCACCGCCCTGGCCTCCTCTGTCGTGAGCTAAAAAGCACGACCTCTAGCCCTCGGGGGTTTCGCCCTACCCTATCTTCCATCAGTGATCCTCAAAGTAGCTGGAGCCGGAACCTGTGCCGATCCCGCTGTGAGCAAAGGACATTTGGCCTTAATATGGCCAACCTGCTCATAATGATAACAAATCCTGGTGGTCGGTGCGGGGACATGCTGGCAATAGTCCTTAGCATAATGCCCATCCTTGCCACATTTATGGCACCCAAAAGTACATCGACAAGAACCCTCGTAAACCTTGTCATACTTGCCACAAGTGTGGCCCCTCTAACTCCTAAATCTTGCATCAGCGACCTTAAACCGCTTCGCCACAGGCTGTGACTGCACCAGAGCCTACCTCCGCTCCCTCGTCTGGAGCTCCATCTCGATCTCCCGCTGCCTAGCGGCCTCCTGTAACTCCACAAGTGTACCATAGCGCTGAGTAGACACAAAATTGTGGATGTCCTTCTTGATCATGCTCAAGTGCCGAGTCATGTGAGCTTGCTCAGAAGTAGCAAACTCAGGGCAAAACAGTGCTCTCTCAGTGAACATCTTGGTGATCTTCGTCACCGACTCAGTACCCTACCGCATGTCTAAATACCATTGGGCCAATCTCTCCCTCTCAACCAGTGGGACATATCTCGAGCAGAACATCTTAGAGAACTGTTCCCATGATATAGCAGCTCTCTGCTCCGAAGTGTATGAACTAGTAACCAATCTCCACCAATCCTTCGCTCCAGACCAAAGAAGGTTTAGAGCGCACTTGACCTTCTGGTCAGTTGGGCAGGAACAAGTAAATAAACACCCCTAAACATCAGACATCCACCTCATGGAAATGATCGGATCCTGAACCCCATCAAACACCAGGGGCTTCGTAATGTCGAATTCCCGGTACCAGAAGGCTCTCCCCCCCTCCAATCCCCACAGCAGTAGCCTCTGAAAGCGCAACGTATCGGTCATCAAAGAACTCCATCATGGCAGTCTTGATAAACCCAAACAACTCCGATATCTATCCACGACCAATAGAAACAACCTCAACATGAATCATCTCCCTGACCTAATCCTCAGTCAGACGTGGCCTAGCCTGGCCACTCGCTCTGCTCCTAATCCAGATCCCTTCATGAACACCATACTGAAGAAAACTAGAAAGTGTCAGATAAAGTGCAATTCATATCATAGGAGCTATTCCAAATAACAAAACCGTAGGGGTTATGACTTCCTTGCTACCTTTACGGGTCTTGTGCTTCCAGTAGTATGGGCCCATACCGTGACAACTCGAAATTTCTATTCTGTACAACCATTCAATTCAATAGAAGTCAGAAGAGTTTCTACTAACTTTCAAGCTTTTTGGAAAAAGTTTGAATGTTTTAAGATTAGTACTTCAGGAGATATCAGGAGAGAGGATGCCCTAGGGTTTATTGTGTAGCAATAATGTCCCAAAACTCCAAGAGTTTGGAGTTTACGGCCTAAACAAGGTGTTTACGGCCGTAAACCCCAAGGGTATAAATATGGCACTTAGCCATTTTTAACACTTTTTCACAATTTCAAAGCTAGAACTCAAATCCTCTCAAGTATCATCCGATTTTTCTTCTTGATCTTCAACTTTGTAAGTGTTTCTATCCCTACAAAGTTGATATCTTACTTAATCTAGTGATCTTACATGATTCCATCCGTGAAATCATTCCAAAAGTGTAGATCTTCAAGTTTCACCAAGAACACCAAGAACACACACTAGTGTTCTTGGACTTTTAGCACCTTTTCAAGCTTCTACCTAGTAAGTACTCTTACCCTAGTGTCTTATAAGGCTTGTTACACTTCATAATCATCTAGAAAACGCCAATAATCAAAGGATCAAAGGTGTTTATGGTCCAAGAACACCTTGGACCGTAAACCCTAAAAAGGGTGCCAAAGTGTGCCCTAGTCCTTTACAAGCCTTGGAAACTAGCCTAGACCCCTTCCTTGATGTGCTTAGTACTTGAAAACATCAAAAGACCATAAATCATTTGAGTTTACGGCCGTAAACCCAAAGACAAATGGTCCAAGGACCGTAAACTCCACAAAAGGAGTGAAATGGTGCCCTAATCTCTTCCTAAGGCTTAAACATGAAGTAAGAATGCTTCTTATGACCTTTAGAGCTTCAAACACAAAATGGTAGATGTACCATGAGTTTACGGCCGTAAACTCATGAGTTTACGACCGTAAACTCAAAGGGTGATGGTCACAAAACCGTAAACTCCAAGAAAGTTTACCCTTGAACCCTAAACTCAAATACAAGGTCCTACCACCCTTAGATGCAATCCTTAGGACTTATAGCACTTAAATCAAGTGTTTTACATGTCTTAGGATGTCTTAAACTTGGTTAATTAGTTGTTTTATGACTAATTGGATACATATATGTGTTATTATATGTTAACTAGGATCATTGTGTGTGTACAAGTCTTCACTTGACACCTAGCATCCTATACATTCCGTTCATCCAAACCACTCACTACATGTGAGTTCATACCCCCTTAATTAACCTTTTAAATGTTTTCAATGTTTTTAAATGCTTTTATGGGGGGGGGATACAAGTTGATCTATTATAGTTATTATATCAATCACATGTGATTAATAACTACCAGTCTAGTGGATTTATTACTTTTCAAACGGTTTTACAAGCTCTTTTTCATATCAAATAGTTTTATCAAACTCTTTTACATGTCAAATACTTTTACTTCAAATATTTTACACTTATATTCTGTTAAATGTATATCTTTATAGATATAGTTATATAAGTAGGATTGAAAGGACTTAGAACTGATAACTCACCTTACCTCCTGTTCCTCGTTTGGTTGTGGACTTAGGGTATCGGTTATTTGTCTGAAGGTCGTTTGAATCCTAGTTATATATCATGTATATGTATATAGATATAAAGGTCCTTCTTTCTATTTCAATACCCTCGGGTAGCAAGGGTATACAATCATGTTCATACGTACAAGTCATGTTACTAGTAAACTACGATAGGCGTAGTTTAGGAAGTTACTAATACTATTACTACAACAGTGAATCATACAATGAGTCAGTTCATACATGAGTCAATACTTGCTAGATAGAGAGAGAACACACAATACAGCTAGTACACACAGTACATTACAATACATGCTAGACAGAGTGAGAACACACAATACAGCTAGTACACACAGTACATTACAATACATGCTAGATAGAGTGAGAACACACAATACAGCTAGTACACACAGTACATTATAATACATGCTAGATAGAGAGAGAACACTCAATACAACTAGTACACACAGTACATTACAATACAGGCTAGACAGAGGGAGAACATACAATACAGCTAGCACATACATTACATATACATTTTTTCAGTTATATGAGCCACGTAACGGGGCATGGCATCACCTGCCATGACCGTTTTGTATCCAAAATCTCCTTAATTGGGGAGCATATGAGTTTGTGTATAGATCTATACTGGATTGACTATCCTACACCTTGCTGCTCGCTATAGTGGGACTTGCAAGTCTACGGGTGCCAAACGTCATTTCTTACGACGTCTTACATCGTCGTTTTTCTATAGAGTCGGTAGCAGGATACAGGCCGATCACATGGTACTTTAATTTACAATTGGTTTAAGGTAGTTAGCACAGCAATAGTTACAACACTACAGTACTATTCCATTTTCCCATTACATTCACTTTGTGATCTTCACACAATATACAGTAATGTAAAAACTATATTTTTGGTAAATGATAGTCAGATTTGGGAAAATACACGCTCTTACAAGAGGCACACACACAGTTACTAGATGCCTTGGTAGAAGGCTACTTTTAGTAGGAAACATAGGGTTTTCTAGGAGGTTCAAAACTTTTACATACTTGCACTTCACATACTTACAAATACTTTCTTACAAATACAGACATTAAAATACTTATGATCTCACCAGCTTTAAAGCTGATACTCTCTTTCAAAATAACTTGTATCCTCAGGTCACCAGTAGACAGGTACCGATGCAAGGTTTAGAGAAGATGGAGCTCGTTCAAGACTCGTCTTTCATTTTGATTTATATTTTGGTGTCTATATAACTTGGCAGAACACACTTGTATTAAAATTATATTATTAATGCAATGGATTATGTTGTTGCTTGTTTACTACTATTCATTGTTGTGATACTGTACATGACGTCCTCCGCCCCCGAACGTTTCCGCCGTTCTTGGTTTTGGGGTGTGACAGATTGGTATCAAAGCATTGTTTATAGTGAATTGAGTATATCAACCCATAAAAGATATACCGACTATAAATACAATAGGGATTAAAATACTCTGATAAAGAGTTTATACTTTTAAATAATAAAATATTTAACTAAGTATACATGCCTGCATTCTTACTAAAATCAGTGTCACTAGGACAGAACAAAAGTATTATGATTGTTGGGCAGCACAAGTAGACTTAGAGACATATAGTCAAAACTGGGAAGATATAGCCTGATCAACTATATTATCCGAGGGTTGACTAGCATGTGCCTAAGTGTGGTTATGAGGTTGCAACAAGTCTAAAAACTTACCGACAATACCACAATGAAAACAATAGAACAGAACATAAACCTCAAATACTATAGGAGTATTTTGTGTTACTATAAACTACTTATGTGCTAGATTATTATATCCCTTTTCTTGCATAGATAACATGGCTGGATTCCATATCCCCGGAGACCCGTACTATCCCAACCGCGGCAATGCAGGATGGCTGGGAGAAGAGCCAAAAGATGATCACCCAATCCCTTTGGACGATCACTATGCTGAGGGTTTTTCTGATGGTTCTGACTCAAAGCCAGAAGTCAACAACCTACCCCCAGCTGCTCAAGACCCAAACCCACGTCCGGCATTTCAAGGACCCACACCTCTGTGGGCCACAAACTTGAACAGATGGAGTCAGGAACAGGGTCAACCCATTCCCTACAATGGGGATAGAAGCTTTTATAACCTCACCGAGGGAGGTTCAGCTGATCGTGTCCTGCCCATCATGGTCCGTAGGATTTCTCGGAACACCGAGCAGGGTCGAGCATCTATCGACCGAGTGTTGGAGATTGACGCCAACTCTGGCGTTAACACGGTCCGCATTCGCCAACTCGAGGTAGCTATGGAAAGGGCTAGGATAACCAATGGGACTCTGCAGCAACAGCTAACTGCATCCCAAGCTGAAGTTAGGGAACTTCAGGCTAGACAGTCAATGTATGAAAGGCGCATGCGAGACATAGAGCGTCGTCTGCCTGAATCAAGAACTCACTCTAGTAGTTCTCGTCGCCGCTAGAGTCTCCTCGACTTCTCTTTTGGATATAACTTAGTTTATGTAAAAACTCTAGTCTAATTTCCTACCTTTGTTAGAACTTGGACCTGTTAGGTCTTGATTGGGTCGTAGATCTGTCAAAATTTTCCCATCATGGTTTGATGTAAGACCTACTTCGAGGTCATTTTTCCCGAACTTATTACATCTGTAATTCCAGTATTATTGACAGATACCTAATCCTATGGAAATTATTATCCAAATGCTATCATATGTTAGTACTATATCTACATTCAATCGTGCTGTTCAATTGTGCTGTTGGACTATGGAGAGTTAGTCCATGAGGCATTCTCATCAAATTCTCCCTATTAAATTCTTATCAATATCTTCATCTTTGTAAACTTATAGTTGAAAGATGCCTCCACGTCGATCAACGAGACGCGATCCTCAGATAACTGCAACACCACCTGCTCCTCAAATCAATACGGCGACTCTGAATGCTGTTGTAGCTGCGGCTGTGGCTACAGCCATGGCTCAATATCATTCATCTGGTTCCACTGGAGGGGGAACCCCTGTTCAATCTACTCATGGTGAAATCCCTGTGCGCTTGAGAGAGTGCTCCTACAAGGACTTCACCAGCTGCAAGCCACTGTCCTTTAAAGGGACTGGCGGAGTCATTGCCCTCTCGCAATGGTTCGAAAAGACAGAGTCGATCTTCGAGATCTGCTCATGCCCGGAGGGAAGCAAAGTCAAATTTACTGCATGCACCTTCGAGGCAAAAGCCCTGACATGGTGGAATAGCCATGTCAAGTCACTATCTCTCATAGTGGCTAATGCTATGGGCTGGGAAGCTCTGAGAGAGCTAATGGTTGAGGAGTACTTCCCGAGGGGCGAAATCCAAAAGCTAGAGGAAGAACTGTGGAGCCTAACCATGAAGGGCTCCGATATAGTCTCTTATACCGCCAGATTCTGCGAGCTGGTGGCCCTCTGTCCCAACATGGTTCATACAGAGGGAAAGAAGATTGAAAGATACATATGGGGGCTGGTGCCTCCATTCCAGGGAAATGTTTTGGCTTCAAACCCCACTACATTCGATAGTGCCAAGCGATTGGCACAGCGGCTTATAGACCATGGGGTTCGTACCCCGGCCGCAACAACGACCCTGGCCATCTCAGAATCCGCCAAAACCGCTGATTCCAAGCGGACGTTTTTGGATGACAAAAAGAAGAAGAAGGCTGCCAAGAAGCAGCGGGTCGTGGCAGTTCATGCTGCGATAGCACCTGCCACTGCTGCTGCTACTGCTCCGGTAAAGCAGTATGCTGGAAGTTTGCCTAAGTGCAACCAGTGCAACTTCCACCGCGTCGGAGCCTGTCGTGAAATGTAGTGCTCTAACTGCAGCAGGAAGGGGCACACTGCCCGCTTCTGCAAGGCTCCAGCAAAACCAATCACCCAAGTCCCCGGCGCTGGTGTGGGCCAAGCTTGCTACGGCTGTGTCGAAGTGGGCCACTACAAAAGGGACTACCCAAAGGCAGGAAATGTCGGTAGAGTGGGAAGAGTTCTGGCCATAGGCCACGAGGAAGCAGTTTCCGACCCCACAGTGGTGTCACTGGTACGTTTCTCCTCGATAACTCTTATGCATGCATATTATTTGATAGTGCAGCAGAGAGGAGCTTCGTGAACCAAAAATTTGATCATTTACTTAAGCAAAAATCACGAGCACTTAAGGAACCGTTCACTGTAGAAATGGCTAACGGAAAGACAGAGAGCACTGGCAGTATATACATAGGGTGTACCCTAACACTGGATAGCCATTCATTTTCGATCGACCTCATTCCGGTCTCAATTAAAAGTTTCGACGTCATTATCTGCATGGATTGGTTGAGTCTTCATCGTGCCGACATCATGTGTTATGAAAAGGCTGTTCGCCTTAATCTGCCGTCTGACGAAACTCTAGTAGTTTATGGCGACAAACCCGGCACGAACCTTCGTATCATCTCGAGCATTCAAGCTCAAAAATTCTTGCGAAAGGAATTTCACGCATTCCTTGCTCATGTGGTCGATGTGAGCCAAGAAACGAAAGACATTAAGAACATCCCAGTGGTACGCGACTTTCCCAACATCTTTCCAGAAGAACTCCCATGATTTCCTCCGCAACGTCAAGTCGAGTTCCGAATCGACTTAGTCCCAGGGGCTACCCCCGTAGCCAAATCGCCCTATCGCCTAGCACCTGCAGAGATGCAAGAACTGTCCTGTCAACTTAACGAACTGCTCAGCAAGGGCTTTATAAGACCAAGCTTCTCACCCTGGGGAGCTCCAGTCTTGTTCGTCAAGAAGAAAGACGGATCGTTTCGTATGTGCATCGACTACAGGGAGCTCAACAAGCTAACCGTCAAAAATCGTTATCCTTTGCCTCGTATTGACGATTTATTTGACCAACTTCAAGGGGCGAATTTCTTTTCCAAAATCGACTTAAGATCCGGATATCACCAACTGCGAGTGCTAGGGGAGGATGTTCCAAAGACAGCCTTCCGAACTCGTTATGGGCACTACGAATTCGTAGTGATGCCGTTCGGATTAACAAACGCACCCGCAGTGTTCATGGATTTAATGAATAGGGTGTGCCGTCCTTACTTGGATCAGTTCGTCATCATCTTCATCGATGACATACTTATCTACTCTCGAAGTAAGGAGGAACATAGTCAACATCTTCGACAGATCTTAGAAACACTACGTTCGGAGAAGCTCTATGCGAAGTTCTCGAAATGCGAATTTTGGATCCGAAGAGTCAAATTCTTAGGACACGTGGTTAGCGAAGAGGGAATACACGTGGACCCATCCAAAATCAAAGCCATTGAGAGCTGGTCAACACCGAAGACGCCTACAGAAATTCGTCAATTTCTAGGCCTCGCTGGCTACTATCGTAGGTTCATACAGAACTTCTCCCACATTGCGAAACCTCTTACAACACTGACCCAGAAAGGCGTGGCCTTTGACTGGGAAGAGAAGCATGAGAGAGCGTTCCAAACGCTCAAAAGAGCCTTGTGCACCGCACCAATACTATCCCTCCCCGAAGGGATAGAAGACTTCGTTGTCTATTGCGATGCGTTAAATCAAGGACTCGGATGTGTTCTGATGCAGCGAGGTAAGGTCATCGCCTATGCCTCGAGACAGCTGAAGACACATGAGGCCAACTACACTACCCACGATCTTGAGCTAGGAGCAGTTGTGTTTGCTCTGAAGATCTGGAGACACTACTTGTACGGTACAAAAAGCACTATCTTTACAGACCACAAAAGCCTACAACATATATTCGACCAGAAAGAGCTCAACATGAGACAACGACGGTGGGTCGAGCTACTCAGTGACTACGAATGCGAAATTCGTTATCATCCGGGTAAAGCCAACGTAGTAGCTGACGCCCTAAGTCGGAAAGAATATTCTGGTCGTAGAGTCAAATCATTGACTATGACTATCCATTCACACTTTTCCACACAAATTAAGGAAGCTCAGCTCGACGCTTTGAAACCTGAAAATGTGGCGGGTGAATCCCTGAGAGGGATGGATAAGAACTTGGAAGTCAAGGGTGGCAGAGCTTTTTATCTCATGGACCGGATCTGGACCCCGAAACTTGGTGGTTTCAGGGACTTGGTCATGAATGAGGCGCACAACACTCGTTATTCCGTCCACCCAGGTTCGGATAAGATGTATCTGGATCTTAAAAAGTTATACTGGTGGCCTAACATGAAAGCAGAGATTGCTACCTTCGTGAGTAAATGCCTTACTTGCGCCAAGGTCAAGGTCGAATACCAGAAACTGTTAGGATTACTCCAGCAACCGGAGATACCTGAATGGAAGTGGGAGCGGATCACTATGGATTTCATAACCAAGTTGCCCAAGACAACGGGTGGACTTGATACCATATGGGTCATCGTCGATAGATTGACCAAGTCCGCACACTTCCTGCCTATCAAGGAAACAGACAAGATGGAGAAGCTTACAAGAACTTACATTAGGGAGATTGTACCACTGCACGGTGTTCCCATATCCATTATCTCGGATAGAGATAGTAGATTCACTTCGAGGTTCTGGCAGTCGCTACAAAGTTCCCTAGGAACTAGGCTGGACATGAGTACAGCCTACCATCCACAGACAGACGGGCAAAGTGAGAGGACTATCCAAACCTTGGAAGATATGTTGCGAGCCTGTGTGATCGACTTTGGGAAAGCATGGGATACTCATTTACCCCTTGTCGAATTTTCCTACAACAACAGTTATCACACGAGCTTAAAGGCTGCTCCATTCGAGGCCCTCTATGGCCGAAAGTGCAGATCCCCTCTATGTTGGGCTGAGGTGGGAGATACCCAATTAGCTAAAGGACGAGTTCCTGAAAGCACTCTCACAGGTCCGGAGATCATTCGGGAAACGACAGAGAAGATCGTTCAGATTCATGAACGATTGAAATCCTCTAGAGACCGATAAAAAAGCTACGCTGATAAGGGAAGGAAACCGTTGGAATTCCAGGTGGGCGACCGTGTTCTATTGAAGGTCTCACCCTGGAAGG
Source organism: Lactuca virosa (assembly GCF_052849685.1). NCBI lineage: Eukaryota > Viridiplantae > Streptophyta > Magnoliopsida > Asterales > Asteraceae > Lactuca > Lactuca virosa. The sequence goes on from NC_136428.1 coordinate 179,367,162, forward strand.
GCTTGATACGCTTCGGAAAGCATGGAAAGCTAAATCCAAGGCACATAGGGCCTTTCAAGATTCTCGCAAGAATCGGCCCTGTAGCTTACAAACTTAACTTACCACGCGAACTCAGTAACGTACATTCTACTTTCCACGTCTCGAACTTGAAAAAGTGTCTGTCCGACGAGACTCTTGTAATCCCACTCGACGAGATCGAGATCAACGAGAGCCTCAACATCGTGGAAGAACCTATAGAGATCATGGACCGGGAAGTCAAGCAAACAAAACAAAGTCGTATCCCGATAGTGAATGTTCGCTGGAACGCCAAGCGAGGACCTGAATTCACTTGGGAGCGAGAGGATCAGATGAAACTGAAATATCCTCGTCTTTTTTACTTAGTTATTTGTAACTACCTATTTGCTTAAACTCTAATTTCGGGACGAAATTCCTTCTAACGGGGGGATGATGTGACAACCCAAAATTTCTATTCTGTACAACCATTCAATTCAATAGAAGTCAGAACAGTTTCTACTAACTTTCAAGCTTTTTGGAAAAAGTTTGAATGTTTTAAGATTAGTACTTCAGGAGATATCAGGAGAGAGGATGCCCTAGGGTTTATTGTGTAGCAATAATGTCCCAAAACTCCAAGAGTTTGGAGTTTACGGCCTAAACAAGGTGTTTACGGCCGTAAACCCCAAGGGTATAAATATGGCACTTAGCCATTTTTAACACTTTTTCACAATTTCAAAGCTAGAACTCAAATCCTCTCAAGTATCATCCGATTTTTCTTCTTGATCTTCAACTTTGTAAGTGTTTCTATCCCTACAAAGTTGATATCTTACTTAATCTAGTGATCTTACATGATTCCATCCGTGAAATCATTCCAAAAGTGTAGATCTTCAAGTTTCACCAAGAACACACACTAGTGTTCTTGGACTTTTAGCACCTTTTCAAGCTTCTACCTAGTAAGTACTCTTACCCTAGTGTGTTATAAGGCTTGTTACACTTCATAATCATCTAGAAAACACCAAGAATCAAAGGATCAAAGGTGTTTACGGTCCAAGAACACCTTGGACCGTAAACCCTAAAAAGGGTGCCAAAGTGTGCCCTAGTCCCTTACAAGCCTTGGAAACTAGCCTAGACCCCTTCCTTGATGTGCTTAGTACCTGAAAACATCAAAAGACCATAAATCATTTGAGTTTACGGCCGTAAACCCAAAGACAAATGGTCCAAGGACCGTAAACTCCACAAAGGAGTGAAATGGTGCCCTAATCTCTTCCTAAGGCTTAAACATGAAGTAGGAATGCTTCTTATGACCTTTAGAGCTTCAAAACACAAAATGGTAGATGTACCATGAGTTTACGGCCGTAAACTCATGAGTTTACGACCGTAAACTCAAAGGGTGATGGTCACAAAACCGTAAACTCCAAGAAAGTTTACCCTTGAACCCTAAACTCAAATACAAGGTCCTACCACCCTTAGATGCAATCCTTAGGACTTATAGCACTTAAATCAAGTGTTTTACATGTCTTAGGATGTCTTAAACTTGGTTAATTAGTTGTTTTATGACTAATTAGATACATATATGTGTTATTATATGTTAACTAGGATCATTGTGTGTATACAAGTCTTCACTTGACACCTAGCATCCTATACATTCCGTTCATCCAAACCACTCACTACAGGTGAGTTCATACCCCCTTAATTAACCTTTTAAATGTTTTCAATGTTTTTAAATGCTTTTATGGGGGGGGGGGGGATACAAGTTGATCTATTATAGTTATTATATCAATCACATGTGATTAATAACTACCAGTCTAGTGGATTTCTTACTTTTCAAACGGTTTTACAAGCTCTTTTTCATATCAAATGGTTTTATCAAACTCTTTTACATGTCAAATAATTTTACTTCAAATATTTTACACTTATATTCTGTTAAATGTATATCTTTATAGATATAGTTATATAAGTAGGATTGAAAGGACTTAGAACTGATAACTCACCTTACCTCCTGTTCCTCGTTTGGTTGTGGACTTAGGGTATCGGTTATTTGTCCGAAGGTCGTTTGAATCCTAGTTATATATCATGTATATCTATATAGATATAAAGGTCCTTCTTTCTATTTCAATACCCTCGGGTAGCAAGGGTATACAATCATGTTCATACGTACAAGTCATGTTACTAGTAAACTACGATAGGCGTAGTTTAGGAAGTTACTAATACTATTACTAGAACAGTGAATCATACAATGAGTCAGTTCATACATGAGTCAATACTTGCTAGATAGAGAGAGAACACACAATACAGCTAGTACACACAGTACATTACAATACATGCTAGACAGAGTGAGAACACACAATACAGCTAGTACACACAGTACATTACAATACATGCTAGATAGAGTGAGAACACACAATACAGCTAGTACACACAGTACATTATAATACATGATAGATAGAGAGAGAACACTCAATACAACTAGTACACACAGTACATTACAATACAGGCTAGACAGAGGGAGAACATACAATACAGCTAGCACATACATTACATATACATTTTTTAAGTTATGTGAGCCACGTAACGGGGCATGGCATCACCTGCCATGACCGTTTTGTATCCAGAATCTCCTTAATTGGGGAGCATATGAGTTTGTGTATAGATCTATACTGGATTGACTATCCTACACCTTCTTGCTCGCTACAGTGGGACTTGCAAGTCTACGGGTGCCAAACGTCATTTCTTACGACAGTCTTACATCGTCGTTTTTCTATAGAGTCGGTAGCAGGATACAGGCCGATCACATGGTACTTTAAATTACAATTGGTTTAAGGTAGTTAGCACAGCAATAGTTACAACACTACAGTACTATTCCATTTTCCCATTACATTCACTTTGTGATCTTCACACAATATACAGTAATGTAAAAACTATATTTTTGGTAAATGATAGTCAGATTTGGGAAAATACACGCTCTTACAAGAGGCACACACACAGTTACTAGATGCCTTGGTAGAAGGCTACTTTTAGTAGGAAACATAGGGTTTTCTAGGAGGTTCAAAACTTATACATACTTGCACTTCACGTACTTACAAATACTTTCTTACAAATACAGACATTAAAATACTTATGATCTCACCAGCTTTAAAGCTGATACTCTCTTTCAAAATAACTTGTATCCTCAGGTCACCAGTAGACAGGTACCGATGCAAGGTTTAGAGAAGATGGAGCTCGTTCAAGACTCGTCTTTCATTTTGATTTATATTTTGGTGTCTATATAACTTGGCAGAACACACTTGTATTAAAATTATATTATTAATGCAATGGATGATGTTGTTGCTTGTTTACTACTATTCATTGTTGTGATACTGTACATGACGTCCTCCGCCCCCGAACGTTTCCGCCGTTCTTGGTTTTGGGGTGTGACACATACTACCTTCCGTACCTACCCATATTTGTCTCAGAAGATCATCACAATGACCCTAATATAACACACTAGAATACGCATACATCCTATTCTCTCTTCCTAGAGAAGGCTAGACATTCCTCAACTGGCATGCTGACCCCACATAACTCATCCAGGAAACTTCCACCAACCCTGTAACACTCGTGTATGCTAATCATACATAGCACTGGATCTTATAGATAGTCGAATACCTGATTCTACCTTAAGCCCTTCATTAAACAAGAACAATAAATAAGGCTAAAGCAAATATTCACGGGCTATAGAATCTTAGTTATGTAAAACTATGAGGCATACACTAAGCAACTACAGTAATGATGGAATTTCATACCAGAAATAACCCTAGGCTATCAGGCATCATATGTCAGGCAATTCTTGTTGGGTTTTAAGTACTATAACACTCCTATGGTGCACATATAACCCTAATGCTTTGGATCTATGTTTTCTCTAGTTATACATGCAACAAAAAATTATCCAAAACATGAAACCTATCTAACATACAAATATGGTACATGAATCATAAAACTAGTTAGAAGAATACCTCTTATTTGTAGCTTGTAGTTGTTGGCCTTTCAAGAGATTAGCACCTCAAGTTTGATGCCTCAAACAAGTCACAAACACCGTGAACAAATGGAGAATAATGAGAGAGGTTATGGAGCACACGAAATCGTCCATCTCTTAGAATAATCCACCCTTGGTCCGATTTTTGGCTTTAGTGGGTTACATATATAGTGTAGAATTCCAAGAGTTATATGTAACCCTAATTCTTACACTTAGGCTTATGATCCATAACTTATTTGGACTAATAATTTATGGACTTTCACATAAGATTAGCCCATTACAAATTGATCATGGATCATTAGCCCAAACCATATGTCTCACTGATTTACATAATCAGTCCCCGTTAATTTAATTAGTCTCTTTTGATCACTAAATTAATTCCAAATTAATTCTTGATCAATACTAATTAAATAATATGATTTCTCAATTAATATATTATACTTATAATATATTAATAAATCACAAATAACCTCTTACTCAAATATCCATCCTATCAAATTGTTATGATGAAGGCAACCCGAAATGGACCATGCTACTATCGAGTCAAGTACATACCAATTATAGTTATGGGCTTAGATACCTAATCCAATAGTCTCCCACTTGATTAAATCTAATAACTATTATTGCAAATACGACTCCAAAATTCGATTAGCAATCGAGCTCTTAAAAGTCGTTGTCGAACTCTTACGCGTCCATTAGATAAAGGATCATATATTCCTCCATTCTAGATATCGTATGGACATGAGACATGGACTATAATCATTATGTTTGTCCATGAGTTATTTCCTGATTTCCGATTTATGACGACCGACTAATTGAACAAATCAAATCAGTCCAGGCTTGGCCAAGCGCTTAGGGTTGTCATTACTAAATCATCGAGGGGCCCACAGATATCGCTTGTATCCCTCTTAAGGTAAAAGGAAAGGATAAACTTCAACTCATATGCTTGCTCAATTTACTCATCAAATCACACACAACAATACATTTTATAACACCAAGTTACTGGTGCGTTTACATATCATCAATGTGCAACCGATTTGTAAACTGCAACTCATATCTCTCCGTTTCAAGAATATAAGATATTATCGTCTCACAATCACCCGTGATAAAATCCATGAAGTGATTCAGATGAGCGTGGGTTTAATCCAATACTCGAATCTTATGACAGGGGTACTCATGAACACTACAACAAACTTCTGCTATGTCTAACACTTTAGACAATCTACAGACGAATTCATGACGGTCTTACCTCATTACCTACTTCCAAAGTATGATGGACTGTGGATGGTTTGAATAATCTTTTTATTCGGGAAGTCAAAACATGCGAAGTGAAATAAAAGAATAATCGAATCCAATACGGTCTCAAAACTTTTGAATATAAATAAAACACCTTTTATTTAATCACCATATCGACTACACATTATTCATTGTATAATGTTTCGACTGAACAACTTAATACTTGAATTAAAACAGTAGTCATCCCATGCTCCAAGCATGCACACTATGTTTACCGATGGTCCTTAGTTTGTGAAATAGATCAGTTGTAAACATTTCCAATGACACTCATTTCACAATTCCAAATGCTTATCGTAAGTGTAAGAATATCAAGTCCTTGCCACTTACTGTAATCTGCTAGATTCTAAGCTTATATGCAGTGATCCTTTTGTAACGACTATGTACACAAGTCACAGAGACTTTTCCAATTACAAAACTTTCCCTTGGAGATTGTTACAAGACAATTCCATATATACGAAGTCTCATATTCAAAGCACATTCCTTTGAACATCCTTCTTGCATAAAAGTTTCTAACTTACTCACATATTCTTGATATCCAATCCCATTATGGAAACTTTTCCACAATTTCCATATGAATATCTATTCTTAATAGAATCCTATCTATTCAAACTTCTATCAATATGTTCCATTCATTACTATACTTCTAACTATCCACAAGCAACCAATCCTTGGCGAACCTTAGATCGTCCTTGATAGTTGTTTAATAACTTTATTCATATCCAGTTCTTGTCCTTTTTCCCTCTTAATGCCCTAGGAATTTGGAAAATTAAAACACGTGAATATTATAGCATATGCAATCGATCCTATATCCGAAGCATATGGGACACGATTTATAATATCTTACATAAAGACATGATACTTGACCAGTCTTTTGCTATAATATTTCCATATATAGAATTTCCAATGTTGAAATATTTCAACATGGTATTCCTATATCCATAACTAAGTTCGATTAATACTTCAATCTAAACTTTTAGAATCGAAATAAAGTATAAGTATCCTCTCCTTACTATAGCGAAACAACTTTTCAAATTCTGCAACTTTGCAAATTTGTAACCTTTGTTTCCTATAACTAGTATTGCTAACTTGCAACACTTCACATAATAATCATGCTCCCACTATCATGATAATTATATTCTTACTAGCATAACACTTATGCTCCCACTAGCTTTGACATGTATCCAGAAATCAGTTGGACTTCTAGAAATCAATACTTATTGACTTTCTTACCAAAGTTTAGATTTCTGATACGAGACGCTTTGATAAGACTTTATCTAAGTTCATACACCTTTTATTTGAAAGCTCATATGTGTGTCTAAACTATTCAGAACTTACAACAATAAGTTCAGAATGTTCAAACTATTTCCCATTTCTCATAATTCGAACTATGAAGAGGGATGTCGTAATCATAATCGAATTTGAGAACGCAATTAACACAACTTCTATCTCCTTAAACCCTACTTACTGAAACCGTTTCCTCACAATCATTTTCATGAATTGGAGAGAAACCTTATGACACTTAGATTTAATGGTGTATGTGTTCCTATCCATGTGAACCGGTCATTTCCAACCATTATCATTATACAAGGTTTATGACAAACTCAAAACTCATATGGACCGAACTTGTTCAATCTTAATTTCTTGCCACTTGGAAGCATAAGGACCTACCATGTCTTCCGAGTTGTTGAGAGATCTCCCTTATTGATCAATGAACTTTCACTAATCAAGGTGCTTTACCTTATGCAAACAATTGAGAACTCATAGAACTAACACGCATAGTCAAATTTAACTGGAATGGCATAGAAATAAGAATATGTCAACACGATAGGTTACAAACCTCAAGCTGTGTGTCACACCCCAAAACCGGAATGGCGGAAACGTTCTGGGGTGGAGGACGTCATGTTTAGTATCACAAGACATGCATCATAGTAAGCAAAGTAATAAACAACAATTTCATTAGAAAGAAAGTGTTTACAAAGTATGTGATTCACATAATATAGAAATACATAGCAAATAACAAAAAGACATGAAGCTATACTGCTCCATCTTCTGAATCCCAATGTGCGAACCTGCCTACTCGTCTCCTGAGAATACAAGTTATTTGAAAGTGTAGATCAACATTTAAGCTGGTGAGTTCATAAGATTTAAGTGATGTAAGTGAGTAGTAAGAAAGTTGTAGTAAGTGATAGTAAGTTATGTTTAGAAAAGTTTGCCTGTTCCTCCAGAAAATCCTATATTTCCTGCCTTGATAAAAGATAAGTAAAAATGACTCAACGGTCCTTTCTATGAGTATTAAATGAATACAAGTTATATAAAACTCAGAGTAAACAAACAATTGGTTGTGTGTATCTGCCCTAAGCCCACAACCAAACAAGGAACAGGGAATGAGGCGGAAGACACACATCCCATTGTTTGTTAGGTCATTGTTGTATATAACCCTAGCGTATTCACTTGGTACTCACTGAGTTAACTGTAATAGTTCTTTTGTATTTAATGAAAAGATCCTTTAAGAAAACCCTTATTTCTAATAATAAAATGATAACCACAGTAGTTCCTTCTATAATCAGTTAGTTTATACTAGTTATATATAATCTAATATCGAATAGATAGTTAATTCTGTGAATCTGCCCTAAGCCCACAACCAAACAAGGAACAGGGAATGAGGCGGAAAGCACACAACCAACTACCTATCGGATATTAATTATATATAACTCTGATGTATAAACAAAGGTATTATAGATTTAACCACCTAAGGTCCTTTAAGTTATACTGGTTTAATAAAATGGATTAAACCCTTTACTGGTTAAGTTTCTAGTTTTGGATACCCAAAGTCCTTTATTTGAAAAGTATGATTTGTACTAGAAAAAGGTGCATTGAATTAGTGTCCTATGACCTGGCCCATACCTGGTACCCCTTATGATTACTTAGTGTATACGGAGACATATATATATATATATATATATATATATATATATATATATATATATATATATATATATATATATATATATATATATATATATATATATATATATATATATCTAAGATCGGATAGATAGTAGGCTGGGTGTATCTGCTTTAAGCCCACAACCAAACAAGGAACATGAAATGAAGCGGAAAGCACACATCCTACTACCTGTCGGATCCGATTAATATATATTCCTGACTGCATACACTAAGGAATCATAAAGTTAGCATTATAGGCCCCCCTTCTACTGAATGTACTAGACTCGACTGTTCTGTGTGTCGGTTGTAAAATGTAAGTTTTCCCTAGTTTATAACTATCTTGACTCGAAAATAGTTTTATTAACTTTCAGGTGGAACTGTCACAAAATGAAAGTATTTGGAAAATATAAGTACTCAGTTGTCTTATGAACTGGCATTCTGAAGTACTGATTACCTTAAAATATGTTTGGTTTATTAAGGTCATAACGTGATGAATAGAACCCATACTTCTGTTGGATAAGGTGTCTAAGTCCATAACTTATTTGGTATATACTTGACCCGACCCGGCATGGTCCATTTGGGTTGCACTTCACCCAAACTGTTTATGGATAATTTTATGAGAATTGTATACTTACGATTTATTAATATATTATAAGTTATAATATATTAATATAAAGTCATGTTATTTAATTAGTTTTAATCTTGAATTAATTATGAATTAATTTAGTGATTAAAAGGAAGACTAATTAAATCATGGGCTATTATATTTATATGGTGTGGGCTAATACTCATTTGTTAATGGGCTAAGCTTATATGGAAGTCCATGGATGATCCATGGAGCTTTTAACACATGGATCCTTGGAAAAGGAAAAGACATGGGTTATTAGGGTTTCACCCTAACCATGCACACTATATAAACAAGCTCATGTTGCATGAAATAATACCCGAGTGTGTGTGTAATAGTGGTGGCCGATTTCTAAGTGTTAGTATACTCTCTCATACATTTTCCAAGTTTGTGGTGATTTGTGATTTCCATTTGAGGCATTCACATTATTGGTGCTTGGCTCTCAAACTCCAAGGAATCACCAATCAACAAGAGGTATGTAATTCATCTAGTTCTTTTATGTTTAAAAGTACCCCATGCCATGCTAGATAGGTTATAAACCTTAGAAATTAATATTTTGCATGTACCTTAGACAAACATAGATCCAAGGTTTATTAGGGTTGCATGTACACTTAGGAAGTGTTAGAATGCTCAAAACCCAACAGTGGTATCAGAGCCTAGGCTTGTTTGTTTGATACTTGATGCAAAATAGTGATAAAAAGTCGATTTTTTGCTGTCTGACTGATGAACTCGCCGAGTCCATGGGGGGACTCGCCGAGTTCATGTGTAAACTCATCCTACTCGCCGAGTAGGTTCGTGCACTCGGCGAGTAGGAGCCTCAGAATGCAGATTTTCGACTTTTACTGCTGGAAATGGACTAGAAACATTACCCTAAACTGTTTTGGTGTTTTAAAACTTGTTTTAGTTGGTGTAATGGTTGTTCTAATCCATTTACAATAGCTTATATCAAAATTTCATGCTTTGTATGTGTTCATATAATTCTTGAAACTTTGATGATCATGTTCATGTTCTTATGAATTTAGAAGATGATAGGAATTATTTGCTGAATTGTTTAGGATTAATTCTTGATCATTTATGTGTTTTAATGGAATCCATAATTTGTCCTCAAGTTATGGATTTCCAAAGGTCACTTCTTTTAAACACACATTTAAAACACAAAAGTTACATAAAATGAAGAGTCTTCATTTTTATGAACTTTTAATTCATAAGTTATGAAATGAAAAGTTTTGGATAGTTACAAAACTTGCCCTCAAGTTTTGGAATTTGTAAAGTTTCACACACTTTAATAAACTTTAATTCCAAACCCTTAGAGTTTTAAAAGTTAAAATTCAACCCTTATACTATTTATAACATTAATGGTTAATTATTATATATATGTATAAGATCAAGTCGTTTTACCGTTAGTAGGCCTCATTCACGAAGCCGGTCTATAAGGGGGGTATAAGGTTGTTGCCTATAAAATGGCAACTTAATGGGTGTCCATTCTCACCCACCGCTTCCTTGATCGGTGGAGGGTCGTTAGCCGAACGGGTAGGACAATGACTTTAAATTCTCATTAAAAGTATAATGAATATTGTAAAGTAACTAAACCTTTTATAAATTCCCAATCTTAGTTACTTTAGGAAAATGTGAATATGGTGCTAACCCATGAAATTCACACTTTGTACCTTACCAAGTCGTTGGTGGAGCGTGTGTGGTTAACTGGCACACTAACTTGGACTAGTAAGGATCACGAAGGGTGACTTAATGTTTATCATAGATCGGTGGAGTGTGTGTGGTTAACCGGCACATCGATTAGGTGATAATATTAAGGGTACCAAGTGAGTTTGCATGGTTATTCACACCTTGTTTTGTGATCCTCGGCATCCCAGTCACAAAACTTGAAGGGCACAATCGAGATTGAAACATGCCATTGAAAAGTTAAATGAATCTCAAAAGATCTAGGAGTTTCAAATCCAATTAAAACCTAATAAATTATTTCGTTTTTCATGGTGGAAATTGGTGAATCGTCATTCACCTACCTTCAAATATTTTATAGCTTGGATTACGGCATCCCTCTTCCAAGTTATAAAATATTGTGTTGGGTCCTAGCCTTAATATTTCATATTGGGTGTTATATTAAGGACTTGAATCAACTAACTTGATTTTCTCCCATTGTAGATGTCTGGTTCAGACAACTATGATCTTCCCAAATCGCTTGAAACAAGCTTTCCTCTTGAAGATGATGTCCCTCAACATCATGCTTCACTCCCCCCACCTCCTCCATTTATTCTCCCTGACCCACAAGCCCGAAGACTTGAAAGGTTCAAGATCACTCAAGCTCTACTAGAAATGAAACATAAAGATGGAAGACCTGTGTGCACTCATGTCTTAGGAATGAAGTCACACATAGACAGGTTGAGAATGTTGGGTGCTGTTATTTCAAGGAAGTTCGCTGTTGACTGGGTTCTTCAGTCACTTCCTGAGTCATATAGTGAGTTTATTAAAGACTACCATATGACAGATCCCGACATAACCCTAATAGATCTTTCTTATTTGCTTGTTGCTGCTGAATCAGCAATGATTTGGCGCAATGGTTGAGCAAATATTGATGGAAAATCTATTTCTCAAACTTCCATGGACATGGACAATGGTAACATTGGAAGTCCAGAAAAGCTTTCTCGTCCCAATGGAAAGGGATCGGCCTTGGTCAACCCGGTTGACCAAAAGGTAAAGGGAAAGGCTAAGTCTGTGATTGTCTCGTGTACCATTCCCAAAGAGTCTATATGTTTTTATTGTCATGAGAAGGGACATTGGAAGCGAAGCTGTCTTGGATACCTGAAATGTTTGAAAGCAAGTAGAGACAAAATGTTTGACTCGGCTTCAGGTAAGTCCACTATCTGACTTTGTTAAAATTCCTAATTGTTGATTCTTATTACATGATGTGACTAGGTTGCATCTTGATGTTTAACAGGATCGAGCAAAAGGAAGGTTAAAAGAAGAGTGTGCTGAATCTGATCGCGAAGATGGATTTCTATCGCATGGTTCGAGGATCGGATTTTTGAGCTACTACTTAAAAGTTATGATAGATTGCTAAGAAATATGTAATAGCATAGTTTTCATTTAAATTTGCATTGTAAGGAATATTTTTCCGCATTTTAATAAATAAATAAAAGTTTTGTTTAGTTTATTTTATATTATATCCCCTTACAATGGCATTTATGGAAAATTGATGTTTGTATGTTTCTAGCAATATTGGAAATATGAGTTTGATTCTCTCATATGTGGTAGTGTCTGAATTTACCAAATGAGGAAAGGTTCTCATCACCCAAGCTTTAGTTAGACAGAAACTTGGAATCATACAAGTTGTATTGTATGATGAATGAGAATTTTCATCTTTGTAAAATTGAGACTAATTCATTGATCACATGCATATGTGAGCCAATTGAAGGACTAAGGAATTAGGTACACTGGGTGTGTGCTGGTCAAGGTCCACCACAAAGATCAATTCGTTATGATTTACTAAAGATTAGTAAATATGGTTATACTTATAAGGTTAAGTATAATTCTGTAACATTGGAAAAGTTTCAATGTATGGCAGAACGGATGAGAAGAATCAAATTTGGCAGAAAGATAAAAGTTTCTCAAATCTGAAAAGATAGGAGAGTACTTTAGTATCATGTTTTTATGATCATCTTAATGATTATGAAACCGTATCACAAATTCATACTCTAAGGACATCTTAGTGCATTGTTATGACTAAGATGAGGGGTCATGAATTGTTGGAATGGTTAAAATCAAGAAGATGGATCATACATGTTTTTTATGATCAATGATTATGAAACCATATCACAAATTCATACTCTAAGGACATCTTAGTACATTGTTATGACTAAGATGAGGGGTCATGAATTGTTGGAATGGTTAAAATCAAGAAGATGGATCATACTTCGTTCCAAAAACAACTCTTAGAGTCATAATCCAAGATTGTAACATTGAGTGACATAAAGTAAGGTTTAAAACACTTATCAAATGTAGTGTAAAATGTTTTCTACTCCTGTACATTTGAAATTGGTAAGTTGTGATGTCTTGGATAAGACAAAGACCAACTAAGACCAATTGTGTGAAGTGTTTATCTTGATAAGAATCTGCACTATCCCTTGAATATTTATTTTGTCAAGGAATGGTTCTTAACTAGGGAAACTTATATGTCAAGAGGACAGTGGGAGTCTTAAAGATCCTGAAAGGATTTCAAGATTTAATCAAGAGTAAAACCTGAGTTTTATCACTAGCACACGACTTAGGGTTTGAAACCTATTAAGTTGACATAATTATTGTTTCTGTGTCTGTTCCTATTAAGTTGTCTATGCATATGAGTTCTGTTAGTTCTAAACTGTGTGTATAACAGCTTGGAAGCATTGGTGGGCCTTGTGCTACCAGATGACAAGAAATTAAGATTGAACAAGTTCAATCCATGTAAGGCTGAATTTGTTACTAACCTTGTCTTGTGATTATGGTTTTGACAAATTCACATGGATAGAAACTTATACACTATAAAATCTAAGTGTCATAAGGTTTCTCTCAAATTCATGAAAATGATGGTGAGGAAATGCTTTCACTAAGAAGATTTTAAGTAGATAGCAATTGTGATGTTTGCATTCTCAAAGTCGTTAGTGGAGCGTGTGTGGTTAACCAGCACACTAACATGGACTTGTGAGAAATGGCAAAGGTCTAAACAATTAAGACTATGATTACGACATCCCTTTTCATAGTTCTAGAAATTGTTTAGACACACATGTGAGCTATCTAAGAAAGGGTGTACGAATCTAAATTTCAGAAGTCCAGCTGATTTCTGGAAATATGTCAGAGCTAGTGGGAGCATAAGTGTTATGCTGATAATCATCATGTTAGTGGGAGCATGATTATTATGTTTAGTGTTGCTAGTTAGCAATGTTAATTATAGAAAAACAAAAGTTTCAATTCGTAAAGTTGTAGGGGTTGAAAAAGTTGTTTTGCTATAATTAAGGGAGAGGAAATTATACTTCATTTCAATTCTAAAAGCTTAGATTGAGTTTTAATCATCTTTAGTCAAGGATATATATATGAATTTTATGTTGGAATGGTTCAACATAAGGAAATTCTATAGATATTGCGTTCTCAAATTCGATTATGATCACGACATCCCTCTTCATAGTCGATTTTTGAAAACATGGAAAATAAAAAAAAAATATATTGTAGCAAAAGACTGATCCAGTATCAGGTCTTTATGTGAGACATCGTGAATCGTGTCCCATATGCTTCAGGTATAGGATCGGTCACATGTGCTATAATATTCATCCTTTCTAAATTTTCCAAATGTTCAGAGCATTAAGAAGGGAAAAGTCTAGAATTGGATAAGACTAAAATGATTAAGCAATTGTCGAGGACTATCTAAGGCTCACCAAAGATTGGTTGCTCAGGGACAGTTGGAAGTATAGTGTTAAATTTTGGAAGGACCATATGGATATATTCTGAAAAGAGGTAGCTCTTGTTCAGATATGATAATCAAAATAGGAATATGGAAATTTTCCATATTGGGAGTTGGATATTAAGAATCTATGAGAAAGTTAGAAACTTTTATGCAAGAAGGATGTTCAAAGCAATGTACCTTGAATATGAGAGTTCGTTTCCATAGAGTTGATCTCCTTTGGAATCCTCTGTAATGACTGATGACAAGGTTTTGGTGACCTTGTGCATAATCATTACGAGAGGATCGGTGCATATAAGTTTAAAATCTAATAGTTTTCTTTGGTAAATGGTAGGAATTAGGAATTTTTACATTTACAATAAGGATTTGGGATTGTGAAATGAGCATCATTGGAATCATGTTCAAATGATCTATTTCACAAAGTAAAGATCATACACAAACATAGTGTGCATACTTGGAGTATGGCATAACTATTGTTTAGAAAAACAAAGTGTACATGCTAGGTGCATGGGACAACTGTTGTTTTTGTTCAAGTATTAAGTTGATTATTTGAAACATTATACAATGAATAATGTGTAATCAATATGGTGATAAATAAAAGGTGGTTTTATTTATATTCAAAAGGGTTCTGAGACCATATTGGATTCGATTATTATTGTGTTTCACTTTGCATGTTTTGACTTCCAGAATAGCTAGGTTATTCTTTCCAAATGACTAAGTTATTTAAACACTCCACAGTCGTTCATATGTTGGAAGTAGGTATGAATTAAGACTGTCATGAATCGAGTTTGTAGATGGCTAAACGTGTTTAGACATAGCAATGGTTGCTATAACATTCATGAGTACTCATAAGTTATGAGTATTGGAATTAACCCACGCTCACTTGTATCACTTCATGGAATTTATCTCGAGTGATCGTGAGACGGTAATATCATAGAAGTCTTCAAACCTAGAGATATGAGTTGTTACCTATGAGTTGGTTGTGCATTGATTGCACGTAAACACATCAGTAACTTGATGTTATAAAACGTGCCTTTGTGTATAATTCAACAAGTAGTAGAAACAAGTATATGAGTCGAAGTTTATCTGTTCCTTCTAGTCCTTGGAGGATTAGAAGCGATATCTGGGCCCCTCGATGATTTTGTTTTGACCTATGTACCGGGCCCGGTCAGAACCTAATTGATGTGTTCAATTTAGTTCTTTGTCAAACAAATCGGAAATCGGGAAACAAACTGCTGGACAATAAGTACGACGTTGTTCCATGTATTTGTCCGGCTGATATCATGAGAACAGAGGATTATATGATCACTTATCTAAAATGGCGCTTCATAGTTCAACAGAGTTTTCGAGAGCTACGATTGCTGGTTGGTTCCTGAAGTAACATATTCAAATACAGTTATTAGACTTATCCAAGTGGGAGACTGTTGGATAAGGTGTCTAAGTCCATAACTTATTTGGTATATACTTGACCCGACCCGGCATGGTCCATTTGGGTTGCACTTCACCCAAACTGTTTATGGATAATTTTATGAGAATTGTATACTTACGATTTATTAATATATTATAAGTTATAATATATTAATATAAAGTCATGTTATTTAATTAGTTTTAATCTTGAATTAATTATGAATTAATTTAGTGATTAAAAGGAAGACTAATTAAATCATGGGCTATTATATTTATATGGTGTGGGCTAATACTCATTTGTTAATGGGCTAAGCTTATATGGAAGTCCATGGATGATCCATGGAGCTTTTAACCCATGGATCCTTGGAAAAGGAAAAGACATGGGTTATTAGGGTTTCACCCTAACCATGCACACTATATAAACAAGCTCATGTTGCATGAAATAATACCCGAGTGTGTGTGTAATAGTGGTGGCCGATTTCTAAGTGTTAGTATACTCTCTCATACATTTTCCAAGTTTGTGGTGATTTGTGATTTCCATTTGAGGCATTCACATTATTGGTGCTTGGCTCTCAAACTCCAAGGAATCACCAATCAACAAGAGGTATGTAATTCATCTAGTTCTTTTATGTTTAAAAGTACCCCATGCCATGATAGATAGGTTATAAACCTTGGAAATTAATATTTTGCATGTACCTTAGACAAACATAGATCTAAGGTTTATTAGGGTTGCATGTACACTTAGAAAGTGTTAGAATGCTCAAAACCCAACAACTTCATGCTCTCGCTGTAAGAGATTTTGGGAACCAAACGCGACTTCCACAAACCAGTTGCTAGGCTGTGTAAATTCACATTAAAGTTATTTGATCCGGTATACCCAATATAACTATCACTAATTGCCTAGAACAATGAGTTAGTGATTCATTGGTATTATTTGATCTAGTAAATTCCTATACTATAGCATCTTAGTAAGTTTGTTCGGTTATAGTATCTTAGTATCTTCTCGTTATAGTATCTTAGTATCCTCTAGTTATAGTATCTTAGTATCTTCTCTTGTTATAGTATCTTAGTATTCTCTAGTATCTAGTATGAACTGAACCCCTAAACTATACCCCCTTATAGTTTACTAGTATTTTACTTGAACTGTTGTTGAAAAGACTCATTTGACTACTAAGTTATGCTTGTACTTTAAAAACGGAGTTTTGTTAAACTATAAAGCAACATAACTTTAAAAGAGTTTTTGAAATGTTTTGACCACTTATAAATGGCATAAGTAATCTTTTGAAAATGTTTATAACAAACAATTACACAATTAACATTGTGTTCAACTTGTATTCCCCCCCCCCCCCCCCCGCCCTTAAAAGCATTTAAAACAGTTTAAAAGATTGATTACGGGGTATGAACTCACCTTGCGTAGGTGATTCATACGAATATACGCGTAAGGATTGGAAGTTCCACGAACGAACTCCCGAGACTTAACGAGTCCTAAATGACATATAATGGCATATATTGACATAAATATAGTTTTTAGAAGCAACCAAATGCAAGGAAACACCTTACGGGACTAGGAAACACTTTGACCAAGTGTTAGAATCACATGTGATTCACTAAAAGGGAGTTTACGGCCATAACCAGGAGTGTGCAGCCATCGGTGTGCGGCCAAGGAGTGTGCGGCCGCACACTCATGATAAAAAGTGCACAAAACCGTTCTCCAAAGGTAGGGTGGCTTGTAGGACCAATGCTCAGCAAGTATTGAAGATGGAAATGCATTTTGGAGGCCATTTAAGGGTCTTTTAAGGGGTGTACGGCCACACCTGGGTGTGCGGCCGCACACACCATATGATTATGAGTTCTGGGCATTTTCTAAGCCTTAATCTAGTGTTCTAAGCAAGATTCAAGCATGGTGAAAGGGTACTTACGATCCGGAAGCTCGAGAAGGTCCAGAATCACCAAGAACAAGTGTGTGTTCTTGGTGAAATGGTTGAAGATTTGAAGATCTAGCCAAAATATGATTTCCAATGGATGAAATCAAAGGGTGTTACTAGTTTATGAAGATTAACAACAAACCAAAGGAAGAACACTTACAAAATCGAAGATCTAGGCTGCAAATCGGATGATAGTTGAGAGAGAAATCGAGTTCTAGGCTTGGGAGTGTGAAAAGGGATGAAAGAAGGCTAAGTCTACCCTTTGTACACGTGAGTGTGCTTCCAGGAGAGGGGTGTGCGGCCGCACACCCAGTGTGCGGCCGTACACTCCTGATGTTGGAGTGTAAGGCTCGATTTTGGTGCAAGAATTGTACACGATCCATTCCTATACTTGAGGCTTGAATGTACTGAGCTTTGAACCTTTAAACAGACTCTAAACGAGGCTAAATGATAGCAGAAAGAGTCTAAAACTTAGATGAGCTGACTGGCTGAGCTTTACAAGGAAAAAATTTAAAAAAAAAATTCGGGTTGTCACATCATCCCCCCGTTAGATGGAATTTCGTACCGAAATTAGCTCTCGTGGCAGTACTACCGGGGTTGCGCTCCTCTGATTTGTAGAATACCCACTCATAGACCTGGCAACTTTGCCCTATTGTTCATGATAGGATTCATACTTGGTCCATCTATCATTACCTCATGCATACAAGTCGTATATAATTAGGGTTAGTTAGACGGTCGGATGTGCAACTCTGCCCCAAGTCCACAACCAAACAAGGAACAGGAGATAGGGCGGAAACACACATACTAGATCTGCGTAATCATAATCATATACCACCCTCGCGTATGCACTGAATAGTGATAGGTGGGCTGTATTCGTTCTTAGCCTCTGTGCTCGAACTTGGTCTGCTGGACGAGTGGTATTTCGGAAAGGTCTTCTGAACGTACGCCAGCAAGGCTTCGGAGGACAATGTACTCTTCTCACGAGTACTTCGGGGTTTAGAATGCGAATGATAAAACCGTGGTTTAGATCATACTGTCGTTACGAATGACGAAGGTTTCGTGTATTAGACGGTCGAGGCGATAGGATCATACGAACTTAGTATGGTGAAGACCACGCCAACTCATGACGAATGATAGTAACAGACTCTTTACTGAACAAAGTTTTGGCTGATTTGAAAGAAACGTTTGTTATACGATGATGTACTTCCCTAGTGTGCTCGAAAATGTACTCTTTGTAAATGTTCTAGTTCTTTCTGTTTTTCCTCTTGTTGTTAACACTTCTACGTATCGTACCGCGATGTGCGCATACATACCGCGAAAGTGCTTTGTTATCTAGTATTGATACTTTAAACTATGATCCTCCTTGGTACCACTACGATCGCCCGGAATATACAAGTTATGAATAATTAAGATCAGTGTTGCAAAACTCGGCCTACTCGGCCGATTACTCGGAATCGGCCCTCCACCGAGGCGAGTAATGTCAACTCGGCCGAAAAACTCGGATTTAGTCAAAATCGGCCAAAAATCGGTCAAACTCGGTCAAAAATCGGACAAACTCGGTCAAACTCGGGCCTACTCGGTCTTACTCGGGCCTACTCGGTCAAACTCGGCCAACTCGGTCAAAATCGGTCAAACTCGGTCAAAGGGTCAAAATTATCATAAAAAGAGAAAAAAATCACGAATTTCAAGATTAATATGTATAATGTACTTAATGATTTATTATTTAACATAAACATGTGATTATTACTACATATATATCTTAAATTTTCAGTAATTATCCACGTAGTAAGACAATTATGTGTATTTCAGTTTTTATGTATTCACATGTATCTAATTTTGGTTATATATTTCAATCAAATTATGATTTTAACTTATGATTTTGACATATATAATTTTGCAAAAAATATTTCTACATGAATTACCGAATCCGAGTACTCCCCGAGTACTCCCGAGTACTCGCTACTTCCCAGTTGGCCGAGCAGGTACCGAGTAGCGAGTTCTACAACCTTGATTAAGATGAATTGGACGGTCGACTGAGTAACTCTGCCTCAAATCGACAACCAAACAAGGAACAGGAATTAAAGCGGAATCACTCACTCTAAGTCTGCAAAATCTTAGCTATGCACAACCCTAACGTACATACTAATCCATCATAGCTTCTCAGGACGGATCTCTTAGTTCTCTTGAATACTGTGACTTATTTCAATAAGTGAGTTATTATAATTACTTTTAAGTGTTATCCCCAAGTTTTAATCTTATATAAATATAAATTAATTTTTAAAGTAACTACCATCTCGAAAACGTACCACAACCTCAAAAGCGGGGTTCCTCGTTGTTCCCTTATGTCTTGTCGTTAGATTCCTCCACTTCCTCCGTTGCCTCCCTCTGTTGGGCGGTCTCTCTTGGCATGCCCCGTTTCACCACATGCATGACATACTTGCACTATACTGGCATCGGTGGTTGAAGTGATGAGTTGAGTCGGAGCTCCATAGAAACGAGCTCCTTCGTCTTTCCTCTCTGTTGGGCAATCCTTCTTAAAGTGTCCCGATTTTCCGCACTAGTAACAAGCCAGGTTTACTTGGGGAATTTGCCGTGTCGGTGCCCTGCAGAATCGGGCAAGGTGCCCTTTCCTGCTGCAATTGCTACACTGCATCTCTCGACAAGCTCCGTTGTGGTGGTAGGTATATTTGTTGCACTTTGGGAGACTCCCAGCATATTTCTTAACGGAGGTTGTAGTAGCAGATGAAGTGCCAGATGTTATGACTATGGTTGTGACCGCAGGGGTAGTCATGAGCTGTCGACTCTGGGTAAAACCCCGGGTCGACTTATTCTTCCGTTTGTCCCAGTATTTTCGCTTATTGCTCTTATGCTTGTGGTCCGAGGTGGCCTTGTCAGCAGTCACTCGCGGGTTCCCTTGATTACTATTGTGATTAGCATAACTGGCACCGCTTCCGCTTCCGCTAGCGTTGTTAGCATTGAACTGTGCCAAAACGGCTGTCACAGCAGCTGTGACCACAGCCTGAAAAGTAGCGGAGTCTACTTGCAGAGTTGGTGCTTCGTCTGGTGATCGGTTCCCTCCTTGCAAAGACATGACTCTGTTGCATGGAGAAGAATGATCTCGTGAGTCTAAAGCAGTGGACTTAAGCCGAAAGCTGAAAAGACAAGGTTATCCTACTTCTGAGTGTATCGGGTCCTGACTTCCACAGGGTTCTAGGAATAATTCATAAAAGAGTCTATACCGAATAAAATTTATGAATTTGGAATGGCTATCCTCGAATGAATATCTATTACCTGAATAACTGTTACCAGCTGCATGTAAGAAAATAATCCTAACACATAATGTGAGTAGTGTTTCCACTCACTCATTAAGTTAACAAGATAATTATTTATTAGTGTGACGTGTAAGACGTTTTGGTTACTTCGGTTGATCCTTGTTCGAAAGCTTCTTATGAACTTAATCTTGTTCTCTCCTGACTCTTCGGTTGTCTACTGTGAGGAATGTTGGATTAATGTCTAAGTCCATAACTATATTTGGTATGTACTTGACCCAACCCGGCATGGTCCATTTGGGTTGCACTTCACAGGCACAATTTATATGGATAGTCTTTTGAGAATAGTATATTTATGATTTATATTAATATATTATAAGTTCTAATATATTAATATGGAATCATATTATTTAATTAGTATTGATCAAGAATTAATTTAGAATTAATTAAGTGATCAAAAAGAACTAATTAAATAAGAACTCTTATATATATGGAATGGGCCAAGTTCATTTAGGTTGGGCTAAGCTTTCATGGATGGTCCATGGAGCTTTTAACCCATGGATCCTATGTAAATGAAAGGTCATGGGTATTAGGGTTTACATGGATGTAACCCTAATCCTCCATAATATATAAAGAGGTCCTTGGCTCACAAAATTGGCACAAGTGTGTGAAAATAAGAGTGGTCCGATTTTAGTGTGCATACATATTCTCTCAAGTTCTTCCAAGGTGTTTTGGTGATTTGTGATTCCATTTGAGGCTTCCACACTATTGGGGCTAAGCTCTTAAAGCTTGAAGACATCAAGCTACATCAAAAGGTATTGCATTTAACTAGAACTTTGTAGTATAGGTGCTTCATAATATGCTAGTTAGGATGAAACCTTGGAATAGTTAATATTTGCATGTATAATAGAGAAAACATAGATCCAAGGTTTATAGGGTTGCATGTACACCATAGGAGTGTTAGAATGCTCAAAACCCAACAGTGGTATCAGAGCCATGGGTTGTTTTCTGTTATATTGATGCAAATGTTTTATTTTCAAGTTGAAAAAAAAGGAAAAAAAAACATGACGTTTGTCAAATTTTATGATAATTACTTGTTTTGTGAAAAACGAATTATTTGTAAAATTTGAATCATTTGTTATATGAGTTGAATTAGGTCAAATTTAGTAAAAGATAAAATGATATGATTATTTTATTAGTTTTAAAAGTTTGATCTAAATGTTTTAAGGAGTTACATATTTTGTCATAAAATTTTGGAGCTCAAAAGTTTTTTTTAAAGTTGTGATCTTAAGGGTTTTTGAAACTTCCATAAGTTATGGATATGAAAGTTTTTTTTTTAAAAAAAAAATTGATTTAAAGTTTTTATGGAGTTACAAAATTTGGTGTTAATGTTTTAAAGAATTCCATAACTTGTTCTTAAGTTATGGAACATGGAAAGTTTCATCATAAAACACCATTAATTCCATAAGTTATGAAATCCAAAGGTTTTCAAGAATTACAAAACTTGCCCTCAAGTTTTGGAATTTGAGAAAAGTTTTTTATGAAAAAAAGAATTGAATTCTAAAACTCTTGGGTTCATAACTTAAACAATTAATTAAATGGTTTTAATTTTGAGTTTAATAATTGGAATTATGATGTTTTGTTGAATAGTTCAAATTAATTCTTATGGACTTTATTAATAGTTAATTAAAACGTTTAATTAAAAGAGTATTATTAATCCATAAATATATGGTTTGAGTTTAATTATATTAAAAGTCTAGTTTAATTAATAGATTAAACCACCAAGTATTTTAAATGTCTAAAATACACCCTTATACTATTATAATATTAAAAGTTTAATATATTATATGTATAAGAGCAAGTCGTCTTACCATTAGTAGGCCTCATTCACGAAGCCGGTCTATAAGGGGGGTATAAGGTTACTGCCTATAAAATGGCAGTTTAATGGGTGTCCACTCTCACTCACCGCTTCCTTGACCGGTGGAGGGTCGTTAGCCGAACAGGTAGGACAAGGACTATAATTCTCCCTTCATTATAAGTATAATGATAATTACTAAGTAACTAAACACTTATAAATTCCCAATCTTAGTTACTTAGGAAAATGTGAATAACGTGCTAATCCATGAAATTACACTTTGCACTTTGTTTAAGCTGTTAGTGGAGCGTGTGTGGTTAACCGGCACACTAACCTGGACTTAACAAGGTAGGCAAAGGGTAACTTAATGTTTATCATAGTATCCTTGGAGCGTGTGTGGTTAACCGGCACATCGATTGAGGGGTAAATATTAAGGGTACCAAGTATATTTGCATGGTTACTTCACACCTTGTTTTGTGATCCTCGGCATCCCAGTCACAAAACCTGAAGGGCACACTCGAGATTGAAACATGCCATTGAAAAGTTCAATGAATCTCAAAAGAATCTAGGAGTTTCAAAACCAATTAAAACCTAATAATACATTTCGTTTATCTTGGTGGAAATTGGTGAATCGTCATTCACCTACCTTCGAATATTTTATAGCTTGGATTACGGCATCCCTCTTCCAAGTTATAAAATAGTTTGTTGGGTCCTAGCCTTAATATATCATATTGGGTGTTATATTAAGGACTTAAATCAACTTTACGTGAATTTCTCCCATTGTTGATGTCTGGTTTAGACAACAATGATCTTCCCAAACCAAGCTTTCCTAATGAATATGACTTCCCGAGTTTGGCTCATGGAAGTCATACTTCTCTTCCTCCACCTCCTCCAATTATTCTCCCTAACCCACAAGTTCAAGGTCACTCAAGCCCTAATGGCAAGCAAGGTCTATGTGTGATCACATCTTAGAGATGAAGTCACATATTGACAAGCCGGGAGAGTTGGGTGTCAAAGTCTTGAGAAAGTTGGATGTTCAATCACTTTCTAAGTCACATAATGAGTTCCTTTGGGACTACTATGAAACAGACTATGACATGAACCTTAATGATCATATCTATTTGCTTGGTGCTGCTGAATCAGCAATGATTTGGAACGATAGTAAAGCAAATTTTATTAGAAGATCAACTTCCCAAAAACTTTATGGACAGTGACAATGGTGACACTGGAAATCCAGAAAAAGCATTCTCTTCCCAATGGAAAGGGATTGGCCATAGTCAACCCGGTTGACCAAATGGTAAAGAGAAAGGCTAAGTCTGAGATAGTCTCATTACCAAAGGGTCCATATGTTTATTTTGCCAAAGGAAGGGGCGTTGATTGCAAAGCTGCCAAATTTACCTAAGGATGTTAAAGTCAATAAGTTTGACTCTACATCAGGTAGAGCCCATTATCTAACTCTGTTAAGTTCTATTATGAGATCCTCATTACATGATGTGACTGGGTCACATGTTGATGTTTTAAGAATCAAAGAATAGAGAGAAATCTTAAAGGAAGTATATGCTGATTCTGATCGCGAAGGTGGATTTTGATCGCGAATTTTGAGCAGTTGCTTAAGAAGTTATGATATATTGCTAAGGAATAGATAACAACAATTTTCCATGTGGATTGTAAGGATAAGTTTTTCCGCAAAGTTTTAAAATAAAAGAAAATTGTTTAATTTTATTTATTTGAAGTATCCTTACAATGGCATTTGTGGAAAATTGTTGCTTATATGATTCCACTGACAACAATATTGGAAAATGGATTTGATTCTTTCATTTGTGGTAGTGTCTAAATTTACCAAATCAGGAAAGTTCCTCATCACCCAAGTTTCAATTGGACCGAAACTTGGAATCATGCAAGTTGAATAGTATGATGAATGAGAACTTTCAAGCATTGGAAAATCAAGACTAATTACTTGTTCACATGGATGTGTGAGTCAAGTGAAGGACTAAAGGGATCGAGTACACATTCTTGTGCACTGGTCATGTCTACCACAAAGCTCGTTAAGACTATTTGATTTACTAAAGTTTAGTAAATATGGTTATACTTACAAGTTTAAGTATAATTCTGAAACATTAGAAAAGTCTCAATGTATGGCAGAACGAATGGGAAGAATCAAATTAGGCAGAAAGATAAAAGTTTCTCAAATCTGAAAAGATGGGAGAGTACTTTAGTATCATGTTTGTGATCATCTTAATGATTTAGAAATCATATCACAATTAGTCCTCTAAAGGTCATCTTAGTGAATTCTTATGACTAAGAAGAGGAATCATGAATTGTTGAAATGGTTAGATCAGGAAGATGAGTCATACTTCGTTCCAAAACAATTCTTAGAGTCATACTCCAAGATTGTAACTTGAGTGACATATCTTAAAGAAAGGTTTAAAACACTTGTCAAATGTAAGAGTAAAAGTGTCCTACTCTTGTACATTTGAAATTGGTAAGTTGTGATGTTTTGGATAAAACAAAGACCAACTAAGGCCAATTGTGTGAAGTGTTTGTCTTGATAAAGAATCCGCACTATCTCTTGAATATTTGGCAAGATATTCTTATATGTCAAGAGGATAGTGGGAGTCTTAAAGATCCTAAAAAGAATTTCAAGAACTAATCAAGAATAAAACCTAAGGTTCTTCACTAGCACACGACTTGAGGTTTATAACCTATCGTGTTGACATATTCTGTGCCCATTCCAGTTAAAGTTGGATTTGCATAGGAGTTCTGAAAGTTCTCAATTGGTTGCATAACAACTTGGAAGCAATGGCAGACCCTGTACTGCCAGGTGGCAAGAAGTTAAGATTGCATAAGTTCAGTCCATATGAGTTTGGAGTTGTCATTATCCTTGTCTTGTGACTATGGTTTTGACGATTCACATGGATAAGAACACATACACCATAAAATCTAAGGGTCATAAGGTTTCTCTCTGATTCATGAAAATGATGGTGAGGAAACACTTCCACCAAGTAGATTTGAAGCAGATGGCAAAAGGTCTAAACAATTGAGACTATGATTACGACATCCCTTTTCATAGTTCTGAAATTGTTTAGACACACATGCATGCTATCTAAGGAAAGGTGTATGATTTTGATAAAGTTTTATCAAAGCATCTCGTATCAGAAATCTGAACTTTGGTAAGAAAGTCAATAAAGTATTGATTTCTAGAAGTCCAGCTGACTTCTGAGTACATGTCAAAGCTAGTGGGAGCATAAGTGTTATGCTAATAATCATCATGTTAGTGGGAGCATGATAATTATTGTTAGTGTTGCAAGTTAGCAATGTTAATTATAGAAAACAAAAGTTTCAATTCGTGAGGCTGCAGGGATTGAAAAAGTTGTTTTGCTATAATTAAGGGAGAGGATATACTTCATTTCAGTTCTAAAGGCTTAGATTGAGACCTTAATCATCTTTAGTCAAGAATATATATATGAATTTCATGTTGGATTGGTTCAACTTAAGGAAATTGTATATATTGCGTTCTCAAAATTCGATTATGATTACGGCATCCCTCTTCATAGTCAAATTTTGAAAACATGGCAAATAAAAATATTGTAGCAAAAGACTGGTCTAGAATCATGTCTTTATGTAAGACATCACGAATCGTGTACCATTTGCTTTGGGTACAAGATCGATTTCATGTGCTATAATATTTGTCATTTCTAAATTTTTCCAAATGCCCAGAGGCATTAAGAAGGGAAAAGGTCTAGAATTGGATATGACTAAAATGATTAAGCAATTGTCGAGGACAATCTGAGGTTTACCAAAGATTGGTTGCTCAGGGACAGTTGGAAGTATAGTGCTAATTTTGGAAGGACCATATTGTCATATTCTGAAAAGAGGCATCTCTTATTCAGAAGTGATAGTCAAAATGAGAATATGGAGTTGTCTCCATAGGTGGACGTTATCTGTGTAAGATTAGAAAACTTAATGCAAGAAGCATGTCCAAAGCAATGTACTTTGAATATGAGACTTAGTTTCCATGGAGTTGATCTCCATTGGAATACCTTATAATGACTGTTGACAAGACTTTGTGACTCTGTACATATTCATTACAGGAGGGTCAGTGCATATAAGTTTAAAATCTAAACAGATTTCGATAAATGATAGGAATTTGAAATTCTCACATTTTTCGATAAGGATTTGGGAGTGTGAAATTAGAATCATTGAAATTATGTTCAATTGGTTTATTTCACAAAGTAAGGATCATAGACAAACATAGAGTGCATACTTGGTGTATGGCAAAGCTATTGTTTAAGAGAAACATAGTGTACATGCTTGGAGCATGGGACAACTAGTGTTTTTAATTCAAGTATAAAGTTGATAAAACCGAAACAATGAATAATGAGTAATCAGTATGGTGATAAATAAAAGTGTTTATTTATATTCATAGGGTTTGATACCATATTTGATTCATTTATTCTTGTGTTTCACTTTGCATGTTTTGACTTCCAGAATAACTAAGTCGCTCTTCCTGAATGATTAAGTTATTCAAACCATCCACAGTCGGTCATATGTTGGAAGTAGATATGAATCAAGACTGTCATGGGTTGGTTTGTAGAGGTCCAAGTTGGTGGACAAAGTGGTGCTACAACACTCATGAGTGCTCATAAGTTCTGAGTATTGGATTCAACCCGCGCTCATTTGAATCACTTCATGGATTTTATCACGAGTGATCATGAGATGATAATATCTTATATTCTTCAAACCTAGAGATATGAGTTGTTACTATGAGTTGGTTATACATTGATTGCACGAAAACGCATTTGGTAACTCGATTTTATAAAATGTGCCTTTGTGTATGATTCAACAAGTATTAGAACAAGCCATATGAGTCGAAGTTTATCCATTCCTTTTACCTTCGGGATAAAAGCGATATTTGTGGGCCTCTCGATGATTTAGCGATGACACATGTGAGTGCTTGGCCAAGCCAGGACTGATTTGATTTGTTCAATCAGTCAGTCATCATAAATCGAAAATCGGGAAACAACAAATGGACAGAGAGAATGATTATAATCCATGTCTCAGTCCATATGATATCTAGAATGGAGGAATATATGATCCCTTATCTAATGGACAAGTCATTGACAAGGTCAGAGTTCGACAGCGGCTTTAAGAGCTACGATTGCCAGTTAGGTTTTGAAGTCATACTCAATAATAGTTTTAGACTTATCCAAGTGGGAGACTGTTGGATTAATGTCTAAGTCCATAACTATATTTGGTATGTACTTGACCCGACCCGGCATGGTCCATTTGGGTTGCACTTCACCGGCACAATTTATATGGATAGTCTTTTGAGAATAGTATATTTATGATTTATATTAATATATTATAAGTTCTAATATATTAATATGGAATCATATTATTTAATTAGTATTGATCAAGAATTAATTTAGAATTAATTAAGTGATCAAAAAGAACTAATTAAATATGGACTCTTATATATATGGAATGGGCCAAGTTCATTTAGGTTGGGCTAAGCTTTCATGGATGGTCCATGGAGCTTTTAACCCATGGATCCTATGTAAATGAAAGGTCATGGGTATTAGGATTTACATGGATGTAACCCTAATCCTCCATAATATATAAAGGGGTCCTTGGCTCACAAAATTGGCACAAGTGTGTGAAAATAAGAGTGGGCCGATTTTAGTGTGCATACATATTCTCTCAAGTTCTTCCAATGTGTTTTGGTGATTTGTGATTCCATTTGAGGCTTCCACACTATTGGGGCTAAGCTCTTAAAGCTTGAAGACATCAAGCCACATCAAAAGGTATGTCATCTAACTAGAACTTTGTAGTATATGTGCTTCATAATATGATAGTTAGGATGAAACCTTGGAATAGTTAATATTTGCATGTATAATAGAGAAAACATAGATCCAAGGTTTATAGGGTTGCATGTACACCATAGGAGTGTTAGAATGCTCAAAACCCAACAAGGAAGTGGTTACATCTACCTGGGTTTGTCGTGCGAGAATGAGAGTGTTTAAAGAATCTATGAGATTTAAGTGAAACATTATGGGGTGATCCTTACAGAGTCCTCCTATAATTACACAATGTATACAAGTTGTATATAACTTAAGACTAAATAGACCTTCGAATAAGTGATCCTACTCCAAAA
This sequence comes from Lactuca virosa, assembly GCF_052849685.1. NCBI lineage: Eukaryota > Viridiplantae > Streptophyta > Magnoliopsida > Asterales > Asteraceae > Lactuca > Lactuca virosa. Next base: position 179,396,091 of record NC_136428.1, read on the forward strand.
CCACAACCAAACAAGGAACATGTAGTGAAGCGTAGATCACAAATTCTGAGTCTATAAAATCTCCATTATATATAACCCTGGGAGTATACATTGTAAGATTATAGACCTACCCGTAAGGGTCTTTTAAGTTATCACATAAGTTATCTATATAGTGCCTAAAATACTCCTATAATATTTTAACTCTATGTACTTTATCTAGTATTCTCTTGACAAGTATTAGGTAAGTTTTAAGACCGTTGCAACACCACATCACTCCCAAACACATGTCGGTCACGTCTCGCATGAATATAGTTGATCAGCCTATATTGATCCTAGCTATGATTACATAACTGTCCAGGTTTGACCATAGTGTTCAACCTTTAACTTCTTCTGTTATGTTCTTCTTGTGATACTTGTTCTAGTATGTATATATGTATAAGCAAGTATGTATACTTTTATAAGGTATACATATATTATTTAAAATATATTCTTATCCAGAGCACTTCGGCCCCATTGTATTTATAGTTGTATATCTTTTATTGGTTGATCTACTTAGTTCACTATAAACAATGCTCTAATACCAATCTGTCACACCACAAAACCGGAACGAAGGAAACGTTCTGGGGTGGAGGACGTCATGTTTAGTATCACAAGACATGAATCATAGTAAGCAAAGTAATAAACAACCATTTCATTACAAAGAAAGTGTTTACAAAGTATGTGATTCACATAATATAGAAATACATAGCAAATAACAAAAAGACATGAAGCTATACTGCTCCATCTTCTGAATCCCATTGTGCAAACCTCCCTACTGGTCTCCTGAGAATACAAGTTATTTGAAAGTGTAGATCAACATTTAAGCTGGTGAGTTCATAAGATTTAAGTGATGTAAGTGAGTAGTAAGAAAGTTGTAGTAAGTGATAGTAAGTTCTGTTTAGAAAAGTTTGTCTGTTCCTCCAGAAAATCCTATATTTCCTGCCTTGATAAAAGATAAATAAAAATGACTCAACAGTCCTTTCTATGAGTATTAAATGAATACAAGTTATATAAAACTCAGAGTAAACAAACAATCGGTTGTGTGTATCTGCCCTAAGCCCACAACCAAACAAGGAACATGGAATGAGGCGGAAGACACACATCCCATTGTTTGTTAGGTCATTGTTGTATATAACCCTAGCGTATTCACTTGGTACTCACGGAGTTAACTGTAATAGTTCTTTTGTATTTAATGAAAAGATCCTTTAAGAAAACCCTTATTTCTAATAATAAAATGATAACCACAGTAGTTCCTTCTATAATCAGTTAGTTTATACTAGTTATATATAATCTAATATCGAACAGATAGTTAATTGTGTGAATCTGCCCTAAGCCCACAACCAAACAAGGAACAGGGAATGAGGCGGAAAGCACACATCCAACTACCTATCGGATATTAATTATATATAACTATGATGTATAAACTAAGGTATTATATATTTAACCACTTAAGGTCCTTTAAGTTATACTGGTTTAATAAAATGGATTAAACCCTTTACTGGTTAAGTTTCTAGTTTTGTATACCCAAAGTCCTTTATTTGAAAAGTATGATTTGTACTAGAAAAAGGTGCATTGAATTAGTGTCCTATGACCTGGCCCATACCTGGTACCCCTTATGATTACTTAGTGTATACGGAAACATATATATATCTAAGATCGGATAGATAGTAGGCTGGGTGTATCTGCTTTAAGCCCACAACCCAACAAGGAACAGGAAATGAAGCGGAAAGCACACATCCTACTACCTGTCGGATCCGATTAATATATATTCCTGACTGCATACACTAAGGAATCATAAAGTTAGCATTATAGGCCCCCCTTCTACTGAATGTACTAGACTCGACTGTTCTATGTGTCGGTTGTAAAATGTAAGTTTTCCCTAGTTTATAACTATCTTGACTCGAAAATAGTTTGTATTAACTTTCAAGTGGAACTGCCACAAAATGAAAGTATTTGGAAAATATAAGTACTCAGTTGTCTTATGAACTGACATTCTAAAGTACTGATTACCTTAAAATATGTTTGGTTTATTAAGGTCATAACGTGATGAATAGAACCCATACTTCATGCTCTCGCTGTAAGAGATTCTGGGAACCAAACGCGACTTCCGCAAACCAGTTGCTAGGCCGTGTAAATTCACATTAAAGTTATTTGATCCGGTATACCCAATATAACTATCACTAATTGCCTAGAACAATGAGTTAGTGATTTATTGGTATTATTAGATATAGTAAGTTCCTATGCTATAGCATCTTAGTAAGTTTGTTCTGTTATAGTATCTTAGTATCTTCTCGTTATAGTATCTTAGTATCCTCTAGTTATAGTATCTTAGTATCTTCTCTTGTTATAGTATCTTAGTATTCTCTAGTATCTAGTATGAACTGAACCCCTAAACTATACCCCCTTATAGTTTACTAGTATTTTACTTGAACTGTTGTTGAAAAGACTCATTTGACTACTAAGTTATGCTTGTACTTTAAAAACAGAGTTTTGTTAAACTATAAAGCAACATAACTTTAAAAGAGTTTTTGAAATGTTTTGACCACTTATAAATGGCATAAGTAATCTTTTGAAAATGTTTATAACAAACAACTACACAATTAACATTGTGTTCAACTTGTATTCCCCCCTTAAAAGCATTTGAAACAGTTTAAAAGATTGATTACGCGTAAGGATTGGAAGTTCCACGAATGAAGTCTCGAGACTTCATGAGTCCTAAATGACATATAATGGCATATATTGACACAAATATAGTTTTTAGAAGCAACCAAATGCAAGGAAACACCTTACGGGACTAGGAAACACTTTGACTAAGTGTCGGAATCACATGTGATTCACTAAAAGGGAGTGTACGGCCATAACCAGGAGTGTGTGGCCATGGGTGTGCGGCCGCACACTCATGATAAAAAGTGCACAAAACCGTTCTCCAAAGGTAGGGAGGCTTGTAGGACCAATGCTCAGCAAGTGTTGAAGCTGGAAATGCATTTTAGAGGCCACTTAAGGGTCTTTTAAGGGGTGTACGACCACACCTGGGTGTGCGGCCGCACACACCATATGATTATGAGTACTGGGCATTTTCTAAGCCTTAATATAGTGTTCTAATCAAGATTCAAGCATGGTGAAAGGGTACTTATGATCCGAGAGCTCGAGAAGGTCCAAAATCGCCAAGAACAAGTGTATGTTCTTGGTGTTCTTGGTGAAATGGTTGAAGATTTGAAGATCTAGCCAAAATATGATTTCCGATGGATGAAATAAAAGGGTGTTACTAGTTTATGAAGATTAACAACAAACCAAAGGAAGAACACTTACAAAATCGAAGATCTAGGCTGCAAATCGGATGATAGTTGAGAGAGAAATCGAGTTCTAGGCTTGGGAGTGTGAAAAGGGATGAAAGAAGGCTAAGTCTACCCTTTGTACACGTGAGTGTACTGACAGGAGAGGGGTGTACGGCCGCACACTGGAGTTTAAGGCTCGATTTTTGTGCCAGAATTGTACGCGATCCATTCCTATACTCGAGCTTGAATGTACTGAGCTTTGAACCTTTAAACGGACTCTAAACGAGGCTAAATGATAGCAGAAAAGATTCTGACACTCAGCTAAGCTGACCGGCTGAGCTTTACAAGGAAGAAATTTAAAAAAAAAATTCGGGTTGTCACACTGTGTGCTAGTGATAAACAATAGTTTTATTCTTGATTTGTTCTTGAAACCTTTCAAGGTCTTTAAGACTCCCACTGAACTCTTGACATATAATATTCTCTTGTCAAGAACCATTCCTTGACAAACAAATATTCAAGAGTTAGTGCGGATTTTTATCAAGAATGACACTTCATATAATTGGTCTTAGTTGGTCTTTGTCTTATCTAAAACATTACAACTACGAATTCCAAATGTGTATGAGCAAGAAAACTTTTCTACTCCACATTTTATGATGTGTTATAAACCTACTTAAGATACATCACTCAATGTACAATCTTGGAGTATGACTCTTTGTGATATGGTTTTCATAATCATTAAGATGATCATAAAATACGATACTAAAGTACTCTCCTTTCCTTTCAGATTGGAAAAACTTTTATCTTTCTGCCTAATTGATTCTTCTTATTCGTTCTGTTATACATTGAAACTTTTTCAATGATTTAGAATTATACTTAATCTTGTAAACATAATCATATTCACTAAGAGTTTAGTAAATCATGACGAATAGTCTTATCGTTCTTTGTGCTGGACCTGATCAGTGCACAACAATGTGTACTTGATCCCCTAGTCCTTCACTTGACTCACATATTCATGTGAACAAGGAATTAGTCTAAATTTCCCAAAGACAAAAGTTCTCATCCATCATATAATACAAGTTGCATGATTCCAAGTTTCTGTCCAATTGAAACTTTGGTGATGAGAATCTTTCCTTATTTGGTAAATTTCTGACACTACCACAAACGAAAGAATCAAATCCATATTGCTAAAAATAGAAAAATAGAAACATCAATTTTCACAAATGCCATTGCAAGGACATATAAAATAAGATAAAATCAAAATTTTCTTTATTTATATAGTGCGGAAAAACTTTTCATTACAATGCAAGTACATATGAAAACTACGTTACTACATATTTCTAAGCAATTTATCATAACTCCTAAGAAGCAGCTCATAATCCGATCATCGAACCGTGCGATCGAAATCCATCTCTTCACGATCAGACTAAGCATGCTCTTTCTTTAATCTTCCTTTCTCTTCTTCGATCCTACAAAACATCAAAATGCAATCTTATCACATGTATTGAGAATCTATAAATAGGAACTTAATATAGTTGTATAGTGGACTTACCTGAAGTAGAATCATATAATTTGATTTTACCCTTTATTAGATCTTTCAGGTAGTCAGGGCAACTTCGCTTCCAATGTCCCTTCAAATGGAAATAGAAACAAGTGGACTCTTTGTCATTTGCACATGGAACTATCTCAGAACTGGTTTTTCTCTTATGGTCAAATCTTTTGACCATAGCCAATTCCCTTCCCATAGGAGAAGGGATTTTTTTCTTGACTATCTATGTCATTGCCTATGTCCATGGCAGCATGGGAAGTAGATCTTCCAATCAAATTTGATTGACCAGTGCGCCAAATCATTGCCGATTCAGCAACAATTAGCAAATAGGTAAGATCGATAAAGCTCACATCATGATCTGTCGTATAGTAGTCTTTAACAAACTGACTATACGACTCGGGGAGTGACTGAAGAACCAAGTCAACAACTAACTTCCTTGACACAATGACTCATAACATTCCCAGCCTATCAATAGGTGACTTCATCTCCAAGACATGTGCACACACAGACCTTCCATCTTGGTGTTTGCTATCCAATAGGGTTTGAGTGACCTTGAACTTTTCAAGTCGAAGAACATGTGGGCCAGGGAGAATTATTGGAGGAGGTGAAGTATGATATTGTGAAATATCATCTAAGAAATCCAACAGGATAAGGCAGACCATAGTTGTCTGACCTAAACGTCTACGAGGGAGAAATTTAAGTTAGTTGATTTAAGTCCTTAATATAACACCCAAAATGAAATATTAAGGCTAGGACCCAACACAATATTCTACAAATCGGAAGAGAGATTCCGTAATCCAATTGTAAAATATTTTAAGGTAGGTAAATGACGATTTACCAATTTCCACCATGAAAAACGAAAAAGAATATTAGGTTTTAAATGAATTGAAATTCCTAGATTCTTTTGAGATTCATTGAACTTGTCAATGGCATGTTTAATCTCGATTATGCCCTTCAAGTTTGTGACTGGGATGCCGAGGATCACAAAAAAGGTGTGAATAACCATGCAAATTAGCTTGGTACTCTCGAAGTCATTTATCACCTAATCAATGTGTCGGTTAACCACACACACTCCATTGATCTATGACAAACTACGAGCTACCCATTGACATCCTTCATTAGTCCCATATTAGTATGTCGGTTAACCACACACGCTCCACTAACGACTAATAAGGTGCAATGTGCAATTTCATGGGTTAGCATCAAATTCACATTTTTCCTAAGTAACTAAGATTGGGAATTTATAAAAGGTTTAGTTACTTTATATTTCATTATACTTTTAATGAGGAATTAAATGTCCTGCCAAACCTGTTCGGCTAACGACCCTCCACTAGTCAAGAGTGCGGTGGGTAAGAGTGGAAACTCATTCAATCGCCATTTTATAGGCAATTTCCTTAAACATGCTTATAGACTAGCTTCGTGAATGAGGCCTACTAACGGTAAGACTGACTTTTAACTTATACATATATAATATATTAAACTTTTAATTATATACAGTATAAGGGTGTACTTTACACATTTAAAATACTTGGTGATTTAATCTATTAATAAATTAAACTTTTAATTTAATTAAACTTAAACCATATCCTTATGGAATTATTAATTCTCTTTTAATTAAACACTTTAATCAATTTAATAAAGTCCATAGGGTGTAATCGAACTATTCAAAAAAACATCAAGGTTCTAAATATAAAAATTCAAAATTAAAAAATATTTAATTAATTTTTTAAGTTATGAACTCAAGAGTTGCACCTTTTGAAACCTTTTAATTACTAGATGTTTTAGAATTCAATATTTCAAATTAAAACTTTTTAGTTAAACTTTTCAAATTCCAAAACTTGAGGGCAAGTTTTGAAACTCTTCAAAACTTTTGGATTCCATAACTTATGGAGTTAATGAATGAGACTTTCCAAGTTCCATAACTTGAGGACAAGTTATGAAACTCTTCAAGACCTTTGGAATTCAATAACTTAAAGAGTTTAAAGTTTCATGAATGAGACTTTTCATATTTCATAACTTGAGGACAAGTTATGAATCTCTTCATGAAACACTTAGATCAAAATATAAACTAATACACTTATCATATAACTTATCATTTACCAATTTGACCTAATTTAACTCTTATTGCAAGACAATTCTAATCGAACAATACAAATAATCAAATTATCATATAATCAAAACATTATCTTAAAATTTGATAATTGTCTTTTTAATTTTGGATGATGGAAATCATTACCTTATCACAAAAACAATTTTTTAATAGTTAAAACAGTTTGTGGTAATGATTCTAATCCAAAACTTGGCCATGAACTGAAAAAAAATTGTCCACTGAACAGTCACCACGTCATGGTAACTTTGACCACGTCGTAGTGATCATGCAGATTCCAAAAAAAACGATTTTTCTTGCTTTGAACAATTAACCAATGCATCAATATAAAAGAAAACACTTGTGGCTCTGATACCACTGTTGGGTTTTAAGTACTATAACACTCCTATGGTGCACATACAACCCTAATGCTTTGGATCTAAGTTTTCTCTAGTTATACATGCAACAAAAAATTATCTAAAGCATGAAACCTATCTAACATACAAATATGGTACATGAATAATAAAACTAGTTAAAAGAATACCTCTTATTTGTAGCTTGTAGTTGTTGGCCTTTCAAGAGCTTAGCACCTCAAGTGTGATGCCTCAAACAAGTTACAAACACCATGATCAAATGGAGAATAATAAGAGAGGTTATGGAGCACACGAAATCATCCATCTCTTAGAATAATCCACCCTTGGTCCGATTTTTGGCTTTAGTGGGTTACATATATAGTGTAGAATTCCAAGAGTTATATGTAACCCTAGTTCTTACACTTAGGCTTATGATCCATAACTTATTTGGACTAATAATTTATGGACTTTCACATAAGCTTAGCCCATTACAAATTGATCATGGATCATTAGCCCCAACCACATGTCTCACTGATTTACATAATCAGTCCTCGTTAATTTAATTAGTCTCTTTTGATCACTAAATTAATTCCAAATTAATTCTTGACCAATACTAATTAAATAATATGATTTATCAATTAATATATCATACTTATAATATATTAATAAATCACAAATAAGCTCTTACTCAAATATCCATCCTATCAAATTGTTTTGATGAAGGCAACCCGAAATAGACCATGCTACTATCGGGTCAAGTACACACCAATTATAGTTATGGGCTTAGACACCTAATCCAACAATTCTATCATGCAAATCCTGAAGATCCTTATCCTATCACTAGCATGTTGTTCTAACATAACATAACATCAAATAAATGTGTGGGTAACTTGGGGTATACTTTCTTGCTCCGACTGATCGTATACATCGTGTTCTTCCTTGGTTAGTTTTGAAAACAAGTTTAAAAACTTTTTCAGTTCCCTAGTTTGAGTCTGGACTCACATGAATGTTCATCCAATACTCTCAAACAAGGCTCTGATACCAACTTGTAATGCTCCAAAAAATCACACTAAATTTAAAAATTTTAAAACCAACCATGAATCAATATTGTTTACAAAAAGAGTCATTGTTTCAAAAGAATTATTTCAAATCATAGTTTTCCCAATACCCGAATACATAAATCTGGAAGTTGTGTATGATCACGTCTTCGCCTTCCCACGATCCTCGGAAGTACCTGAAACCATAAACTAAAATTGTAAGCCAAAGCTTAGTGAGTTCCCCAAAGTACCAACACCACAACAGAAAAACATACAATATTAACAACCAACCTGACTAGACCGCCTCGCAGGGCCTACAACCTATCTGGACCTCTTTACGAGCCTTCGGCGTCACTGGACCGCCGCGCAGGACCTACAACCTATCCGGACCGCTCCACGGGCCGCCGACCTAACTGGACTGCCTCGCAGGGACTACAACCTATCTGGTCGTCCCCGAGAGTCTTGGCCTACAACACAAAGCAGGACCGGTCTCAACCCAACACAACATGTCGACATATAAAACAAACAAACATAAACATAGAGCCAGCAATACAGATAATCATACGGATCCACCGAACAACTACAACTATCAAATCACCATCCTAACTAGGATAAATAATCTAGTGGGCCGTTGGTGCCTTTGACCCACGGGTACAGTGAGGAAACCTCACCTTACAATCTGAATGTAGTCTGAAAAAACTCCTAGCTCCGACAACCGGCTCAACCCAAATCCTAAATGTCAAAACATTTTCCATTCTAAATTAATAACATTTCCTAAAATACCCTTGGTTAAAACTGGTCAAAATCAACAAGTCAACCGAGTCAACCCAGTCAGGTCAACTCAGCCGAGTCAACTCAGGGCTCGTACATCGGCGGTACTCGAGCTTTGACCGTAGTCGGGAGGTTGACCACGTATGTGGGGCGTACGCTGAGGTACGCATGGCGTACGCTCAGAATCTCATTTTCTCAATAAGAGCTTAATGCATTGAGCTCTCATGTCCAACTTTCAAATCCAAAGCCAAAAGACCATCAAGAGTCATAAAGTTTCCAACTTTGTGACTTTGCATGTCCATTAAGTTCTTAATACACAAAATCCCAACTTCTTAATGCCTTAAGACCTTCAAGAGCATGCATGGAGAAACTCTAAGCATCAAGACCACCTTTTTATAACTGAAGACCCCTCATAAGGTTTGAAAGGATGACTTATTTGGTTAAGAGCATTCTGTGCTCAAGAATCACCATAGTTGGGACCAAAAGTGCCCTAAATGAATAAATGACTAGATCTACAAGATAAGGTGATCTAGTTACGATCTTTTTACCTCCTGGAGGTTGCTAGTCAAGAGGTAATCCCAAATCCAAGTTGCTTCCAAGCTCCAAGTTCTTCTTACCACCTTTTTCTTCTCTAAGAATGCCACAAAACACAAAGATAAGCTCAAGATGTACTCTTCTCACGTAGGGTTAGCTTGGGGGTCGTTTTTCTCAGATGGAGGTTGGTTAGGGAATGAGAAATGAGAGATAATGATGCTTATATATGGACAAAACCCTAAAACATGATTTGAGTGATTGGATGGTTAGCTTGTGAGCCTTAACTACTTAATATGAAGATTGGAAAAAGAAGCAGTATATGGGTCGTAATCTGGGCTACACCCAGTGTAGCGTGGTTTTCACTTGTTTTCAGGCTAAGGCTCTACGCCCAACGTAGAGCTAAGACTACGCAGCTCGTAGGTCAATAGAAGGTTGACTTTTGACTTTTTGACCAGTTGATTTTTGGTTAACTGTGAGGGGTTTAAGACTTGGAAGGGGCAATATGCTCTTTTGCTCAAATAAGGGTTAGCCCTATTATTTTTGGACCTATTAAGTTGGAAATTTTCCTTGATTGTTTATCGGGGTTGTCTTGATTATGTCTAGAGTGAGGAGCTTTTGATAGCAACAGCTCGAGTGTCTTTTGCCTAGCTATCGATTAAGGTGAGTCTCTTCAATGTACTCGTGGGTCAAAGACACCAATGTTAGCCCACTGGATTATGTTTGTAGGATGATGGTTGTCTTTTTGACACTTGCTGATATGCTTGTTGTCTTTGTCACTCATGCTTATATGTTTGTATGCTTATGTATGTGGGGTGAAACGGACGCATGGGTTGATACGAACCCGACACGACTACAAGTTGTTATATAGAGTCATTATGGACTCGGGGTTGATACGGGTGCGACATAGCTACAAGCTGTTACATAGAGTTATTTTGGACTCGGGGTTGATACGGACCCGACACAACCACATGTTGTTATATTTATATACATGTTGTATGTGGTATTTTAGGAAACTCATTAAGATTTGTGCTTACGGTTTATGTTTGAAATATTTTCAGTTACTTCTTGTTTCAAAAGGAATGGCCTGACATGATCGCACTGCATCCCCTGGAGATTTATTCTGCACTGAATGTTTACGAATTACTTTGATGTTTTGTGTAACGATCCAATTTTTCAAAAGAAAATTTTCATTTTTGATTAACCAAAACACATTTCCATCAACCACAAAATCCAAATACAATTTGTTTTCAAAACCCATATCAATTACAATTTTATTTCAAAATGTCAGAGTGTCCCATAAAATGCCTGAGAGATTGCACACCACGCCATCAAGCCTTGCCCTTGCCTTTGGGCTCAGATGTACCTGAAACAAATCCACAAACTGTAAGCTAATGCTTAGTGAGTCCCCTAGAGCATACCCCACACACAATCCACATAACACATAACATATTAGAAATAAACCTACACATATCACATAAGCCATGTATACAAACATATAAGGATGTCATGGGCTCCTCCCAAGGTCTTACTCCAAGATGCCATGGGCTCCCCATGGTATTTAGCTGGAAAGCCATGGGCTCCCCCACATGGTCTTACATCCAAGTGTCATGGGCTCCTCCCATGGTATTTACTTGAAAATCCATGCCCCCCCCCCCACATGGTCTTACATCCAAGTGCCACGGGTTCATTCCATGGTCTTTACTTGAAAAGCCATGGGCTCCCCCACATGGTCTTACATCCAAGTGTCATGGGCTCCCCCCATTGTCTTCCCTGCAAGAATCACATATATAGCTAGCATAACACCAAACATAACTAGCAACCATACCACATATCTCTAGACACAAGTAACATATCTCTACACAACATGCATACCACATATCACAAAATGGGTCGGCCTTGGTGCCTTAGACCCATTGGTATGGTGAGAAGACTCACCTCTTGGATGCTGAACTGACAAGCTAGAATCAGATATGTCCCACGTGCTGCTCCAACTCAACTGCCTATAATCATTATATAATTAACTTGTCATAATCCCATAATTACCCTCAAAGTCAACCCTGTTCAAAGTCAAGGTCAACAGTCAACGTCAACAGTCCATGTTGACCTCAACTCGTCGAGTTCCTGCAGAGTCCAGAACACCTGAACAAACCGTAGCCAACTATCCGAGTTGGTTCATCAACTCGACGAGTTCATTTGATATCCAATCGACGGGGAAACCCGATCCGACTCGTCGAGTTACCAGGTCAAATCGTCGAGTCTTTCTCCCTGTTTGCTTATTATGATAATCCATCGAATGCAGGGACTCCAGGGCTTATATCTGAAACCCTAAGGTGTCTAGAAGGATAAAGTTTCCAACTTTACCTTCCAGAACCACTCCGAATGATCTAAGGTCCTTATCAAAGATTGGAAAGCTCCAAATATTTGCCATTTGGTCTAATACCTTAGGGATCTGGAATCCCTCCTTTATAGAAGAGTTTCTAGTCCTCAAAACGTTCCAAAGATGAAGGCTTTATGGAAATACATGTCCAATGCATGTATTTAAGTCAAAATGGCCAAAAAGGGGAAATATACTCTAGAAACCCTTGAATGGCATCCTTGCTTGACCAAAAGTTAGATCTAGCCCACCTTGGGGCTATTTTGCCCTGGAGATTCATAAAGTTGCAACCTTTATGAACTCCATGCATGCAATCAACAAGAATAATGGGAAATGAAGAGTAAATCAAGATCTATCCATTTCCTAAGATAAAAATCAAGTCTTGAAGACGTACAACAGTCCACAAGATGATCAAGCTCAAGAGTGAGGGCTTGGTTTGTTGGATCTCCTCCTTCTTCTTAAGCTCCACAAATCACTCTTAGCTCACAAAATGGAAGAGAATGGGGATTAGGGTTTACCACAGATGTTTTTAGGGTTTGGAGGATGATGGAAGGTCAGCCTCAAAGTCCTTAAGGAGATTATATAGGGTGCAAACCCTAAAATTTAGTGTTTCTCTTTACAACTCCTACTTGTCGAGTCAGGCCTTACGACTCGTCGAGTAGGACCCAACTTCCGCATCCTCTTGATAGCCTCCACTCGACGAGTCGGGGCTCCTACCTCGTCGAGTCCCAACACCAAAACCCTACAATTCTGAAAATTACATTAATACCTGGAACAGGTGTTACAAATCTCCCCCACTTGAACTAGACTTCGTCCTCGTAGTCTGCCGACCCAAATAAGTTCGGGTAGTGATCTCGCATCTCATCCTCCAGTTCCCATGTCCATTCGGAGCCCCTTCGGTGCTCCCATTGCACCTTCACCAACTTTACTTCCTTGTTCCGAAGAACCTTGATCTTCCTATCTAGAATCGCAATAGGCCCCTCAATGTAGTTCAGGCTCTTATCCACCTAAATGTCGTTAGAGAGACGACTGCGACCTCTTCCGTGACACACTTCCAAAGCTGTGACACATGGAAGGTGTTGTGAATCTGGCTAAGCTCATCCGGCAGCTCCAAGCGATATACCACCTTGCCCACCCGGGGCGTAATCCTGAAAGGGCCTATATATCGTGGCCCTAAATTGCCCCTCTTTCGAAACCTAATGACCCCCATCCAGGGTGACACTTTCAGTAGCACAAAATCCCCTACCTGGAACTGAAGATCCGATCGCCGCCGGTCGGCATAACTTTTCTGACGGCTCTGCGAGACCCACAGCCGGTCACGCACCTGCTGAATCAACCTGGTAGTCTTGAGCACTACCTCAGTGCTCCCCTTGACTCGGTGTCCAACCTCGTCCCAACAAACCGGAGTCCTACATCTCCTACCATACAACATCTCAAATGGAGTTCGGTCGATACTGGCATGGTAACTGTTATTGTATGAAAACTCTGCCAGGGGAAGGTACGTATCCCAACTCCCTCCAAAATCCAACACTCATGCTTGCAGCATATCCTCCAGTGTCTAGATGGTCCTCTCGCTCTGGCCATCTCTCTGAGGGTGATACGTTGTACTAAAATGCAGATGAGTGCCCAGTTCCTCGTGGAACTTTTTCCAGAACCTAGATGTAAATCGAACATCCATGTCTGAGACTACCGATACTGGCACCCCATGTCTAGCCACCACCTCTCGCACGTAAATAACCGCCAACTTCTCGGCAGATATACTCTCAGAGATCGGAATAAGGTCGGCACTCTTCGTCAGTCTATCTATGATCACCCATATGGCGTCCACACCCCAGGCTGTCCTCGGTAACTTCGTAATGAAGTCCATAGTGATCTCTTCCCACTTCCACATGGGAATGGGTAGCGGCAGAACCTTGCCATGAGGCCGTTGATGCTCGGCCTTGACCTTCCTACAAGTCAAGCACCGCTCCACAAACGAGACGATCTCCTGCTTCATGCAGGGCCACCAGTAACTCGGTCTCAAATCTCTATACATCTTTGTAGCCCCTGGATGTATAGAGAACTTGGACTTGTGCACCTCCTCCAATATCTTCTGCCTCACTCCTCCAGTCACTGGTACCCATACCCAGCCACACTCTGTCAAAAGGCCACGACTATCCTTAACAAACAAAGGATACTGCCCCCGAATCTGCTCTATCTTCCAATTCTCCTTCTTCACCCCCTCGACCTAAGCCTCCTTGATCATATCCAACAATGGAGAGATCATGTTCATCCTCAAACAAACGTTCCCAATCGGGGAACCTGCCGCCTTGCGGCTCAAAGCATCGACCACCACATTGGCCTTCCCAGGATGGTATAGGATCTCACAATCATAGTCCTTCAGCACGTCTAACCACCTCATCTATCGCATGTTGAGGTTCTGCTGATCCATCAAATATTTCAAACTCTTGTGATCAGTATAGATGGTGCACCTCACTCCATAAAAGTAGTGCCTCCAAATCTTTAAGGGCAAACACCACTGCCCCCAATTCCAGGTCGTGAGTGGGGTAATTCGCCTCATGAGGCTTCAACTGCCTCAAATCGTAAGCTATCACATGCCCCCTATGCATCAGTACCGCACCTAACCCTAAAATCGATGTGTCACAGTACACCACCAAATGATTTAACCCCTCGGTTAGTACTAGAATCGGAGCCTCGCATAACTTTCTCTCAGGGTCTTAAAAGCCAACTACTGATCCGCACCCCATCGAAATTTCACATTCTTCTTGGTCAAGCGGGTCAAGGGCACCGCAATCTTGGAGAAATCCTGGATGAATCTCCGATAATAGCCCGCTAGACCCAAGAAGCTACAGATCTCAGACACATTCTTCGGTACTTCCCACCGCATCACTGCCTCAATCTTAGCTGGATCAACCAAAATACCCTCGTGGTTGATGATGTGCCCTAAAAACTGTACCTCCCGCAGCCAAAAATCATACTTGGAGAACTTGGCATACAGCCTCTCCGTCCTCAGGGTCTCCAATACCTCCCTCAAATGCAGCTCGTGTAGCTCCTTCGTCTTAGAATAGACCAGGATATCATCAATAAAAACGATAACCGGCCGATCCAGCATCGGTCTACACACCTTGTTCATGAGATCCATGAATGTTGCTGGGGCATTCGTGAGCCCAAATGGCATCACCACAAACTCATAATGCCCATACCTTGTCCTAAAAGCTATCTTCGATATGTCCTCATCTCGAATCCTCATCTGATGATATCCCGACCGAAGATCAATCTTGGAAAACCAAGACGCACCCTGCAGCTGATCGAACAAATCATCGATCGTCGGTAACGGATAATAGTTCTTCACCGTTAGTTTGTTCAGCTCTCGATAATCAATGCACATCCTGTGTGATCCATCCTTCTTTTTCACAAACAAAATCGGAGCTCCCCACGGGGAACTGCTCGGACGGATAAACCCTTGGTCTAGCAGCTCCTGAAGCTACGTAAATAGCTCCTGCATCTCGGGCGGTGCTAGCCGGTACGGTGCCTTCGCTATCAGAGCGACACCCGACACCAGATCAATGCGAAACTCCACTTGCCGCTCCGGAGGCACTCTTGGTAACTCCTCAGGAAAGACATCCCGAAACGCCTGTACAACCGGCACACTACCCACATCTTTCGTGGTCTCAACCCTCGTATCAAAGATATAAGCCAGAAATCCCGTACATCCCTGCTGCAAAGACCTCCTAGCCCTCGCAGATGAACAGAGGGTTGGCCCTACAATCACGTTCAAGACACAGTCCTGATACACACTCGCAGCACTCACAGTGCGGTCATCTGCAATCTCCACCTCGAGCGGGGAATCCAAAGTTCCCGGCGCATCCCGGAACTTCTTGCTAAGCGCAAGAGACACGAACGATCGGGTGGCTCCCGAATCGAACAAAACATGAGCCGACATACCATTGACCAAAAATGTCCCTATACAATCACAATGTAAACATAAGCAATGCAAATGAATATAGAGTAGAGAAGAATAAATACAAACCAGCCACGACGTCTGGCGCTGCCCGAGCCTCCTCAGTAGTCAGCTGAAATGCACGACTCTTCACCGCAGGAGCATCCGCTTTATCAGGGCGGCCATCAGTAATCCTCATTGTGGTGGGCGTAAGCACCACCACTGCTCCTCCCCCTCCCTGCAACCTCGGACAATCGACCTGCGTATGGCCAGTCTGGTTGCAGTGAAAACAAATCAAGCCCTTTTTGGGGCAATCCCTGCACAAGTGACCCTGCTGGCCACATGCGTAACAGCCTGAGCCCGTAATCCGACAGGCTCCACTGTGCACCTTACCACACTTGGCACATCGGGCTCAACCCTGCTGGCCCCTACTGGAAGAATCCTAGGTCTTAGGCTTTTTAGCCTGACCCACTGCTGTCTGTGCCTGCTCAGGCTTCCGCTTGGTGAGGAAGTCCAACTCCATCTCCCGCTTACGGGCCTTCTCCACCATCTTATTCAGGGTCTTGCACCCTGTGAAGCTCATAAACTCCCAGATATCATCTCTCAACATGGAATTGTATCTCGTCATCTGCATGTCCTCGTCGGTAGCATATTGTGGGATCAACAATGCCCGCTCCCGAAACTTGGCGGTGATCTCCGCCATAGTCTTGGTGGTCTGCTGGAGCTCCTGGAACTCCCTCACCATCCGTTGCACCTCAATAGCTGGTGCAAACTCCAAGTCAAATCGCTGAACAAACTCAGACCATGTCATCTCAGCCACACCGGCTGCTCCCACCTAACTAGTCACCTCGTCTCACCAGTCTCGGGCTCTGTCTCTCAACATACATGAAGCGAAACCCACCTTTGCCGCATCCGGGCAACAACTCTTACGCTGGGCATTCTCGATATCTGCCACCTAGCATCGGCTCACGATGGGGTCCCTGACCCCAAAAAACTCCGACGCTCCACACACCTTGAACTCCCGAAACGAGGGAGTTCGGGCCCCGATCTGGCCCACAACAATCTCGGCTCTGAATGACCTGAGCATCTCCTTCATAATCTCCATCATCCCCTCATTGACCATCCCAAAGATCACTGGGGTCGCGTCAAGGATGCCCTTCGTCACCTCGTCTGTAATGATCTCGCGCAGCCTCTCATAAATGGGCTCTGCATCGTTGCCCGATCCGGATCCAGATCTTGATCCCACTCCTGACCCCCTGTCCCAAATCGTGTCACCACCATGCTGAACTGAAATGTCATAAACCATAATAATCAGGACATCTATATAGGGGATCTTCCTACACCAGTCCTCCTTAGAGCTGTCAGATCTAGGATTGGTTCGGGTACAGGTCATGTGCTTTCAGTAGTACGGGCCCAATACTACCTTCCACACGTACCTATACCTTTCCCCAAGGCTCTACCTGATAACTCCAATTCGTCCCAAAATAAACCATATCCCACCGACTACCGTATATCTCAAATCCCAGGTTGTCCTAAGATTTTCTCTACTCACATCAATCAGACCAATCATAACAGGTTGCGTTTATGCATGCAAATTATACACAGAAAAGGATCAAATAGACTTTCGAATAAAAGATTCTACCCTAGGACCACAACCAAACGAGGAACAGGAAATAAGGCCAAATCAATCATTCTAGGGCTATAAGCTCCTAACCGTATAAAATTTTAGAAGCATACACATAGCAAAATTCATACGATTATCAAAGCTAAATATCAGTATAACATGTCTAACATATTGGGGAACTACTTACTTGGCTCGATTGATCACGCGCGTTGTACTCTCTTCTTTTCCAGTCTCAAAAGTTTTTAACTTTTATTTTTTGAAAACAATTTTACCATTTCCTTAGTTTGAGTCCTAACACACCGGAGAGTGTTCCCGAATCCCTCAAACCAAGGATCTGATACCCACTTGTAACGACCCAGATTTTCAAAAGAAAATTTTCATTTTTGATTAACCAAAACATATTTCCATCAACCACAAAATCCAAACACAATTTGTTTTCAAAACCCATATCAATTACAATTTTATTTCAAAATGTCAGAGTGTCCTATAAAATGCCTGAGAGAGTGCACGCCGCGCCATCAAGCCTTGCTCTTTCCCTTGGGCTCAGATGTACCTGAAACAAATCCACAAACTGTAGGCTAATGCTTAGTGAGTCCCCCAGAGCATGCCCCACACACAATCCACATACCACAGAACATATTAGCTATAAAGCTACTCATATCGCATAAGCCATGCATACAAACATATAAGGATGACATGGGCTCCCCCAAGGTCTTACTCCAGGATGTCATGGGCTCCCCCACATGGTCTTACACCTAAGTGCCATGGGATCCCCCATGGTCTTTAGCTGGAAAGCCATGGGCTCCCCCACAAGTTCTTACATCCAGGTGTCATGGGCTCCTCCCATGGTCTTTACTTGAAAAGCAATGGGCTCCCCCACATGGTCTTACATCCAAGTGTCATGGGCTCCACCCATGGTCGTTACTTGAAAATCCATGGGCTCCCCTACATGGTCTTACATCCAAGTGCCATGAGCTTGTTGGATTAGTGTCTAAGCTAGTAACTATATTTGGTAAGTACTTGACCCGGTTGTGCATGGTCCTTTTGGGTTGCCTTCACCAAAGAAACATGGTAGGATGATTTATTAAGTGAGAGGTTATTATGGTTTATTAATATATTATATGAATAATATATTAAAGGAGAAATCATATAGTTTAATTAATATTAGACAAGAATTAATTAAGAATTAATTTTGTGACTAAAAGACATTGATTAAATAACGGGGACTTAAATTGTCAAATGTGTGATAGTTGAGTATTGGGCTGAGAAGGCTTATGGACTAGGCTTGGACGAAATTAGGGATGTGTACATCCTAATTTCGGCTATAAGGCCCTATTCCAGAAGCTTCCTTGGACTGCTTAAGGCCTAAGCTATCCATTAGGATTTTGACTGAAACCCTAGCAGCACCGGTATAAATAAGACCCCAAGGCATCCAATTTTCGGCCACTAGAAACCCTCGAGAGTTCCATAGCTGAAATTGTGCCCATCCCCTCTCTCTCAATTAGCATCCTCTTGCTTGTGGTGTTTGTGAGCCATTAAAGGAGTGACATTTGTGACTCTAAGCTCCAAGACAAGAAGATTCAAGTCATTGTTGAAGAAGTAATCATCTAGATCTGATTTCTTATGTTAATTTCGAATTATGTATGCTAGATCTAGGGTTTATAAGTCTTGGATGAATTGCATGTACAATAGAGAAACCTAGATCCAAGCTTTAGGGTTTGCATGAACACATAGGATGTTGTTTTGGCTAAAACCCATCAGTGGTATCAGAGTCTTGATTGGTTTCTATTGTATTGATTCTTTATGTTTTGCTAAAAATCGTTTTTTCTGCCTCTTCCCGACCTGACTCGGCGATTCACTTGTTGCACTCGGCGAGTCCAGTGAGTGACCCGGCGAGTCGGGGAGTCAGACAGAGGGAATTGCGGGATTTTTTGCTGTTTTGCTATGGGATAGTTACCAAAACTGTTTTTAACAAATAAAATCTGATTTTTATAGTTATTATGTGATTATCCTTACCAAAACAAAAGATAATTGCCAATTGTTTGAATAATAAATTCTTTATATGATAATATTTGATTATTTAAATTATTTGGTAAATTATCTTGTGAATAAAATGGAATAGATCAAATTTAGATAATCATTAAATTAAATGTTTAATTTAAATTATTTGCTATTTGATCCTATGTGTTTTGAAAAGTTCAAAACTTGCCCTCAAGTTTTGAAATTTAAATTTTGATTAAAAGTTTAATTTGAATTATTTAAATTTCAAACCCTAGAATTTTACAAGTTTAAAATTCAACCTTATACTTTATTTATTATAATATTAATATATATATATATATGTATATATATATATATATATATATATATATATATATATATATATATATATAACATAAATGCTAGTCTTAGCGTTAGTTGGTCTCATTCACGAAGCTGGTCTATAAGAGGTGTTTAAGGAAGCGTCTTATAAAATGACCACCATTGGGTATCTACTCTTACCCACCGCACCCTTGACTAGTGGAGGGTCGTTAGCCGAAGGGGTAGGATAGGGCAAACCTTTCCTCATTAATAGTATGATGAACTTATAAAGTAACTAAATGCTTTTTCAAAATTCCCAATCTTAGTTACTATAGGCGAAAGTGAATTGATGCAATTCCATGAAATTACACTTTGTACCCTTGCTAAGACGTTAGTGGAGCGTGTGTGGTTAAGCGGCACACTAATTAGGCTCTAAGCAAAGGTGGAAAAGGGTGACTCGATGTTTGTCATAGTTTGATGGAGCGTGTGTGGTTAACTGGCACGTCGAATAGGTGACTGTAACATTGGGGGCACCATGTATATTTGCATGGTTATTCACACCAGCTTTGTGATCCTCGGCATCCCAGTCACAAACTTGATTGGCATATCGAGATTTAAACATGCCATTGAAAAGTTCAATGAATCTCAAAAGATCTAGGAGTTTTCAATACATTTAAAACTTATCTTCAATTTGTTTTTCATGGTGGAAATTAGTGAATCGTCATTCACTTACCTTCAAATTATTTGCTTGTTAGATTACGACATCGCTCTTCTAATTTGTAAATAATGTTGTTGGATCCTAGCCCTAATTTCTCGTTTGGGTGTTTAATTGGGGATTCTTATCTAATCAAACTTTGTCTCTTTTCTATTTCAGATGTTGAACATGAACAACGCTTCCGGCTCGAATTCCTCTAGCTCGTTCTCACTCATGAACTTGTGTGGTAGAATGATCTTTGACGGGTCCAATTTCAATGATTGGATCCGCAACATCCGAATGGTCACTAGTTACAAGGAAAAAGAGTATGTCCTCAATGAGAAGTTGAAGGAAATCAACATCAACACTGCCTCTGCTGAAGAAATCGCTGCCTTTGGGGCCCAAGAGCGTGATGCCATGAAAGTCCATTGCATCATGCTGGCGACTATGACTGCAGAACTCCGGAAGTCCTATGAGGACATGTACCCCTATGAGATGCATCAAGATCTGCTGGACCAGTACCACCAGAGTGCTAGGCAAGAAAGGTACGAGATCATCACTTCGATGATCACTGCCAAAATGGGCAATAGAGAGTCCCTTACTACTCATCTGCAAAAGATGCAGAGATATGTCGATCACCTGCTAAAGTTAAATGTTAACTTTGATGAAGAGCTGGCAATTGACATCATCCTTCACTCCTTGCCTCCCTGCTACAACCAGTTCCACATGACCTACCACATGAACAAGGAGGAGGTCTCTTTGAGCAAGCTTTAGGGCTTACTGAGGACTGCTGAGAGCAACCTCAAAGACAAATCTGTTGCATCAACTCCATCTCCTGCTGCTGCCCCAGTCTTAGCTATTGGGCAAGGAAAGGGGAAGAAGAGGAAGGCTCCCTCAAAGGGCCACCATAAGGGAAAGTCTCATGATGGTACCTCTTCTAGTGGAACCAAAGTTGGTTCTGCTAAGCCCAACTCCAACCCCAAGGAGGCAGAGTGCCACCACTTCCATGAAATAGGGAATTGGAAACGAAGCTGCCCGAAATATCTGCAAGATATCAAGGATGGAAAGATCAAGCCGTCCTACGCAGGTATTTACACTATTAAATCTAATGATTCATCACATTCTATTTCTTAGGTTCTTGATACAGGATGTGGTTTTCACATTTGTTCTGATTTGCAGGGCCTAAGAAGAGATAGGGATGTGGAGCATGGGAAGATAAACTTGATCATGGGGAACAGAAGATCATCGCCTGTCACCAAGATTGGAGTTTATTCTTTAGTGCTTAGTAATGGATTAGGATTAGATTTAAATAATTGTTGCTATTCGCCAGATATGGCAAGAAACATCATTTCTTTTCATGGTTTGTATAGACAAGGTTTTAGATATTCATTTGATAATGAAAAGGGTTCTATTAATGCTTATCTTAATGGTGTTTTCTATTTTGAAGCATTACCTTGTAATGGAATATATGAAACTGTGATGGTTGTAGACAATTTAGGAAATGATGTGTTGTGTATTGATTCTTCTAATGATTTGGATAAAGCATGCTTGTGGCATTGTCGTATTGGACATGTCAACAAGAAACGCATAGCCCAACTCCAAAAGGATGGAGTGTTGGAGTCATTCGACCTTAGGGACAATGACGTGTGCGAGTCTTGTTTACTTGGAAAGATGACCAAGTCACCCTTCACTGGAACTTGTACGAGGGTGAGGGTTTATTGGATCTCATACATACCGATGTATGTGGGACCTTTAGATCCACCACAAGGGATGTATGCCGCTTCTACGTGACTTTTACCGATGATTATAGCAGATATGGCTATATCTACTTGATCAGGAATAAGTCAGAAACCTTTGAAAAGTTCAAAGATTTCAAGAAAGAAGTGGAGAATAAGTTGGGCAGGAAAATCAATATGCTTCGATCAGATCGAGGTGGAGAGTACCTAAGTCTTGAATTCCACGACTACCTCAAGGAATGTAGAATTTTTTCGCAATTGACACCACCTAGGACACTGCAGTTGAATGGTGTGGCTGAGAGGCGTAATCGAACCTTGCTAGACATGGTTCGTTCCATGATGAGTCGCTCTTCGCTACCTATCTCATTTTGGGGGTATGCCTTAGAGACAGCCGCCCATATCCTTAACTTAGTCCCTACCAAGAAGGTTGCCAAAACACCTCACGAGATTTGGACAGGGAAAGCTCCCTCGTTGGCACATATCAAGGTTTGGGGTTGCGAGGCTTTCGTAAAACAAGAGACTCACGACAAGCTCGAACCTCGTAGTGAACGGTGTATTTTCATCAGCTACCCGCAGAAGTCCTTTGGATATCTCTTATATAGAACGAGTGACAATGTTATCTTCATTGCGAGGAGAGGGGTTTTCCGAGAGCGAGAACTCATAAGCCAATGGGACAGTGGGAGGCAAATCGGTCTTGAAGAGATTCAAGAGTCGAGCGATGAAGGAACCTCTAACGCTGGCCCTCAACCCGAGGAGGAAACTCCGGTTGAACCAATTGACGAGTCCTTACCTCTTAGATGTTCCGAAAGAGTTGGGGTTCAACCCCAGTTTTATGGTTTTCATATTACTACAGAAGGGGATACGTTCATTAGTGATAGTACACTAGTGAATTTGGACGAACCTAACAGATACAAGGAATCCATGGCAGGCTCGGAGTCTGCGAAATGGAAGGAGGCTATGGACAATGAGATTCAGTCCATGTATGGCAACCAAGTTTGGAATTTGGTTGACAATGTGCCAGGTCGTAAGACGGTCGGGTGCAAATGGATCTTCAAGAAGAAGACCGACATGGATGGGAATGTACACACCTATAAGGTGCGATTAGTTGCGAATGGTTTCACTCAAACTCCCGGAGTTGAGTATGATGAGACCTTCTCACCGGTTGCGAAGATACAATCTATTAGCGTGATGTTATCTATTGCTGCATTTCATGACTATGAAATATGGCAAATGGACGTCAAAATCGCTTTCCTTAATGGGAAGTTGGCTGAGGATGTTTACATGAATCAGCCAGAGGGTTTTATCGATGTGAAGCACCCCAATAGAGTGTGCAAGCTTGAAAAATCCATTTATGGATTGAAGCATGCATCTCGCAGATGGAATCTTTGTTTCGGCGAGAAAGTCAAAGAGTTTTGTTTTCTGTGAAGCGAGGATGAATCATGTGTATATGTCAAAGCCAGTGGGAGTATAGTAAGCTTCCTCGTATTGTATGTCGATGACATACTGCTCATAGGAAACGACATCCCAACCCTGAAGGAAGTTAAATCCTGGGTTGGGAAATGCTTCGCTATGAAGGACCTCGGAGAGGCTACCTATATTTTGGGAATAAGGATAGTGAGAAACAGAAGTAAGATATTAATAGGAATTAGTCAGAATACTTACTTGGACAAGGTACTAAAACTTTTTAGTATGGAGAATTCGAAGAAAGGGGAGTTACCTATCCAAAGTAATGCTAAATTGAGTAAGACTCAAAGTCCGAGTACCGAAGTCGAGATATCAGAAATGAGACGAGTACCCTACGCTTATGCAGTTGGCTCGATTATGTATGCTATGACTCGTACTCGCCCTGATGTGGCCTTCGCTTTGCTCATGATCAGCAGATATCAAGGGAACCCTGGCAAAGCACATTGGACCGTATTCAAGAATATTCTTAAGTACCTTCGGAGGACCAAGGAATGGTTTCTAGTCCTCGGTGGGAGTGATGACTTAAGGGTGCGAGGGTATAGTGACGCCAGTTTTTAGACCAACAGGGACAACTACCATTCGCATTCGGGCTGGGTCTTTACCCTGAATAGAGGAGCAGTGACTTGGAAAAGTTCCAAGCAGGTGACCGTAGTTGATTCAACGTGCGAATCAGAGTACATTGCGGCGAGCGAAGCGTCAAATGAGGCAATATGGTTGAAGAACTTCATTGGAGACCTTGGAGTTGTGCCAACCATAAAGGAGCCCATGGAAATTTTCTGTGATAATGAAGGAGCGGTTGCCTTGACCAAGGAACCAAGAGATCACGGTAGATCTCAACATATCGACAGAAAATATCACTTTATTTGACATCAGGTGGAAGAAGGACTCCTCGTAGTAAAGAGGGTATCGTCAGAAGATAACACACCAGATCCCCTTACGAAGGGACTGAGTAGGGTTAAGCACTTGCAGCACGCTAGGAGCATCGGGCTGAAGTACGATATTAGTTTAGATTAGATAGCTTCGAAACGTGTAATAGATAAATGTAATTGACATTTGATGATTAAATAAAAGAGTATTATTTATAAGTAATGTTACTGTCTTGTGTTGATTATTTACCTATTGTTTCATTTTGCATGTTTTGACTTCCTGAATAATAAGATTATTCGAATGTTCCACAGTCGCTCATACTTTGGGAGTAGGTATAAAAGAAGACTGTCATGAATTGGTGTGTAGATTGTATAAAGTGTATTAGACATGGAAAAGGTTTGATACAACATTCATGAGTGCTTATGAACATGATTTGAGCATTGGATTAAACTCGCGCTTGCTGGAATCGCCTCATGGAATTTATCTCGAGTGATCGCAAGACAAAAATGTCATATGGTCTTAAAACCTAGATATATGGTTTATTGTTTGCAAGTTGGTTGTGCATTGATAATGCGTAAACGCATCAGTAACTTGATGTTATAAAACGCATTGTTATGCATATATTGATGAGTGAATGGTAAATGCATATAAGTCGAAGTTTATCTATTCCTTTTATCCTAAGAGGGTAAAAGCGATATCTGGTCCCCTCGATGATTTGGTTTGACTTATGTGTCGGGCCCGCTCAGGACTGAATTGATGTGTTCAATTAAGTTCTATGTCAGACGAATCAGAGATCGAGAAACAAACTGCTGGACAAAAAGTATGACTATGTTCCATGTATTTGTCCGCATGATATCTAGAACGGATGACTATACGATCCCTTATCTAAAGGACAGGTTACTGATTTGATCAGAGTTTGACAGCATCTTTGAGAGCTACGATTGCTAATCGGATTGTACCTACACTATAGTTACTAGACTTATCCAAGTAGGAGACTGTTGGATTAGTGTCTAAGCCCGTAACTATTTTGGTAAGTACTTGACCCGGTTGTCATTGGTCCTTTTGGGTTGCCTTCACCAAAACAACACGATAGGATGATTTATTAAGTGAGAGGTTATTATGGTTTATTAATATATTATATGAATAATATATTAAAGGAGAAATCATATAGATTAATTAATATTAGACAATAATTAATTAAGAATTAATTCTGTGACTAAAAGACATTGATTAAATAACGGGAACTTAAACTGTCAAATGTGTGATAGTTGAGTATTAGGCTGAGAAGGCTTAAGGACTAGGCTTGGATGAAATTAGGGATGTGTACATCCTAATTTCGGCCATAAGGCCCTATTCCAGAAACTTCCTTGGACTGATTAAGGCCTAAGCTATCCATTAGGGTTTTGACTGAAACCCTAGCAGCACCAGTATAAATAAGACCCCAAGGCATCCAATTTTCGGCCACTAGAAACCCTAGAGAGTTCCATAGCCGAAATTGTGCCCATCCCCTCTCTCTCAATTAGCATCCTCTTGCTTGTGGTGTTTGTGAGCCATTAGAGGAGTGACATTTGTGACTCTAAGCTCCAAGACAAGAAGATTCAAGTCATTGTGGTGTTTGTGAGCCATTAGAGGAGTGACATTTCTTATGTTACTTTCGAATTATGTATGCTAGATGTTGGGTATTCTATGTTGCGTCATGGGCTTAGTTTTGTATATCCGGACTGGGCCTGTCCATCCGTGATTATTAATTAGGGTTAACCTATAAATAGTGCATGCATGTATGCCTTAGATACGGTCGTGATTATTATTCATTATTACTTTGTAACCCTAAACACCTCTACAGTCGAAGTTCTTAATTGAGCTCTTCTGAGGTGTTAAAGTTTAATCATTCGATATCAGTTAAACCATTCTTGTGTTCTTTATTACGTCATATATTGTTTTTCTGCTTAGAATCTATCGATCCTACTAGAACTTTGTTTCAACAATTGGTATCAGAGCAGGAGACTGTGTGATCAATACACATTCCTTCTGTTTGAAGAATTCTTTAGGGTTTCCGCTTTTATCGAATATAAAGAAGTCGTCTTCCTCTTGTTGACGGTAACTCTTGTGTTTGATAAAACCCTAATCTCAGGTTTACAGGTCTGATTCTAGCAGTTCTAAGGAAAGGCTCACCATGTCTCACGATGATTCTCAAACTAATCCCATTAACATCTCCAACAGCATTGGATCCACTACAAGGGTTCCCATTCTTTACACTCAAGACTATGAAGTGTGGGTGCATCACTTTGAAGATTACGTAGTTGGATCTGAATATAATGGTTATCTCATCTGGGAAGCTATCACACTTGGGCCGTTTGTTCACTCAGGAACGAACAGGACAGTGAAAACTCAAAAAGAATATAATCAGCTTGTGGCGGACAAAGATAAGATGCCACAGGATGAAAAGGACAAGCTGGTATGTAATGTGAAAGCCATGAGAATGATCAGATTCGCGTTGCAATCTGACACTTTTCGGTTAGTGGGTTCATGCACGACGGCTAAAGAAATATGGGATAGGTTAAAAGAATTCTACTCATCCGATGAGGATCTAGAACACTCAATCCAAACCTTGTTGCTCTCAGAATTTGGAGTTTTCAGTCAGAAACCTGAAGAGAAACTGATACAAACCTTCGATCGCTTCAATCATCTCCTTAGCAAGATGATCAATCATGGTATTGAAAGAAAATTGATCGAGCAAAAGGTAACCTTCATGAATGGTTTAAGACCAGAATGGATGGCAGTGGTTTCAACAGTGAAAGCTCACGAACAATTTAAATTATACTCGCTAGCGAAACTGGTGGGTATACTTAAACCAAGGAGGCGAAGATAGTTTCGGGTGTGGGATCGATGGCCCTTGTCTCAAAAGGCAAAAGTGTTGCAGAAGAAGATGAGGATTCTGATATGTCTGAGTGTGACCTTACAGGTGAAGAATATGCAATGATGGTAACCAACCCAAAGAAGTTTGCTCAAAAGAAGTTCCCTGTCAATAAGAACAGAAACTGGCAGGGAAGTTATAGTTCTGAGAAGGTAAAAGAAGAAACGAAGAATACCTCTAAAAATGATGACAACAAGAAGGAAAATAAGCTTGTAGGAGACTCTGGATTCGACTGCAATTACTGTCATGGCAAGAACCACTTTGCCAAAGATTGCATATTGAGGAAGATGGCTGAGAAAAGGGACGATGAAGATGATGAGGCGTATTACATGCGAAAGTTGGAAGAAATAAAGAAAAAGAAGGCAACTAACCGTTCAATGAATGCCTTGATTGTGCAGGAAGATGTGGATGAAGATGAGTTCGGTGGCATTGAAGTCTGGTCAACCGATTCTGAGGATGAAGAATTGAGAAAGCCCACACATGGAAGAGCTTATGTGGCGAGAGATACTGGTTCGACTGGAAAATGTTTGATGGTTACAGTTGGAAGACCAACCGAAGGTGAGCTTAAGGAGCCGAACCTGACTGAGGACAAGTGCTTTGCAGCCAAGCCCGTGAGTGAGAAGATCAACGACTGTGATCGACTGATCAAAAAGGTACAATCCATTCTTGAATCACTTAAAGTTCCAGTATCAAATTATGACAAAGAATTAAATGAATTAAAATTTAAATTTTCTAACTTAAGTGGTAGTCTCATGCAAACTCGCTTAACGAACTCTAACCTAATTGACCAACTCAGCAGGGTGTCTTCGAAGAGTGAGGAGAGGAGGATGTGGATTGAGTTGAAGGAGAAGGAGTTAAATAGGTCTAGGGATGAGATTATTTATTTGCAACGAGACAATTTAAAGTTTTTAAAACAACGAAATGTTTTTTGCTTGATTGCTAAACGCTTATATACGAATATTGCTTAGTTGCATTTAAATCGTGAAATAGGGAAAAAGATTCATAAGATGATCTTACCCTTCCTTGAATTTAAGGAGGATGAGGTCATCGCTGAATGTGAATCAATAATGTCCTCAGAAGAGACATCCATCACTTATAAAATTGGACTAGACAAGATTGAGACCTTTATTGACTCTAAGGAACATAAGTGTATGCTCAAAAATCTTTTAGATGAAAATGATAGGTTGATAATTAAGTCCGAGACCATTCAAACTTTTGACTCGTCAAACGCCAAATTAATTTCAGAACATAAAATAAATATAGAAAACACATCTGAATTTGATGAGGAAAGTGAGATGAGCAAAATCTCGGTAGAAGATGTGGTTGATTGCTCTGAATTTATGAAGAGCGAAACCAAGAATGAAAAACCCCTCATATCTGAGAACTCGGTTGAATACGCTCGCCTGTCAAAGGAACAGCCGTGGAAACTTAAAGAGAAAGCAATGGTCTATCAGAAAGTTCAAACAGTGCCAAATCAAGTATATGCTGTTACAGGGGTCACTGAAAAGCAAACAGCAGAATTGAAAATCATGGTAGACAAAGACAATGTTGAAGGATGCGACGATTATTTCTGGTCCGCTCCTATCGATAATGCAGACGAAACCGTCAGCTTATCTGAGCAAACCTCGTGGAGGGTAAAAGGTAGATATGTTGCAGAACCCATCAACAAACCCTCAAGTTTTAACAAACCAAGCACGAGTGGGACAAAAGAGATACCATAAGAACCAAAGAAGGCATCTACTGTACCTTCCAAGTCATCTGAAGCTCAAAAGAAGAAGCCAAATTCAAGCTTCAATATTCATAAATCTCAAAAGCAGCTGGCAGAACAGAAACGCCAAAGAAATCAGAGGTATATGAAGAATCTAAATGAGCGAAAACGGTATTGGCAGTCACAAAAACCTAACTACGTTCCTTCAAAGAAAGAGAAAAACGTCAAGAAAAATGACAAGCCAAGCCGAAAGGAAAGTTTTAGTCCAAGCTCCTTTTATTCCAATGCTAAGAACCGAACATCCAGTTTTGGTTCCAACACCAGAGCCGTGAACCGAACATCCAGTTTCGGTCACACTGTCGAGGCTGACAACCGAAAGTCAAGCTTCGGTCCTTCCTACTACCAAAGAAAACCGAAGGACATCAAAGGAAAAGGAAAAGCTTGATTCAGGTTCTGATATCAACAATAAGAAAAAGTCAGCTAACCCTAGGACTCAAAAATGTATTCCAAAACCATCTAACAACAAACCATCTGAAACACCATTGTTTAAACAAGATAAAAACAAAATCAAGGTGTATACTATCAAAAGAAAGAACGAAACCACTCTAATAAAAAGAACTTATATGGTTGATCTTTCTGTTGCTATTCCTTTTTCTGTAAAAGACTCACCTGGGCCCAAGAAACTTTGGGTTCCTAAATCTGCTTGAATTTGCAGGTTATAAGTGACGAGCAGTTCGATGATGAATGGTACATAGACAATGGCTGCTCGCGTCACATGACAGGAAGGAGGGAAGAGCTGAGGGAGTTTCGGTCCCTTAAAGATGGTGGATGTGTGAAGTATGGAAATAACTCTTATGGCACAATCAAAGGATATGGAATGATAACCAATGGAGACTTCACGATTCGAAAAGTGGCTTATGTAGAAGGGTTGCAGCACAACCTCATCAGTGTATCTCAATTGGTTGTGGGAACTGGTTTGAAGGTTTCATTCGATGATGAGGGATCAGAAATAATTGAGAAGCAATCCAAAAGAGTTATGTTGAAGTCTAAACGTAAGGGAGAGATGTATCCTTTAAATCTCAACCCAATTCGAGGAAAACCAGCAATATGTCTGCTGTCAAAGGCAAACTCTGATGAAAGCTGGTTATGGCATCGGCGCCTATCTCACCTGAACTTCAAAGACATTAACAAGTTGGTGCTTGGTGATCATGTTCGAGGCCTTCCACTTCTCAAGTTTGATAAGGAACACCTTTGTGCAGTGTGCGAGATGGGAAAACAAAGCAGAAAGAGCCATCCTACACATATCAATACAAAGATTGTTGAAGCTCTTGAACTTCTGCACATTGACTTATGTGGACCTTCGGCTATCGAAAGTTTCGGTGGTAGTAAGTTCATTCTTGTCATAGTAGATGATTTTTCACGCTTCACCTGGTTTTCTTTCTTAAACAGAAATCAGACGCGACTCCCAAGTTGAAGACGTTCATCAAGCAAGTGAAACTGCAACTGCGAAAGCTGGTCAGGAATATTAGAAGCGACAATGGGCTTGAATTCAAGAATAAAGATTTTGAGGATTTCTGGCTGAAAAGGGGATATCTCACAACTTCTCAGCCCCCTATACACCACAGCAGAACAGAATTGTTGAAAGGCGAAACTGTTCTTTATGTGAGGCAGCCAGAACCATGCTAAGTTTCGCTTCTCTTCCGCTATACTTCTGGGCTGATGCAATTGCAACCGCGTGCTATACTCAGAACCGATCCTTACTTAACAAACGATTCTCCATCACTCCGTATGAGATTCTGAACAATCGAAAGCCCAACGTTAGGTTTTTCCATGTGTTCGGTTCAAGGTGCTTCATTTTCAACTCCAAAGAGAACCGAAACAAGTTTGACATCAAAGCCGATGAGGGAATATTTCTTGGTTATTCACTCACTTCAAAGGCATACAGATTTTTGAACAAACACTCCAAACGTATTGAAGAAACATACTATGTAACCTTTGATGACAACTACATGAAGAAAGTTCAAAGAAGCGAAAGTGCCTTGGGGGAAATATTTCCTAAATCAGGACAAGTCTCGGTTCCCATTTCCAACTTGTTTGAAGAGTACATAAGACTATTTGATGAACCAGAGAAGGATGTACACTCAGAGGCGAAAGAAGCAGACAACAAAATCGACAATCTGAAGAAGATCATTGATGAAGCTGCAAAAGAAATGGAAAGTGAACCTCCTAAACCAACTGATGGTCAACCCTCAACGGACCCTCCAAAAAACGGCTCAACGTTCAAGGGGGAGGGTTCATCTGCACCAAAAACAAACGATCTGTCTGTCGAATGGCAAAATCGAAGTCAATCCCCAACCAATGATAGTCCAATTGAGGGGGAGAATCCAACTTCAACAGAGGAGGAGAATCCTGAACCTGACAAGGGATACACTTCGCCAGTTGAGGGGGAGAATGCGAATACAAATGACGAAGGTGATCAATCAGAACTTGAAGAAGAGGTAAATGCAGAGTTGGATCCAGCCTATGACCCTAATTCCCCTCCTCTAACAAAATGACTAAGGATCATCCCAAAGCACAAATTATTGGTGAATCATCTGAGCGAGTTCTTACACGTTCTCAATTGAAAGCGAAACAAACTACATTATTCTCTAATGTTGAATTATGTATGTTTAATTCGTTTGTCTCCAAGATCGAACCGAAAACGGTTAATGCTGCACTTGATCACGCTGATTGGGTACAAGCTATGCAAGATGAACTCCATGAGTTTGAACGTAATCGAGTTTGGAGGCTGATTCCCACTCCAAAGGATGCTTCAGTGGTCGGCTTAAATGGGTCTTCAGGAATAAGTTGGATAAAGAGGGCAACGTCATACGCAATAAGGCTCGGTTGGTGGTGAAGGGATATTGCCAAGAAGAAGGGATAGACTATGAGGAGACCTTCGCTCCTGTAGCAAGGTTGGAATCAGTAAGAATCTTTCTGGCATATGTTGCTCATAAAAACTTTGAAGTTTTCCAAATGGATGTGAAATGTGCTTTCTTAAATGGAGAACTAGAAGAAACGGTGTATGTTGAGCAACCACCTGGGTTCGTAAACGAGAAATACCCTGATCACTGCTATGTGTTGGACAAAGCTGAGGGCCTGGTATGAAACATTAACTCGCTTTCTTAAGATGTCAAAATTTAAGCAAGGTTCGGTTGACCCAACCTTCTTCCGAAAGAAAGAAGGCGAACATCTAATGATAGTTCAGATTTATGTCGATGACATCATCTTCGGCTCTACGAATCCTAGCTTAACAGCTGAATTCAGGAAGTTGATGGAGACTAAATTTGAAATGAGCGCAATGGGTCCTATTAACTTTTTCCTTGGATTGAATATAAGACAGGGACCAGAAGACATTTTTATCAACAAGGAGGCCTACACAAAGAACTTGCTGACGAAGTTCGGTATGATGGGAGACTCGAAGGTGAAGGTTCCCATGGCGTTTGGCACAAAGTTAACACCATATCTGGAAAAACCTGCTGTTGACGTAACACTCTATCGTCAAATGATAGAGTCTCTTATGTATCTAACAGCTAGTAGACCGGACATTATGTTTTCTGTTTGTTATTGTGCCAGGTTTCAAGCAAATCCAAGAGAACCACACATGGTGGCAGTGAAAAACATTTTTCTTTATCTGAAGCGAACCTCTTCTCTCGGTCTTTGGTACCCTGCTAGATCCGGATTCTTTGTTCAAGCCTTTTCTGACGCCGATCTTGGAGGATGTGGTCTGGACCGAAAGAGCACAACTGGAGGATGCCAATTCCTTGATGGTAAACTTGTTAGCTGGCAGTCCAAGAAGCAAACCTGTGTGTCTCTTTCAACAGCCGAAGCTGAGTACATAGTTGCAGCATCCTGTACCTCATAAGTAATCTGGATACAAAGCCAACTAAGAGACTACAGACTGAGTATGAAGAAAATACCTCTCTATCGTGACTCTGAAAGCGCGATAAGAATATGTCACAATCCATTGCAACACTCAAAGACAAAACATATTGCACTAAGATACCATTTTATCAAGGACCATGTTGAAGATGGAAACGTGGAAGTTCATTTCATTCGGTCCTTTGATCAACTGGCTGACATCTTCACTAAAGCCTTACCAGAAGCGAGCTTCAATAGAATTTTACAAGGTTTGGGGATGATGGAAGCAGAGTCGGTACCGAAACCTCAAACCACTCTCTAAAAATTAGACAAGCGAAATAGAGCGAACGCTCGGTCTATTGCGGTTCCGGATTTTTCGGGAACCGAAATGAACCGAACGCTCGGTCCATTTCGTCTCCATAATTTTCGGGAACCGAAATGAACCGAACGCTCGGTCTATTTCGGCTCCATAATTTTCGGGAACCGAAATGAACCGAATGCTCAGTCTATTTCGGCTCCGGAATTTTAAGGAACCGAAATAAACCGAACGCTCGGCTTATTTCGCTTCACTCCTTAAGGTTTGATTTCGGTTGTATACTGTGTGAACTCTCTTTTAAATTTTTTTCTTGTTATGTTTTCTCTATCTTGATTCCTAGCGTTTTTAACATTAATTTCGTTTATTCTTGTTTCTTTTTTCTGTTTTTCTTATTTTTCAGAAAAATTTAAAAATCCAAAAATAGTTTTTTTTTTCTGTTTTTCTTATTTTTCAGAAAACTTCAAAAACCAAAAATAGTTTCTTTTTTCTGTTTTTCTTATTTTTCAGAAAACTTCAAAATTCAAAAATATTTTTTTTGTTTTTGTGTGTGTGGTTTGTTTATTCTCATTACTAGGTACCAAGTACCACATTGCTACATAACTTGGAGCTAGGGCAGGTACGACCACTTTCATTTGAACTAGTTAAGTGTCCCTAGAAGCATGCTGCTGCATGTAGACCGAAGCCTCTAAGACTATGAGTAAGGCCTTAATGATTCGATCTATACCTATCGTTTCTTCCCAATCAGGCTACTAAATTAACTCAAGTCATGAGCTACCTTACTCTTCTCAAAAGAGTTAAGAGTTTTCTGCTTTGTCACTTTTATATAGCAGGGGTACTTTCGGTTCCTTAACCACCTACTCTACATTCTCCATCAACTTTCGTTTCACCAAGGTAACCCTTGAGACTCTCGGTTCTAGCCACTGAGGTTTATGGTTACATAAAATTTGTGTTTATGATCTTAGATGCGTACACCACGTGCTAAGTGAGACCTAAAGTCCAATACCAATAATGAATTGACGGTGAATATTTTTATTCAAGATCTCACTTGTTACCTAACGAAATCTCATTTTATTTTATTTTTGCGTGGTCTTTATGACATTGTCTAACACCAAGGCATTTCTTCCCAAAAAGATCCAGTTTGATTTTTGTTTTTTGAGATTTCTATGATATCCTCAGTCACACCAAATTCTATCCAACCTACTTGTTCAACAGACCACATCGGTCTCACAAGTACTTCATCCAACTTTCGGTCTTATGTTAAGTATCGATGTTCGGTTGAAGATAAGCCACCCTTTTAGAGCCATTATTTGAAAAGAAGCCTTTCGATGTTTCTCTACAAACACTCGATCGTATTTTCTCGGGGAACCACACAAGCACTTCAAGTCTCTCTTGACTTTGAGGGAAGAGATTCTTGCTCGGAATCGTCTGCTTTATGTCTTTTTCAAGACATCACTCACATCTTATACACATTTTGCTTTATTTCTTTATTTTTCGCACACTCTTACACGAAAATACTTGGTGATTTTCCAAAATTCTGGTTGATGTTCCTTATGGCTTGTTTAACGTTTCTTTTACGCGCGAAAATGGTTATTTTACCATCTGGAGCGAAGATGAATTTCAAACGACGATATGAGGATAAGATTTTAGGCGCGTGAATTTGAACGGTTCCTAAACCTACGCTTGATGACGTCTATCTGGAGCAACCAACCTGTCACATCGCGCTTTTTCAGGCGACGTTTCAGTAATCGCATCATTATCACAAAGATTCTTTCTCTCTCCTGGCAATGGTATATAAAGGGTTTCTCGCACGAATTATACCTTCTTACATTCTGCAACCTCTCTCAAATACACAAGACGATCTGCCACTGTTCATCTTCTTCTTTACATCAACAATGGCGGAATCATCATCTGTTCAAGATCAAACAGCTTCCTCTTCTTTGCTTGTGATCAAACCCAATCAGAATTTGATCATTCAACTAAACCCCTTTCTGTATGATTCATACATGCTCCAAGTTGTCGAATGTCTCAAGTACTCTCCTCTGGTTGTTGCACTCACGAAGATGGAATCTGTTCCAATGTCTCTACTATCCCAAGTCTATTCTACTGCATCGTATGATAAGAACAAGGAGAGGATCTATTTTCAAATCTTTTCTCACAAGGCATCAATTTCGAAAGGGCGATTATGTTCCCTGCTACAGCTTGCCGTCGATGCCTCTGTTATCTCTCCTGATTTCATAACCACAACCCAACTGTTTACGATGCTTTATGAGATGGGGTACACTGATGTTCTTACCACCGTGACGAAGGTTAAGAACTCGTGTTTGCCACGGCAGTGGAATGGGTTGCTTACTCTTATAAACAAGGGTTTGGCGGAAAGGGTTGCTGGGTCAGATGGTACAAGTAAAGGTTTTCTGACCATCCTATGATAAGAACAAGGAGAGGATCTATTTTCAAATCTTTTCTCACAAGGCATCAATTTCGAAAGGGCGATTATGTTCCCTGCTACAGCTTGTCGTCGATGCCTCTGTTATCTCTCCTGATTTCATAACCACAACCCAACTGTTTATGATGCTTTATGAGATGGGGTACACTGATGTTCTTACCACCGTGACGAAGGTTAAGAAATCGTGTCTGCCGCCGCAGTGGAATGGGTTGCTTACTCTTATAAACAAGGGTTTGGCAGAAAGGGTTGCTGGGTCAGATGGTACAAGTAAAGGTTTTCTGACCATTCTCTATGGTCTCTATAATGGCATTAACCTCGATTATGGCTCGATTATTTGGTCGCAACTGGTGCAAAGTCTCAACACATCAACGAGACATTCCGAGATTTCTTGTGGTCATTTCTGGACCATCGTCACCAGGCGAGCCATTGATACTTTACAGATTCCAGTCATGAAAGATGCATTGGTCTCTTTTGTGGCTGCTTTTCATATGAAGAATATCATCTTCTCAGATGCCACCAAATTCTCTCATGTTGGTTCAATACCTGAGACGATGTACAGGGGAGTGACAACCGAAAGTACAGTGATGGTTGACTACCGAAAGCTTCCTCCCAAAGGACCAAGCGAACTGACTCCTGAACAGCAAGCTGCTTTAGATGCTGTGGAGAAGCCAGCGAAGCGAGGAAAACAGCCAGATACTAAGAAGGTTGCAACCGAAGGTCCTTCGTCTAAGCCTGTCAAGTCTAAAAAGCGAATGGCTGAAAAGGCTGATTCTTCAGCTCCAAAGAAAGTTAAGAAGATGGCAAGGAAATCCAAAAGTCCTTCTCCTTCAGGTTCAGAACATGATGAGGAGCGATCGGCAGATGAGGAAGAAGAAGTTCAGCATCATGGTTCACCAAGAGGTAATACACCTCCTCGTTCTCCAACTCCTACTGAACAACTTCATGACAAGATTCCAACACCTCCTCCATCTCCACCGAAATCTATTATTCCAGTTTCGGTTGCTCCAATTCCACCACCTTCTACATCTCAAACCACCACTTCTGTACCACCACCACCACCACTAGTTAGTACCGTACCAATCTCTACAACTTCTTTACCTCCTCCCATATTTTCACAAACAACTACCACAACTCTACCTACCACCACAACAACCGAACCTCCAGTAAACGTCAACGTATCTGATACGGGGGCCAATACTAAAACCGAACCTCCTGTTACATCCAAACCTCTTTCACCCTCACCTTCCACTGATTCTGGTAATACTCTCGGTGGTGACAATGTTGAGTTTGACTCGACTTATTACGGTCCTTATCGACTTCCCACTGATGAAGATGAAGAGGCTCCTATCACCAGACAACAAGTGCAGAGTCTAGATGCCAAGCTTGATCAATTGCTCGCCTCTACTAGGAGATACAACGATGTTGTGCTCAAGGCTTTTCTGGACACCGCTTTTGAGCAGTATACAGGAGCTATTGACAAATCAACACAGGCGGTTGAAGCATCAACATCTTCTTGTCAAAAGGCTACAACTGAAGTTACAGAACTTATTCACAGTTCCAAGATTTTTCTTGAATCCCTTAAGGGTCATGCTGATTCAAATGCTGCTAAAGTGAATGCTTCAGTTGACTCTTTATCAAAATCACTTCAAGCGGAGCAAGAAAAATTCGAGAATGTTCGTTCTTCAATTCAAGCTGAGAACGCTTCTCTTATTAGCTCAATGAATTCTCGCCTTGAAACACTCCATGCTGATTTATCAAAGGAGAGCGCCTTAAGGGAGGATCTTGCACGCCAAACCTCTACCATTGAAGTCCAGAAGGTTCAATTGGCTCAAGCTGAAAGGGAGATTTCATTGTTAAAAACTGAGCGTGCTGTTTTCCGGAGTTGTGCTGGGGATGTTCAGAATATGCTAAACAATGTTCTTAGTGCTCATGATCCGATTCTTACTCCGACCATCCGAAATCATCTGACTTCCAAGCTTCTTCCTGCCCTTGCACTTTTACATGAAATGAAGGGTGTTTCGGAGCGGTTCGTACCTCCAAAACAAGGGGGAGAAGGTGCACATACAACTCAAACGAAGGTCACTGTCAAAACAGAACCGAAGGGTAATGAAGCTTCGGGTTCTGATAATCAAAATAAGAAGAAGGGATTTGCTGATGATAGTGATGAAGAAGAAACAATTGCTGAGGCCCTGAAACGAAAGAAAAGGGATAAGGAGTTGGATAAAACTCTTCGTGTTGCAAAGGAAGCTGAAGAGAGGGAGCGAAAGAACAAGGAAAGGCAAGACGCCTTAATTTGCAAAAAGGCCTTGTTTCCTCCTTGGACCAGGGAGATGCTCATCAAAGAAGCGATAGAGTTTCCAAGCATTTACTGGCTGGAACCTGTGGCTTCATTTGATTGTGAGAATACGAGGGACTCACAGTTTGATATGCCTATAACACGAAAGGCATTTACTTTTCACTGCTTTGATTCAACTGTTCAAGTTCCCTCACCTCACCCTCAAGTTGATCGTACTCTTATCGATTTTTATCTCAAGTTCGGTCAGCCTCAGTACCTGACTTGGAGTGCACAGAAGATTATAACTGTCAAGGTGCTGAAACCATCGCCTGCAGGGAAGTTTGTCAATGTTAATTTCAAGATAACCTGAGGTTCAGACAACTCGGTTTCTGTGATATCCCTGGCAGATCTTCCTAACTTGAATCCTCATGATTGGATCTTGTTGTTTAACATCTTGCTCACTAATGAGAAGGAGTATGAGACGATCCTAGATCATCTGAAGAGGATGTTGGCTTCTTACGTCCATGAAGTTGCTGCAATGGACCAAGAGATTGCTAGAGTTTTGAACAGGAAACCAACTGTTAAGCCAACTGCAAAACCAGGAGATGTGAACAAGATGAAGATGGGTCAAATTGATTCCACACATCTAACGGTGATGTTCATAAAAGGCCAAGCTAACAGATTTCTTTTCGCTCTTGTTGATAAGCATCTGTTCTCAACGGATTGCTTGGAGCATATAATTAATATCATCCATCGATGCAAGCAGAACACTGAGGCAGACAAGAAGAACTTCACAGACATGCTTCGGTGGTACATTACTTTTCGTCATAATCTACTGGCCATTATACCGAAGGTGTTTAAGACTGTCAAGAAGTCTTCTATAGCTCAACCGAACTGAGCTTTCGGCTCCATTGACGCAAAAGGGGGAGATTGTTGGGTATTCTATGTTGCGTCATGGGCTTAGTTTTGTATATCCGGACTGGGCCTGTCCATCCGTGATTATTAATTAGGGTTAAGCTATAAATAGTGCATGCATGTATGCCTTAGATACAGTCGTGATTATTATTCATTATTACTTTGTAACCCTAAACACCTCTACAATCGAAGTTCTTAATTGAGCTCTTCTGAGGTGTTAAAGTTTAATCATTCGACATCAGTTAAACCATTCCTGTGTTCTTTATTACGTCATTTATTGTTTTTCTGCTTAGAATCTATCGATCCTACTAGAACTTTGTTTCAACACTAGATCTAGGGTTTATAAGCCTTGGATGAATTGCATGTACAATAGAGAAACCTAGATCCAAGCTTTAGGGTTTGCATGAACACATAGGATGTTGTTTTGGCTCAAACCCATTAGAGCTCCCCCATGGTCTTCCCTGCAAGAATCACATATATAGCTAGCATAACACCAAACATAACTAGCAACCATACCACATATATCTACACATAAATAACATATCTCTACACAACATGTATACCATATATCACAAAATGGGTCAGCCTTGGTGCCTTAGACCCATTGGTATGGTGAGAAGACTCACCTATCGGATGATGAACTGACAAGCTAGAATCAGATATGTCCCACGTGCTGCTCCAACTCAACTTCCTATAATCATTATGTGATTAACTTGTCATAAACCCATAACTACCCTCAAAGTCAACCCTGGTCAAAAGTCAAGGTCAACAGTTAACATCAACAATCCATGTTGACCTCAACTCGTCGAGTGCATCTAGCAACTCGTCGAGTTCCTGCAGAGTCCAGAACACCTGAACAAACCCTAGCCAACTCGCCGAGTTGGTTCATCAACTCGATGAGTTCACTTGATATCCAATCTACGGGGAAACCTGATCCGACTCGTCGAGTTGTCAGGGCAACTTGTCGAGTCCTCCTCCCTGTTTGCTTATTATGATAATCCATCGAATACAGGGACTCCAGGGCTTAGATCTGAAACCCTAAGGTGTCTAGAAGGATAAAGTTCCTACTTTACCTTCCAGAACCACTCCGAATGCTCTAAGGTCCTTATCAAATATTGGAAAGCTCCAAAGCTTTGCCATTTGGTCCAATACCTTAGGGATCTGGAATCCCTCCTTTCTAAAAGAGTTTCTAGTCCTCAAAACGTTCCAAAGATGAAGGCTTTATGGACATACATGTCCAATGCATGTCTTTAAGTCAAAATGGCCAAAAAGAGGAATTATACTCTAGAAACCCTTGCATGGCATCCTTGCTTGACCAAAAGCTAGATCTAGCCCACCTTGGGGCTATTTTGCCCTGGAGATTCATAAAGTTGCAACCTTTATGAACCCCATGCATGCAATCAACAAGAATAATGGGAAATGAAGATTAAACTCAAGATCTAGCCATTTCCTAAGATAAAAATCAAGTCTTGAAGACTTACAACGGTCCACAAGATGATCAAGCTCAAGAGTGAGGGCTTGGTTTGTTGGATCTCCTCCTTCTTCTTACTATCTCCTTCTTCTTAAGCTCCACAAATCACTCTTAGCTCTCAAATAGAAGAGAATGGGGATTAGGGTTTAGCACAGACGTTTTTAGGGTTTGGAGGCTGATGGAAGGCCAGCCTCAAAGTCCTTAAGGAGATCATATAGGGTACAAACCCTAAAATTTAGGGTTTCTATTTGCAGATCCTACTCGTCGAGTCAGGCCTTCCGACTCGTCGAGTCAGGCCTTCCGACTCGTCGAGTCAGGCCTTCCGACTCGTCGAGTAGGACCCAACTTCCACGTCCTCTTGATAGCCTCCACTCGACGAGTCGGGGCTCCCAACTCGTCGAGTCCCAACACCAAAATCCTACAATTCTGAAAATTACATTAATACCTGGAATAGGTGTTACATTTTGAGAATACTTTTATTCTGATTGTCTTTGGGTTAATGAATGAATAGTTTGACTTATTTAAAAATGAAAATTTTTCTCATTATTTTTTGGACGTTACACATGGATATGATTGTTTCCTTTTACTTTAAAAAAGGGCGCAAAAAAGAGCAAATAAGGGGTGTTGGGTTTCAAACAACCGACCTTGCAACTTGCATATACAAAGCAACAACTTTACCACAAGACTGATAACATTTTGATATAGTCTTTTCTGAACTCTTGTATATTATCCAAATTGCTGGAATATTCTAAATAATAACTTAATTTCAATAATAACACTAATAATAGTAGTAGTAGTAATAATAATAATAATAATAATAATAACAACTATTATTATTATTAGTATTATTATTATTATTATTATTATTATTATTATAATTATTATTATTATTATTATTATTATTACTACTACTACTACTACTATTATTACCCTTACTTATTATTTTTCTAATTTATTTATCATTTGTTTATTAAAAAAAAAGTAAATGGTGTCACCTACTCCTTAACCGCATATGTCCTTTTAGTCTCTATTCTCATCTGAAGTGAAGAAAAATCACCCGACCACCATCTTAGCCCACCAACACCCCACTTAACCACCATCGGAACCCACTGGTTTGCCACCATAATCCATTAAAAACCCCTTACCATTGTTAATATGTACTTCAAAACTTATATACAACAAGAAAGATGAATAATGATAGTAAACAAGATCTCGATCTGCAAACCGTTTGTGTAACATCCTCTTTACTGTCATTTCTTATTTTAGAGTTGTGGGCCGGAAGTCGATTATGTAAAATGCTATGGACCTTAAGGAGGTAAGGTTTAGTCATTGTCGAAGGAGGTAATGATGTTTAAGAGATTTTACCCTTGAACTGCATGTTGGGCCGAAGGGTAGAAAGGGAAAAGTCATAGGAGGGTTCTTGAATGGAAAATGGATTTTTGTTCGAGAAGTTTTTAGTCCAAGATATCTAGATAATATTGTGGGGCTCTTCAATACCTTTCGGTGGATATAAAGATCGTTGAAAACGGAGTTGGAACGAAGAAGTTATAACCGTTTAAAGTTAGGAGGGTTTTGAGTTAAGCTGAGTACGATGGGCGTACAACGTGTACACTGGGCGTACTAGGCAACAATTGATCGTGGAGGTCAACCTGGTACGCTGGGCGTACGCAATCAGAACCCAAACCTAATTTCGGGGGTTTGAACCCTATTTAAGCTCCTTAACTTCCCCAAACCCTTATTTCTTTTAGCCTCCATCCTCTCTAACCCTAATATCAATACCCTATCCCCATTTGTGAGATCCTTGAGTTTTTTTAAGTGCTTTGGAGTGTTCTTGGTGCATCTTGGAGAAGAAGGAGCTCATTGGAGAAGTGTTGGTTGCTTTGGAGCTTGTAGATCTAGACCTTGTTCACATTGATCTTTTTTCTGGAGGTATAAAGCTTGAATCTTGACGATGCATTTGTTAGATCTAGCTAGTTTTGGATATTATGAGTTTCTGGTCACTTTAGTGCATAAAGTTTAGATCTTGAAATTTTGTGACATTGTTATGGATAAAGTTGGAAACTTTATCCATCTAATCATCATTTTGATTTAGATCTAAAGGTTAGAAACTTGGACTTAATGGATTAAGTAAGAAAGATGCACTTTTGGTCCCTTTGAAACTTAAAATACTAGATCTTGGTTGTTTGGACCATTCTAATGGATAAATTTGGAAACTTTATCTATTATGGAGCTATTAGGAACCATAAAAATGCGATCTTGGTCCTTCTATCCCTTTCATGCAAGAGTTAAGATGTCTTAATGGATAAATAAGTTAGGGTTTTAGCTTTTGGACCTTTTCTCACCATGAAAAGTCATAAATGTGGAAACTTTATGGCTTAAGTCGATGTTTTGAGTCTAGATCTGAGCTCTGGACAAAAGGTCTTAAGGGATTAAGCACTAAGGGAAGGAATTGTCTTAGACGTATGTACAACGAGCGTACATGAGAGTGTGTTGCGTGTATTGGCCTTGCATCACGTATGTTGGGCGTACATGGAGTACATTGGACGTACTCAACTGCCTTGGTTTTGACTTTTGTTGACTTTCGTTGACCGTTGACTTTTTACCCAAGTTTGACTTTGAGTCAAACTTGAGGATTTTGGACTATTGATTAAGATTTTATCCGGTTCTGGTGTTAGTGGATTCGCAGGTGTAAGCAGTGTAGAAAAAGGGATCGTATCGCAGTGTTTCAGAGTTCTTCGATTCAGGTGAGTTTTTCCTCACTGTACTTATGGGTCGAAGGCACTAATTCTGACGCACTAGGTTATGTATCCTGGTATAGAGGATGTTGATATGTTGTAGTTATCTGTTAGATCTGTTTCCTAGTATATAAGATGTTGTTATGCGGTAGTTATCTGTGGATCTGCTTGTTTGTCTGATTGGTTATATGATTATCTGTTTGTTGGATATATGTTATTTGTTATGTCTATGTCGACATAATATGGTTAGGTTGAGGCAATCCTGCTCTGTGTGGAAGCCAACAAACCTGGGAGCAAGCTAGACATAATTTGTGGGCCAATAAGGCAAGCCAGGCTTATGATGTGGGCTCGAGATCAAGCCAGCCATAAGCTGTGGGCTCCGGAAGGCAAGCCAGAATCATGATGTGGGCTCAGGGGTAATCCAATTTGTTAGCTGTGGACCCAATATGCATGTTCTTGTATGCTTGTGTGGTGGTATTTTGGGGGAACTAACTAAGCTCCATGCTTATAGTTTGATTGTTATGGTATCAGGTACTTCAGATGGTCGGGAGGAAAGCAAAGACGTGATCGTACACATCCTTCGATGACATGTTTCTAGAAGATTGTGTGATACAATGATCTTGGGATATTTGTAGCTGATACTTGGTTTTGATATGAGTTTTGTTTGAAAACAATGATTTCTCTTAATTTAAAAATGAAAAATTTTATCGTGATTTTGGGATGTTACAGTTTACCTAAATCATCTTGTGAAAAAAAATACTTAGTATAGGGAATATCATTGTCGACCCCTTCTTCCTAGATCCTCTTATGAACAAATACCTCCCATGAACAAATACCAAGGGGATTCGAAATCTGGACTAATTTTCAATTTCTAGATTTAGAATGGGATGATGACGTTCATCGTAGCCACCATCACCATTTTTGATTTTATAAATCTTTTTGGATTTTCATAACCATTTTTAGG
The DNA here is from genome assembly GCF_052849685.1 of Lactuca virosa. Lineage (NCBI taxonomy): Eukaryota > Viridiplantae > Streptophyta > Magnoliopsida > Asterales > Asteraceae > Lactuca > Lactuca virosa. Next base: position 179,440,352 of record NC_136428.1, read on the forward strand.
TTGGTTTTGGGATAACATTTTTGGATTCTTATAGCCATTTTCATATTTCTTATTGATTTTGGGTGATAATGGGGTGGATCTTTGTGAATTTTTGGTTGTGGTAGACCTACCTGGAACTTAAAGTCCTATCTTTTGTGGATATGTGGTTCTGCAACAACGGTGAACCAAGGGTTAGGGGCGACAATGGGTAGTGGATGGTGGTGGTGGAGAAGCGTTGGGGTTCATGAAAGGGTAAGATATGGACTTCACGAAAGATAAAGGGAGACGAATTGGGAAAGGCGGAGTAAATGACGATCAATGGATTTTCAGTAGGCTATGGCGTCGATTCGGTGGTGGTGGACTGAAGTCCAAAGGTTTACGGTTGTATCTTGTTCAACAGAGAGTGAGAGATGAGATAAATGTGATTGAGGTGAGATCCATGTCTTTAAATGATTTATTTTATTTTATGGATTGCTTCATTTATTGTTATATTTAATAAAACAACGGTAAAATCATCAAACTCCTCTTAGCTTGGTAGGTAAGGTGTTGACCATTTCTTTAAGAGGTCACAAGTTTTGATTCTCAATCGGCTCTTCACATCCATTGTGCCTTCATTTTTCTTGTAAACATATCAAGCTGACGTGGCATACAGTTGCCACGTCAGCCGAACTAACCCCCTCAGCACGTAGGGCGCGCCACCTCTGGAGGTGACCAACATGTAATCTACTTAACCTACAAAAATGAAAAAAATTATTAAAAAACTTGTAAACTTCCAATTGTTTTTTGAAGGACGGATTTATTAACAAACTAGAAAGTCGCTAAAACAAAAACATAAGACAAGGAGTAAACATTACATCAAACAACCAACAAACATAATTTAAATCTATACTTAATCCTTACGAACAAAATTAATTAAATATTATTAGCCGCCTTAAAATAAGAATATCTTCTCCGACTCTACTAAACCTAAAAATGCCAAAGAGTAGGCATTAACCCTTAATCTTGTAATAAAAGAAGATTCTTTAAAGAAGAGAAAGGTGTAGGTGGTGGTGAGAGTTAAAGAAGCGGCAGACAAGTGTGAAAGTTGCGAGGCTTGGAGACGCGGAAAAGCACAGAAAAGATGCGCGTGGATTACACGTGAAAGTTGTCAGGGTGGGGGTCGAATCGCCACACAAGAAGGAGTGGCCCACCTGGTTTAATCTCCTGGTTTTCGGGAAAAGTAGTGAGTCAGCAACAAACACAAAAAGAAATGTCCGGTTTCTGGTATTTGGAGAAAACTAGGACATGTCTGTGGGCGGAAAGAAAAGTAACAAATACCATGGGCCATATACCACATCGAAATGTCGCTTACTATCTTATTCTTATCCCAATATTCAAGAAATCTAATCTAATTAATAATTAAATAAAAATTTAACTACAACTAATTTTTTAGTATTCAAATTAAATTAAACTTTAACTACACCAAGTTCCATTTTAGTAATTTTTTATTTAAATACTATATTTTGTTATCATAAACTTTGACGATTCTATGGCAAACTATAAAAATACCAAAATATAATATATATTTTTTTATGTAATTTGCACTTTATACATTGAAATCTTAAGTAATATAACCTTTCTTTGCCAAAAAAATTATATATAAAATTCAACAAAAAAAAAAAAAAAAAAAAAAAACTTGATCTGAAGCGTCAAAACTAATGTACCAAGTCACTAGATACATACAATCCGGTTACATTGGATAACCTAATCCCAGTTCCATCCTATAAACTGTGTCGCCGGAGTTATCAGAATCTTCAGCCGCTTTTCCAAAACTTTCAGGACTTCGACTCCTCTCGAAGCCAAGAGTCAGCTCCAGTTCAATCTCATCCTTCTTATCCTGCATCGTCGGAGCAGCGGCGGAACCTTCGGCTGTTTCTACAGACACCAAGCTTTCCTCCGCCGTCTCGTGGCTCTCACCTTCCACCACATGCGCCGCTTCAGATTGGTGACTCAGGGTAGACTCATGACTAGACGACCTGTTGTTAACTTCATCGTGACCTGATTCTTCATGATCACTTGACCCGACACAAACTCGATTAGTTTTTGCTTTTCCTTTTGATCCTGATCTCTTGAAACGGCATCGTGTTCTGATCCGGTGAAGCTCGTTGGACCCACCGGAGTTCTCGTCCTTTGATATGTGACGAATGTCGTACGCCTTCAACGGCGGACCGTTGTTCGGCTCCTCCGTGTCGGAAGATATCTGCACGATCGGAGACCCTTTTAAAACCGCTTCCACCGCATCTTGACAAAGCTGCCACCTTCCAGACCATAACAACCCGACAGAGCCATATATCGGGTTCACAATCCGACCACATGCCTCGTATAGAAGTGACCTGAATATCGCTGTAATACACAAAGAAATTTCATCAAACTTTCGATCTCAATGTTTGTAGTATGGAGATTTGTAAATCAAGAAAAATGAAGTACTCACCAGGACGGAGGTGTTCAGGGCCGGCGTTGATGAGGTTCATGAGTCCGGCGCGGCCGTAGAACTTAGCTAAGAACACGGTGGCGTTTCCTTGTGATTCCGGATCTTTAATCCATTGCAAACAAGGTCTAATGCTACAGTCGTCACTACATCCCTTTCGAAGCACCCGGCATCCATTACAACTCATTCTCATTGTAGCAGGTTTTAGAGAGAGAAGGTTGAAGAAAGATAGAGAGAGAGAGAGAGAGAGAGATGAAGAAGAGGGTTGAAAGTTAGATATGTGGAGGTGGTGGTGGTGGGTGTATATATATATATGTGCAAAAATGGCCGCTGGATTTCTGGGAGGCCGCAGTTGTTTCCAAAAGACTGGTATTGTTTAAGTTAACAACCGGTTTTCCACATTCATGAACATAAAAAATGTATTGCTGTGGAAATGGAATGATCCTTTCTTTGTAACATTCAAATGTCAAAACATTGCCCGTACAAACCCACTTGTGTTTAATAACAAAAGCAACATAATTCTAACCACTTTCAAAGGGCGGCGCGTAAGATCACTCCCTAGCTACTAATCCAACCCTTAACTTTGTGGTGACTTGTTTGTTTAGAGGATGTCCAAATTTTAAACCTTTAAACCTTTAACATTATTTTTTACATTAATTTATAATTATAGTTAATAATGCAACCACTAAATACTATCTAACTATAGTATGCTTAACGGTAAAATAATATTTCAAATATATTCTATTTAATTCAATTTTTACAGTGTATAAGATGTGTTAATAAATAGTATCATACTATATTTAGTGTTTACTATTCACAAACATTATATATAATGTTAGGTTTAGTGTGGGATATGAAAGTATTTTGAAAAGTTTAGGGGTAAAAACTATAACTATAGAAAATATACGGATAGAAAATGTCATTTTACAAAGTATGGTTAAAACTGTCACTTTAGAAAGTATAAAAGTACGTAGATGAAAAATGTCATTAAAAAAAATATAGGGATACAAAATATTATTTTACATAATATTTTAACAAGTATAGGGGTAAAAATTATCATTTTAGAAAGTATAGGGTAGAAACATTGGAGAAAACTATCATTGACGTTGCCTTTTAATGTTTATATAATTAACCAAATGATCTATGTGGTAGACAAAATGTTGTCTTCTAAGGCCAAATTTTTTTCTACAAGAGTTACATCATTGAGTTTGGATTTCATTACATTTTTGGTTATCGGATCATTTAAAATTACAATTATATCTTTCGGTCGCTAATTTATATGTATATTTCTAATTTTTTTGTTAAACTGATTTAATTAATAAAATGTAGAATCACCAAAACCCACCCACCAACACCTTTAAGTTTCTCAACTTGAATAAGATATTGAAAAAGAAAGGTAGAAATTGAACGACGATGGTGGCTAAAGGAAGACAGACAGAGAGTTAAGTGATACATATAAGATCATTGTGTGTTTCGTGATATTGTTGGTATCTAAGAAAAAGGTTTCATGTTTAAGAGACGGTGTGTACTTAGCAACAAATATGTTTCACTCCATATTGAAAAAGCCTCTCGCTAACTCATTTTCGTACAAGAATGATATAATAGGCAATCTACATTAAGAAATTACTTTTATCTTTTATAGCTTTGCTTGTTCTACTGCAGTACTTGAAAAGCTCAGAAGAAGCTTACTGTAACACCCCGAAATAAGGTATGTATCAGTAACCCTTACTTTTATTGAATTGTCAAAGCTAGCCCTTAATTGACAAAAAGGTGGCAAATGAGTACGCGGGGCATACGCGTGTGTACGCTCAGCGTACTCATGTGCGTATTATGAACGCGAAGGCCACCTAGTACGCTGGACGTACCAGAGGGTACGCTGGGCGTACTAGGCTCAGAGTGAAAACCCTAATTATGTGGTGTGTCCCTATTTAAGGAACATGATGGCCTCATTTCCAGCCACCATTTCCAGTCTTCAACTCCCCTCAAAACCCTAATTTCTGTTTTCTTAACTTGAGTGGCCATTTTAAGCTTTTTAAGTGATCTTTGTGGGATTCTTTGGGTGAAGAAGGAGATTTGAAGAGAGTAGAGTTGGAGTCCAAGCTTTGGATCTAAGTTTCCCTATGGTCGGTACATCATTTGGAGGTATCAAGCTCAAAGCTTTCTCATTGTTTTGATTTGTGCATATTGTGGTTCATTTTAGGGTTTACGTCCCAAAGCTTGAAGCTTTATGAGTTTGTTGAACTCCAGAGCATAATACATGTCCCTTTAAGTGTCTCTAATTGAGTGGACTCATAAAAATGGGATCTTGGACGTCAAGATCTCCCCATGCATGATATATGAGAACTTTTGTAAGTAAGGAGTGAGAGTTTATGAGTTTTAGACTTGCTCAACCATGCTAAGGCTTAAAGTCACAAACTTTATGGAGTATTAGCCTTTAGTGACTCCAGATTTGAGATTATAGTTATGGTCTTAACGGATTAAGACCAGGAGAGTGGGAAAAGTAAGTCTAGGACGTAAGCTGAGCGTACTCCCAAATACACGTAGAGTAGCGTCGAAGTTTCCTGATGCATGCATGGTGAAGTAGTACACCCAACGTACGCGCTTGGTGTTGACTTTTGTTGACTTTTAGGGTTTGGTCAAACTGTGGACTTTGGAGGCCATGGAAGGGTGAAATGGTCTTTTATCCTTCTGAGAATTAGTAGAGGGCTTAGCCTAACATCTTTGGGGGTTGTTTATTAATTAGAGTTAATTACGATATATTTTAGGCGGAGGCTAGACCGGTGGTTCGAGTACGAGACATACTTGCTTTACTTACGAGGTGAGTCCTCTCACTATACTTACCTGAGTGGTAATATAGTGTGACCGGAGGGTCTTATATGCTTATGCTGAGTTATGTGATATTATGCATTTGTCTTTGTGATTTATGATGTATATTATTCTGTGCTTTATTGGTTAGGACCAGAGGGTCCAACCCGAGATGTGAGACCGGAGGGTCCTCACCGAGACACATGGACCGGAGGGTCTTTATAGAGATATAGCCATGAGAGGCTAATTATTTGCGTGTGATATTTTGGGGAACTCACTAAGCTTCGTGCTTACCGTGTTGTGTGATATGTGTTTCAGGTACTTCTCAGGATCGCGGGAAGGCGTCGGCGTGATTGTACACACCAGTTGGAGATCATGTTTTTGAGGATTCTGGGATTTTATTAAACATTTGTTGACTTGTGTTTTGACAACTTATACATTTTGGGGTCTTTTTGGAAATGTAATATTGAGTTTATGTGATTTTAAAAATGAAAATTTTATTTGAAAATTTATAGTATTACAAGTTGGTATCAGAGCCTTGGTTTGAGGGATTCGGATGTACTCTCGGGTATGTCTGGACTCAAACTGAGGATTTGAGAAAAAAAATTATAAAAAGAAATGATTTTTCTAAAACGAGTAAGAGTTCAAAGAGAATACGAGACGGAGCAGTGTGTACAATCAGCGAGAGCCCGAGCGGTGATTTCCCAAGATACCATTACTTGTTTACATTATGAGATATTTATGAGATATTTGAGTTTCATGCTAGAGGATAGGCTAGGTATTTCGGAAATTAGGGCTAGAGTTCCCTGATTCATGATGCCTTAGCGTAAGGGATGTTATTGATTGATATTATCTGCTATTTGCTCTATGTATGTGCTGAGTAGGAGTACCCAGCAGGAATCTTTTAGAGAAAGTTTTGAGTAATCTAGGAGAGATACCTAGATGAGCATTGAGGAATCTACCGGGAGAGTAGTTTGATATTTGTAAGGGATAGAGTACTTGTGAATTAGGATCCTAGGAGGAGGACTTGGGACGACTACAGGTTGGTGTGGAAGGTAGTATTGGGCCTGTACTACTGAAAGAACCAGATCTGTATGCGGCTCAAGTAAGAACCTTAGGATGCTAAGGAGCATGTAGGGGTAGGTAATTGGGTGTCTGAGTGTTTGAGCTAGTATCTGATGATTTTGTGTTTGTGTTTCAGAGACACTATGGTGATTACCCGCAACAACCCCGGGAGCAGTGATACCAGTGACGAGGAGATCCGCAAGATCATTCATGAGGAGGTGGCAACAGCTATCAGAGAGGCCATACCATAGATGTTCGGGTCTATTAAGACCACACTTATTGAGACTTTTGACGAGCGATACGATGCTGTCACAGAGGCTGCTGCTGTCGCAGCCACCGCAGCCCTAGTTGCTACGAGGCCTCAGGGGAGTGATTCGTTGTTGCTTCGGGAGTTCATGTAGCACCTGTTTCCTGGTATGTATTTTATTTAAGTAATGTTGCATTTTTGGCCTGGGACTCGGCGAGTTGAAGGCCCAACTCGCCGAGTAGAAGCGGGATGAGACGCGGGATTTAAGTGATGGACTCGTCGAGTCGGGTCCCGGACTCGACGAGTAGGCTCTGTCTGGACAAAACCCTAATCTGAGGGTTTGCACCCTATTTAAACAACCTTATACAACCTCCATTGTCCCTTTATGCTCCCAGACACCCTCTATAGAAAACCCTAGCCGTTGTTGAAGCAATCTAAGCCATTTTGGTGGATTTTGGTGTTGATAGTCTTAAGAAGGAAGGAGAAAGGCTTGAGGAAACAAGAGGAGACCAGAGGGGTTCGAGTTTGTGCTTCATTTTCAGTCCTCAGAAGGTATAAAGTTGCTAACTTGCTTGTTCATTTGCTAGATCCCATTTTGTGGAGATTTAGGGCTTTTATAAGCCATTTTAGGTAGCCAACCATGAATGCAAGCATGGTTGGGGACAAGGCTTCGGATCTAGGTCCTTTGAGGGGTCACAAGGCAGAAAGTGGGTGCTTTTCCACCCAAGGAAGACTCCATGCAACCCAAGAGCTTGTTTTAGGACCTTTTGGACTCAAAGTCCCATGCATGCACGTAAAGTTTGTAACTTTACGTGCTAGGACGATTGTAGGAGCCTAGATCTATCTTTTGGTCAAGAGTTGTACATCAGAAATCGAGGATTTAGGGTGTGGACGTGACCAACTCGGCGAGTCCGTTCTTGGGACTCGACGATTCCAAGGCTTTGAGTCCCATATCTGTTGAGGGTCAAATGGACTCAGTTGGGTGTTAGTAGGGTGGTAGCAGGACAGAAAGAGTGACCCAACGCATTGGACTTCATTTTAGACCTGGAGTTCATGGGACTCGACGAGTGCTAGAACAGACTCGGCGAGTCCAAGGCAATCTCCCAACCCTTGAAGATGAACTCGACGAGTTGTTCATACAACTCGGCGAGTCGAGGACAGGACGTGTTCTTAGGATGAAGACGGACTCGACGAGTGTTCATACCGCTCGGCGAGTCGGATGAAGGTTCATCTGAGGTTGTGTTAGAAGGAGAACTCGTCGAGTCATCGCTAAACTCGACGAGTAGGGACGTGGAAGAGGACAACTGAGGGGGTAGGGACTCGACGAGTTGACGACCCAACTCGGCGAGTCGGTTTAACTGGAAGTTGACTTTGACCTTGACCTTGACTTTGACTTTGACTTGGACTTGGTATGGGGTAAAATAGTCATTTACCCTAAGGGTAGATATCGGGATTCTGATTAAGTGTTTTGTGGGGATTATAGCCGGAGGACTTCCGGAGCAGCAGCAGTCAGAGATTCCCCGCACAGATATTCAGCAGCTACTCGTTTGAGGTGAGTTACCTTCCAGTAGCGGTGGGTCTACGACCACAATGCCGGCCCACCAGTAGGAGTTGTATGTTAGATGATTGTCTTTGTGATATCATCTAGGTTTGCTACTACCTGATATGTTATATGCTGGCATGATATGTTATATGTGATAGTAGTAGAGTTCGGTTGTTAGGACCGAAAGGTAGGTCAGACACCCCAGATATGTCTGACAGTATGTGATGATATGTTTATATGCTGGCATGATATGTTATATGTAATAGTGGTAGTAGGAGGGGAATAGTCCCCAAGTTCGGTTGTTAGGACCGAAGGGCAGTTCGGACACCCCAGATATGTCTGATAGTATGTTTATGTTGTGATATATGTGATAGTAGCAGTAGGGGTGGAATAGTCCCCGAGGGTTGGTTGTTAGGACCGATGGGTAGGTCAGCACCCCAAAATGGCTTGACATGGGTAGGTCAGCACCCCAGAATGGCTTGACACGGGTAGGTCGACACCCCAGAATGGTCGTATCGGGTAGGTCGGGCACCCCAGAATTGCCCGGCAGAATGTATGTTATGTGATAGTATGGTATGTGGTACGATGGGGGAACTCACTAAGCTTCGTGCTTACAGTTTTCAGTTTTGTTTCAGGTACCTCTTCATCGAAGGGGAAGGAGCCGGCGCGGTAGCTGCACATCATACACACACCCCAGATTCCGCATTATGAGTTTCCTTGGGATTGTGCTCTGACATTATCACTATTTATGATTTGGATTTTCAGACATTATACATAGCTTTATGAGATGTTATGATTTGACAATGTTTTTCTTCCGAATGTTTTAATTAAAGTAATTTATAAAAAATGAAATTTTTGGGCGTGAAAAATGAGATGTTGCAGTTCAGAAACACGAAGCCACCGGAGTTTGACGGGACCCAGGACCCGATTGCTGCTATGAGATGGATTTCTGATATTGAGGGATCTTTTTATACTTGTTCATGCCCTGAGGACCTGAAGGTTCGATTTGCGTTGAACCAGCTTCGCTTGGTAGCGAAGGACTGGTGGAGATTCATGACGACTGATTTTTCTCTTGCGGACCATGCAGCAGTGACTAGAGGAGGTTTACACAGCTATTCCGAGATGAGTACGTTCCCCAAGTGGAGAGGGAGCGGTTGGCCCAGGATTTTCTATCTCTCAAGCAGAAGATAGAAACCATGACAGAGATTACGAGGATGGTTCATGAGAGGGCGTTGTTTTGCTCCGAGCACGTATCTACGGAGCAGGCACGTGTGAGCCGGTACTTGAGCATATTGAGACGAGATATTCGGGATTTCGTGGAGAACTATTCATATCGGACATTGATTGAGCTACAGACCAATGCCAGGAAGAGAGAGATTGAGTTAGAGTTTCAGAGTAGAGAGGCGGAGAAGTCTCAGGGGAGACACAGGAGACCAGTGCAGTCGCAGCCGGTGGCCAAGCGGGCTAAGCCCGCTGATTCGAGAGCTGGAGGCCAGAAGGGCCGCACTTGTAGCAAGTGCGGCAAGAGTCACGAGGGATCTTGCCGATCAGGGATTTATACAAATATGGCAAGGAGGTGAATATGGCGAAGGACTGCCCCAAGGGATTTACGGTTTGCTTTCATTGCAACCAGACCGGCCACCGGAAGGCCGAGTGTCCTCAGCTCACATAGGGATCAGCCCACGCTTCTGCTCCTACTGCTTTGCGCGTTACTGATGGCAGGCCAGTGAAGGCCGAGGCTCCGAGAGCTCGTGGGAGAGCATTCCAGCTGACTGCAGAGGAGGTCCTCGTCACGCCTGATATTGTTGCTGGTACGTATCTCCTTGTTTATATTATTTTAAGATTTTTTATGCTTATACTGTGTTGCTTATAGTTATTTTTCTTGTGAGTTCTATGCCTGCTTTGGTGTTATTTGACTCAGGTGCGAGTCGATATTTCGTGTCCTTATCCTTTAGTCATCACATTAGTGTTATACGTGAGGCGTTGAGTCGACCACCGAGGGTTTCTATAGTCGATGAGCATGCGGTTTTTGCCACTGATGTATTCCGGGGATGTGTATTAGAGATTTTCAGAGTTGAGTTCCCGATAGATCTGGTGCCAATAGTGATGGGTGATGTCTGTGTCATAGTGGGCATGGATTGGTAGAGCCGGTTTGGAGCTGTGATTGACTGTGAGCATCAGATGGTGACCATACGAGACCCTGGTGGGGGAGTACTTATTGTGTATGGAGAGGGGACCAGATCTGGATCAACTTTCTGCTCTGCCGCCAGGGTGAGGCAGAGTTTACAGCAGGGATACATGGGTTATTTAGCATATGTGATGGATACGAGAGTTGCCACTGAGAGGCCGGGTTCTATCTCCGATGTTCCGTTTGTGTGTGAGTTTTCAGATGTTTTCCTCGAGGAATTGTCGGGTGTGCCTCCCAACAGGCAGGTGGAGTTCCGGATCGATTTGATTTCGGGTGCGACGTCTATTGCCAAGGCACATTATCGCCTTGCGTCGCCCGAGATGCAGGAGTTATCCTCGCAGCTCCAGGAGCTGCTGGGGAAGGGTTTTATTAGGCCGAGTAGCTCACCGTGGGGAGCGTCGATCCTTTTTGTCAAGAAGAAGGATGGTTCACACCGGATGTGCACTGGCTACCAGAAGTTGAACAAGCTGACGGTCAAGAACCGTTATCCACTACCGAGGATCGACGATTTATTCGATCAGTTGTAGGGGGCATCTTGGTTTTCCAAGATTGATTTGAGATCTGGGTATCATCAGATGAGATTTTGCTAGGAGGATATCCAGAAGACGGCCTTTAGGACTCGTTATGGGCACTACGAGTTTGTGGTGATGCCTTTCGGGCTCACCAACGCATCGACATCGTTTATGGACCTCATGAACTGGGCGTGTAGGCCCATGTTGGACAGGTCGGCGATCGTGTTCATCGAAAAAATTTTGGTGTACTCGAGGTATAGAGAACAGCACAGGGAGCATTTTCGGGAGATTCTTGGAGTATTGAGGATGGAGAGGCTTTATGCCAAATTCTCCAAGTGTGATTTCTGGTTACGAGAGGTCCAGTTCTTGGGACACCTCGTTAACCAGAATGGGATTTTGGTCGACCCGTGTCACACCCCCAAACCAGACGGCGGAAACGTCCCGGGGTGGAGGACTTCATCTGTAGTATCACAACACATGCATTATAGTAATCAGAGTACAAACAACCACTGTATTTAAAAAGTATAAGTATTTACATGTGTTTCATCATTGTATACTGAAACCAAATAGTTATACAAAAGAAGAATATAAGACACATAAAAGCTCCATCTTCTCAAAAGCTCGGGGAGTACCTGTCTACTGGTTCCCTAAGAATACAAGTAATTTGAAAAGAGAGTATCAACATAAAGTTGAGTGAGTGCATAAGTATTTATGTTTGAAAGAATGTTTTCTGTTTCTTGATTATGTAAACTGTTCCAGAAAATCCTATATTTTCTGCTGTATATGAAAAGTAGTTTTAGTTACATAAAACTGTTCTATTTGTAAACCAATGTTCTGTATTTGTAATCCTTTTGTAAACTTGTATCTGAGAGTATGCCTGGTTTCATCAACTGTTATTGTAAACTGTAATGTAATACTGTAAACTGTATCTTGTAAACTAGTACTTTGAAAATGTACTTAAGTTTAGTTAATTATACACTAACGTATTGTTAATATCTTTTATATGAGTTATTATAACCATACTGACTAGATGGCCTGACCCAATGCTGTGAATGCATTGAAAGCTGTTGATATCAACTATCACTCGTAGGCGTGTATGCCTGACTATAGCTAGCAGTCTGAGTGCGGGGTTGTCAATCCCAATATAGATCTATACACACATTGTTTCGATCCCCGGCTGGAGATTCTGGTTATAATGTCAGGACTTTAACTATATTGTTTAAATGAATTAAACAACCTGTATCAAATGACTCATAAAAAGCATATAAACGTTACATGTATAATAGTTATGAAAATCCAATCATTCTGAAATAAATGATTGATAGTATGTTCTTGAATTAGTATTCTTAACATGTATCTGAAAGATGTATATCCTTGATCAGTTTTGAATCAAACCTTTGTTCTTGTAAAACAATGTACTTTAGTATACTTGAATCTTGAATTAATGTTCTGTGAATCATAAATTATACCTATTACAATTTATATGTACTTTCTGAATTGATACTAAGTATTCATGAATGCAACCCCTTGCTCAACATGTTACAAAGGATAATTGAACATAATGAACTAACTTTTATACTTGAATACATATATATATATATATATATATATATATATATATATATATATAAGTAAAATTTAAATGACACTCGGACAAATAACTGATGCTTGTAATCCCACATCCAAACAAGGAAAAGGAACCAAAGTGGGTTATCAGTCCTAAGCCTTTTAAATCTTATATATATATATATATATATATATATATATATATATATATATATATATATATATATATATATATATATATATACAAGTATGATTTCTGGGAGAAATATAAGTTTATAAAAACATTTAAAAGAAGTTTAATATTTTAAATTACATTTTGGTGACTTGATGTCATTTTGAAACAATCATTGAAAAACCATTTGAATTGATGATAACTGAAATCCATTTTGATAAGATATTTGAAACCATTTATTTATAACACAAAATCTTTGTGTTAGACTTGTACCCCCCCCCCCTTTAAAACAGTAAAAACTATGAAAATACGGGGGTATGAACTCACATATAGTGAGTGATTCGAGTGAAAGGTCGATGTAGGATGCTAAGTGTCAAGTGAAGTCTTGAGCACAAACGGATCCTATTAGCATATAATGACACATATATGGATATAATTAGTGTATATAACAACTAATTATGATAGGAAACCACTTTAGGGACTAGGAAACACTTGAATTGAAGTGTTACAATCACATGTGATTGCTCTAAAGGGGTTTACGGCCACTTAAGGGAGTGTACGGCCATGATGTGTACGGCCCATGTAGTGTACGGCCGTACACTCATGGAAGAAACATGCAAAAATGGGTGTTTATGATCCTATCTAGCATCCATAAAGTATTCACGATCTTATGTTGGAACATGAGGTGAGTTTGAGGCCAATACATGCACTAATCAAGGGTTTACAGCCATATGAGGTGTGTACGGTCGTAGACCCTTGGTGTTCATGCATTAGATGATGAATCAAGGCTACGAATCAAGTATTTCTCAAGCTTAACAAGCAGATAGAAGAGATACTCACACTTTTGAAGGCTTCTAAGGAGTTCAAGGCCTAAAAACAAGTAGGTGTTCTTGGTGAAAGTGAAGAAGACTTGAAGATCTGACCAAAAGAGACGATTTCATGGATGAAAACATGGATCTTCACTAGATAAAGCCATGTATCAACTAATCAATGGAAGGAATACTTACATCTTTGAAGATTAAGGTGTAAAACTTGATGATAATTGAGAGAGAATCAGATTTATTGAGGTGAAAGTGTGAGAGAGTGTAAAGAAATGAAGGAAAAGTTTATATATATGTTTGGGTTCACGGCCACCTTGGGTGTACGGCCGTACACTCATGTGTACGGCCGTACACTCATGTGTACGACCGTACACTCCTTTTGAAGGAGTGTTTGGCCCGAATGCAATGCGATGAACTTAAGTTAACTCATCCCTAAACCCAAACCTTGAATGTACTATGCTTAAAACACTCAAACAGACCCTAAACAATGCTAAAAGATAGCAAAAACGAGTCTGAATGTGATTGAATTGAATGACTATACAATATAGAAATTCCGGGTTGTCACAACCCAGCCAAGATCGAGGCAGTCATGCGATGGGAGGTGCGGAGATCCCCATCCGAGATCAGGAGTATTCTGAGCCTGGCAGGCTACTATCGGAGGTTTATCAGAGATTTCTCCAAAATTGTCGTTCGTCTCACCAGATTGACCAGGAAGGGTGTTACTTTTGTTTGGGGGCCCGAGCAGCAGGCTTCATTCGAGACTCTTCACCGGAGATTGTGCGAAGCTCCAGTGTTAGCCCTTCCCGAGGGAATGGAGGACTTCGTAGTCTTCTGTGATGCATCGATATCAGGTATAGGTGCCGTGTTGATGTAGAGGGGACACGTGATAACATATGCGTCGAGGCAGCTGAAGCCTCACGAGACGAGGTATCCGACCTATGATTGGGAGCTGGGAGCGGTGGTGTTCTCCCTCAAGATCTGGCGCCACTATCTTTATGGTGTCCGGTGTACCATATACATGGACCATAAGAGCCTGAAGTACCTTATGGATCAGCCCAACCTGAATATGAGACAGAGGAGGTGGTTAGATGTAGTGAAAGACGATGACTGTGAGATTTTGTATCACCCTGGCAAGGCTAATGTGGTAGCCGATGCCCTGAGTCGTAGATCTGTGAGTGCTCCGATCCAAGACGTGTGCATGAGGATGAAAGTGATGACTCCAGTCTTATATACCACCCAAGAGGCCCAGGTGGTGTCCGCGAGACCAGAGAACCGTAAGAAAGAGCGGGTGATCGGGAAGATTTCTGAGTTTGAGACGGATAGGCGGGAGCTTATGACCTTCCATGGCGGATATGGATGCCATATACGGGTGGAGCTCGACGTATTTTGATGGAGGAGGCCCTGTATGAAGAGAGATGTGGCATGGGTAGTCGAGAGATGCTTGACCTGTCGTCAGGTCAAGTCGGAGCACTAGCGTCCTCATGGCCAGTTGCAGCCTTTAGAGATTCCCCTGTGGAAGTGGGAACATATTTCCATGGATTGTATCACCAAATTACCGAGGACCGCGCGAGGTGTCGATACGATATGGGTGATTGTAGATCCGTTGACGAAGAGTGCTCACTTTCTGGCTATCAGTGAGAGCTCTTATGCGGAGAAATTGATCGAGATCTACATTCGAGAGGTGGTGGCACAGCATGGGGTGCCAACATCGATAGTGTCAGATCTAGATGTGCGTTTCACTTCCAGGTTCTGGAAGAAATTTCATGAGGAGTTGGATACCCGGTTGCATTTCAGTACCGCATATCACCCACATACAGACAGGCAGAGCGAGCGGACGATTCAGACGCTCGAGGACATGCTACGCGCATGTGTTATGGACTTCGGTGGAAGTTGGGATACTTATCTGCCCTTGGCTGAGTTTTCATCCAACAACAACCATCACTCCAGTATCGGTATGCCTTCCTTTGAGCTTTTATACGGGAGGAGGTGCCAGACTCCCATCTGTTGGGGAGAGGTAGGGCAGAGAGTGATGGGGAGCACTGAGATAGTACTTAAGACGACAGAGCAGATCCAACAGGTTAGACAGAGGTTGCTGACGGCCCAGAGTCGTCATAAGAGTTACGCATACCGACGACGTCCAGAGCTAGAGTTCCAGGTCGGGGATTTTGTCCTTATGAAGGTATCCCCGTGGAAAGGGGTGATCCGGTTCAGGAAGCAGGGCAAGCTGGGCCCTAGATACATCGGTCCATTCAGAGTGATCGCGCAAGTGGGTAAGGTAGCTTACCGGCTAGAGCTGCCTGTAGAGTTGAGCCATATTCATAACACCTTCCATGTGTCCCATCTGAGGAAGTTTGTAGTCGATGAGACGACAATGGTCCCTTTATAGGACATTTAGATTGACGATCACCTGAACTCCATTGAGAAGGCGATAACGATCTTGGATAGGAAGGTGAAGGTATTGAGGAATAAAGAGGTGCCTTTGGTTCAGGTTCAGTTACAACATCGGAAGGGATCCGAGTAGACATGGGAGCCGGAGTTCGAGATGCGGGAGCAGTACCCAGATTTGTTTTCAGAGCATGATTTCGAGGGCGAAGTCTAATCCTAGTGGGGGAGAATTGTAACACCCCGCAATAAGGTATGTATCGATAACCCTTACTTTTATTGAATTGTCAAAGCTAGCCCTTAATTGACAAAAAGGCAGAAAATGAGTACGCGGGGCGTACGATCAGCGTACTCATGTGCGTATTATGGAGGCGGAGGCCACCTAGTACGCTGGGCGTACTAGGCTCAGAGTGAAAACCCTAATTATGTGGTGTGTCCCTATTTAAGGAACATGATGGCCTCATTTCCAGCCACCATTTCCAGTATTCAACTCCCCTCAAAACCCTAATTTCCGTTTTCATAGCTTGAGTGACCATTTGAATCTTTTTGAGTGATCTTTGTCGGATTCTTTGGGTGAAGAAGGAGATTTGAAGAGAGTAGAGTTGGAGTCCAAGCTTTGCATCTAAGTTTCCGTGTGGTTGGTGCATCATTTGGAGGTATCAAGCTCAAAGCTTTCTCATTCTTTTGATTTGTGCATATTGTTGTTCATTTTAGGGTTTATGTCCCAAAGCTTGAAGCTTTATAAGTTTGTTGAACTCCAGAGCATAATACCTGTCCCTTTAAGTGTCTCTAGTTGAGTGGACTCATAAAAATGGGATCTTGGACGTCAAGATCTCCCCATGCATGATATATGAGAACTTTTGTGAGTAAGGAGTGAGAGTTTATGAGTCTTAGACTTGCTCAGCCATGCTAAGGATTAAAGTCACAAACTTTATGGAGTATTAGCCTTTAGTGACTCCAGATATGAGATTATAGCTATGGTCTTAATGGATTAAGACCAGGAGAGTGGGAAAAATAAGTCTGGGACGTACGCTGAGCGTACTCCCAAATACGCCCAACGTAGCGTCGAAGTTTCCCGATGCATGCATGGTGAAGTAATACACCCAGCGTAAAAAGGGCTGTACGCCCAGCGTACGCGCTTGGTGTTGACTTTTGTTGACTTTTAGGGTTTGGTCAAACTGTGGACTTTGGAGGCCATGGAAGGGTAAAATGGTCTTTTATCCTTCTGATAATTAGTAGAGGGTTTAGCCTAACATCTTTGGGGTCGTTTATTAATTAGAGTTAATTACGATATATGTTAGGCGGAGGCTAGACCGGTGGTTCGAGTATGATATATACTTGCTTTACTTACGAGGTGAGTCTTCTCACTATACTTACCTGAGTGGTAATACAGTGTGACCGGAGGGTCTTATATGCTTATGTTGAGTTATGTGATATTATGCATTGGTCTTTGTGATGTATGTTGTATATTATTCTGTGCTTTATTAGTTAGGACCGTAGGGTCCAACCCGAGCTGTGAGACCGGAGGGTGCTCACTGAGACACATGGACCGGAGGGTCTTTATAGAGATATAGCCATGAGAGGCTAATTATTTACGTGTGGTATTTTAGGGAACTCACTAAGCTTCGTGCTTACCGTGTTGTGTGATATGTGTTTCAGGTACTTCTCAGGATCGCGAGAAGGCGCCGGCTTGATTGTACACACCAGTTGGAGATCATGATTTTGAGGATTCTGGGATTTTATTAATCATTTGTTGACTTGTGTTTTGACAACTTCTACATTTTGGGGTCTTTTTGGAAATGTGATATTGAGTTTATGTGATTTTAAAAATGAAAAATTTATTTGAAAATTTATAGTGTTACACTTACATATATTCATCGTATTTCTTGGTGCTACTAATTACTATTAAATCAAGACAAGTTTCATTTCCACTATTAGACTTTTTACATATGTTGTTTTTAAACATAATGGGAACAATTAACATGCTACTTTGTAGAAAGAAAAAAACAATTTTTGGTTAAACAAAACAAAGAAGAGTACATAAAATTATCAAAGTGACCATGGTAAAAAGGAACTACTTCCATTTATGGTGATAAAACTAACTTACTTTGAGAAAACTAAATCACCATTCCATATTATATGTCATAAAAAATAGGGCAAACTAGTACATGCTCCTGTTAGGGTTAATCTTGACAGATTATTTAAGGTTTTAGTTTAGTATTTGTTTTATTTAGTAATTGAATAAAAGGTAGTAGGCTATAGGTTGAATGGTTCATGTGGACCAAGAGTTTTAAGGTTTTTATATCATTAGTTTAGGTGCTAGAAAAGAGGAAACGTGGGATTGATTGTTTATTTAGTTCCATTAGGTTTTGTAGGCTATAAAATCCTTTAGTTTTCTGAATAGAATGCAACAGTTTTGAGTCACAATTACTTCTTCCTTTCTCTATATATTTCTCACGGTTACTTCTTCCTACATTGGATGCTTAGTTCAATTAAGTTTGGATGATGGGTAGCATCAAATTTAGAGTATGTGTGTGATGGGAATCGGGAGTAGAACTCTGTTCGATGAGATTGATGATCGGTGGGGTACGTCCTACGTACCGGAGTACTACATTTTTATTTCCCCTCCTAAAATTCTATTGTCTAACGATGATGATGATGATGATCGATGGGGTACGTTTCATGTACATGAATGCTATATTAGTGTCCCCCTCGTATTTCTTTTGATGAGATTTGTGTGTCAACATTTCCTTTCACGAAGTAACTAAGGGAACTTCATAGACTGCCAAATAGAGTGTGTTAGTATTACACCACTACTAGTCATGTCTGATGTGATCTTTCCAGGTAAGGTGAGTATGGGGGTAGAACTTCGTATACAAATACTTCATGTGAGACCACTGCTAGGCATTACCATCTAGATGACCACCCCTCACGTAACTGTCTTGGGGTATGAACCAAGGTTCAACGATGTGAATTATTTCATTCCTCTAATTTGTTGTCTTTTTTATCCTCATTTGCTACCAACGAATCCCCGAAGTAGCTTTTTGGTCACAGTGATCCTTCTGGATAAATCCCATGAGGTCGTTGCATAGGATCTGTATGTGAGGATCGATGTGATGGGGTAGATTGTCTTATGGATATGATATATTTGTGTTGATGACAACAATTGGTTTTGCAAGTTTGAGATATATGATTAAGGTATCTCACCAGGTTTCCCAACCTGAACCACTTATTTTATATGCATCATAGGTAATGGTGTTTAGACGACTGAAGACTTGAATAGGATGCAAGTGGTTGAAGATAATTCGGGACTTCGGAGAAAAAAAAACTCTATTAAACACGATCGGATTTTTCAAAAACATGATCTTGTTTTTCGCTTTTTTTCGTTTTTTGTTGTTGGGCACGTATACAAATACCTCCTATCTGATCAATTTAAACCCTAGACGTTCCCATACAATAAAAAAGCATTTTTAGATTGTTTCTCTCCGTTTTCATCAATTTCTGAAGATCTGAAGGTTGTGGATCATCTCATACATTTAGTTTAGTAAGATTTAGCTATTTAATGTCTATTTTTACTGTTCTAGATCGGATTTAGCCATGTCTGGCTAAACCCTAGATTTTAGTTCCGCATAGATCAATACTTTCATGTGATCAATCATTAGACCTGGTTTTTGATTTGTGATTCTATCTAGATTTTTCAGTTTTGTGATTAATGAATGTTTGATTTTGATTTTTTAGCATGATCACCTAATTTAGGATTAAATCACTTGAGTTAATCAATTAATGAAATCTGTAATTGTTCTAATAAACTTGTAATAAGTAACAAGTAGCATATTGGTTCCGTGTTGGGATTTAATTATGATATAAACTGAAATTTCGTATTTTTATGTTTCCAAGTTTGTGAGAAGTATTGAATACTGCTGAGAAATTTACACAGATCTTAATGTTGCTTTTTTTATTTAATTAGGAGCTTGTTTAATTGAATTAGTAAAAAGTTAGAATTAACCGAAGAGCTTGTTTTGGTTAATTAATTAGGTACAAGAGAACTTACTAGAGCTTGTTAGTAATTTTCAGTACCAGCTTAGATAGAACATATTTTGAATTATCAGGTTTGATGGGTTTTGATACAAAACATAAATTAGTTTTTCATAAAAACCGGCAACGGAAGTCTTTAAAATAACAAGTTTATTTTTAGTTTATAACAAAACCAAACCATCAAGGATCCATTTATATAGGCTAGAATGAAATAAAAACAACCAAAGAGTTTTAGAATGACAACATTCGAAGCCTTTGAACCCGCTTGGTTTTGGGGTGTTGATGAAGATAGCAAAAATCAAAGATTATGATTTCTCTATGTGTATCCACCATCAAGAGTAAGGCATTTGGAATGCTAGTTCCTTCTTGTATAAAGTATTTCTTAAGTCTTTAAGTGCTTAACTCAAATAAGCACTAAAGGAGAAGAACTTTAAGCCACCAAAGACTTGAATAATCTTCAAAACAAAGCAAGAGAGGATGTATCATGCATCTTATGGTTTTGGTGACAAATACGAGGAAGAAGAGAGTGTTTTCACTAGCTAAAAATGCAAGCCTCATGCATCTCTTATATATTCCTATGCAAACTAAGGTCAAACCTATATAACACTCTAAAGTATTATACAGAAAAAAGGTGAAGGGGACAAAGCATGAAGACAAGAGCATGATCACAAAAGCATGGTCATAAAAAGTTTGGAAGCAACCTCCATACTCATGCTGAATTTTCGGCCATACCTTATTAAATAAGAAAGATTCTACAATTTTTATAAACTCAAAGTTTATAAAATATAAACTTTATATTTAGGTAAAAGACAAAAGAATCCAACTAGTCCAAAAGGTTGTGCATGACTTATTAATTTATACCATATGAAATAATAACTAGTTATACTCTCTTATAATTATTATTTTCACAAAAAAATAATTATTCCTTAATTAAATACAAGAATTGATATTATTTATTAATAATCATATTACTAATAAATATATAAAATGTGCCAACTTGATAAAGTTGTGACCCTACAGGATCATATATTATTAGCAATGTCACTCAATAATGTTTCTTGGACATATAGATTCAACAGGGTTTGTGTTGATTGCACGATTAGGAAAGTCGCAGCAGAATTGAATTCGTTTTTTTTATTATTGAATTTCATTTAGTTATTTTCAATGCTATTTATTTTTTAATTATTAATCAAAAATCCCCCTTTTACATTTTCTATTTTATTACTAGTATGTGCTTTATGCACAGAGGCATTGACCATTAGGTTGTGCCCTTGTGGATTCGACCCTGCTTCCATGTGCTATCCTTTAGTGCATTTGAGCAGTGATAAATTTTATTTTGTTAAGACACCCGCGACAACGTCTTAAAAAACATCCTTAAAGTTTTATTATTTTGAGAAATTTTGATGTGTGTAAAATGCACTAGTTTTAATCCTACTACTTCAAACACAAATAAAAACACGAAGGCAGTATACCTATCGTTTAGCAATATAGTTCAAGCAAGCAGGGTATCGAACACAGGGAACAATAACAATTAAACTAACTACTAGAATTATCTAATTAAAAACAAACAATAAAAAGAAGGGTTTTCTCTAGTTTTGCAAGACTAGAAACTTAAACAATTAACTAACACTCAACCTAAGATAACTAACAACTAAAGCAAATAAGAAGTAATTAGATTCAATAATGAAAGAGACTTTTGTTCAGGTTCGACTCACTTGTTTCTATGGTTGATTTTATGGCAAGTGCAATGGATTATTTTATCATTGGCTACCGATTAATGTGATTAGATTTATCTTCACTATTACTAATCCTTAGAAAACAAATTAATTCAAACAATGGCCAATTGGTTAAACTAATAAATTTCATAGTATTTTGATTCGGGTTAAGTAAGACTTGTAGTTTTAGCTAATTAAATTTATCAGTGCAATCCACATCTTGTATCGTTGTTCATCACACAAGCTCACATATTAACTTACTTATTTTCTAGTTAATCCTAGGTTCATATTCACTAATACTAGGCGTATAATATTGTTTTCACAAAAATCATATGAAACAAGCAATTAAGAAGATGTTCATGCAACTTAATAGACATGATAATTAACAGAAAAAACAATAATTGTCAACACATAAGGATCTTCAACAAGTTTAACAAAACAAATTTCACCAAATCAATAAATCCATACCATAAAATCAAACCATAGTTGCAAGTTAATCTACGCTAAATAGAAGTGATGAGTTTTTAGCTCATATCTATAACAACTAACATCTCAAAAACGAAATCCAATGATAAAAACATAATGTAAACAATAGATTAAGAAAAGAGAGTGTGTTTTGCCTTTCGATATCTTCCAAATTGGTCTCTAGGGTTGATCTTCGAATTCCAGAGCCTTAGAAATCCTTCCTATCGCAAATTAGTTGTAGTTAATCCTCCAAAAACCTTCTTGTCTCGGGAATTAGTGCCCTTTATATAGTTTTCTGAAAACAGGGGTAACTCGTCGAGTCCCTTTGACCGAATCGACGAGTCCATCACTTAAAACCCGTGTACGGGAAGTCTTGATTTGTTCGTGAATATTCCTATCTACTTGACGAGTTGAGGAATAACTCGCCGAGTCCTTCACCTTTTTAGCTTAATTTCTTCTTTCTTCAATTCCCGAGCTTCCGATTGCTAATCACGCTTCCTTTTTAACTCGAGCATGTCTTTTAGGCTGAAAATACAATTTAAACATAATTAAGTATATTTTGTTCAATAATCGAGATAAAATAGCCAAAAAAATATTAAGATTTTAGACAAAATATATGACTAAATATGAACATATCAAAATACCCCACACTTGACTTTTACTTGCCCCCAAGCAAAAGTGAATTTTAGCACATTAGCATCACATATGACAATCCTAATCAAACCCAACCATTATACCAAGACCGCAACGCATGCATTTGTGTCTAAATTTTTTCCTAAAGACCCCCTAATCCTAAATACTTACAATCCTCATAAACACTCGCCCACTTCTTTTGAACAATGCTCATTTTATGCATCCCTCCGAATCCATCCGCAGAAAACTTTCTTAACCTCAAGGTATTTTTGGTTAAGCTACCCAAGCACATATAATCTAGAAAAATTACAACTTTTGATACCACAATGGAGCTCTTTTTTGAATTCTTCACTTCTTTGAATATTTGATCTTTGATCTCTTGAATTCACCACCTTCTTTATTTGGTTTTTGGTATCTTCAACTTTTGAATTTTGATCTTCGTACTTTATACTTTTACTGCTCCAAAATTATTTAACTTTTTGGTAATTTCTCGCTCTTTTTTTACATGTTCCTCACTTTTTTTTCACTCAAACCCTACATGATTAAGCAAGGAGCTTAACTTCATCCTTTATTGGTTAATGTATTAGTCTTATGTGCAATGACTAATTAAGTTTTCCTGGATACATTTCTGGTACACGATGCTAAACATATTGCATTCCTCAAACTAAGCGAGGTTGTGTTTTTGTCCCATGATTTCACTAGAATAAAGGAGGCCACAAATGCATTATAACATATATTGGCTCAACTAAATATTTGGGTCCTCATACGATCATTAAACACAATACTAGCATGAATCCTAATTGCTTTACCAAATTTTCTAAATTAACCTAGCAATTTTTATGCAAATTTTTTTAAAATTGAGTAAAATTCTAAATGAACTAATATAACCAACACCATACCCCACACTTAATTTATGCAATGTCCCCATTTCATATTATGCATGATAAAAACATAAAAGTAAAGAGGGAATTGGAACAAACTCCCCTGGGATAGTAGTGGCTAGGTTGATCTTCTTTATTTAAAGCTCCATCTTCAATTGACTTTAGGCATGGGAACAGCTCATCCATACCTCGGGCGTCAAATCTCGTGTGTACAGCTCCAAATGTAAAGGAACAAGCTCTTGGAAATGCTCGGAAAATAATCTTCAAATAATATAATCAAAACCAGCATCAAAGGGTATCGAATCATCAAGCGGAAAATAAGAGGTTGAGAAACTCGTCGAGTCCATGTGGAGACTCGGTGAGTAGTCTTTATAACAGCAGAAAAGTCGCGTTTTTTCACTTGGACTCGACGAGTAGGCACTGTATGGACAAAAATTCTCTTCTGCTTCAGGTCCGTTTCTGGGGTGTTTGGTTAATATCAAAGTGATACTTGCCCTCATTTTTCTTCAGTAACTAAGCACTCTTTAACCCCTTTCATGATCAGACTCATACTCGGACTCAAAACTCCTATTCTTCTCTCCTAGACTCGATTTTGTTTCTTGTTCACCTTTTACTCTCGATTCGTGCACTTATTCTCTCACCCTTAAACTGAAAATATCAAAAACAAGCACACGTAATAAACAAGGAAAACAAACTTAAAAACCTACTTACTAATTGTTCAAACATTAACCAAACATATGAAAACACACCAAAAAAAAATGTCTTAAACAACCACACAAAAATAAATATAAAATCAAAAAGGATAATTATTCTTCATCCTCCTCATCATCTCCTCCAAGTCCGCTCCCTCCGGCTCCACTTTTCCTCGAACTCAACCTCTCATCCCAACTCCTAACATATAGATATTTGGGCCCATCCATCCTTGGTATGTGTAAATGGCTCATCATGTGGGCGAGTGCCATGTTGTTGTAGTTCATACTCCGCCCAAGATCATATTGATATACCCTCGATTCTACACTGTACCAGTCCATTGGAAGCTCCTCATCCACCGGGATTACCGGTGGGTCTTCATGTGCATGTTCGTGCGTAGGCCTAACCCTTCTACCCGGTTGTTCGGAAGCTATCACCTCATCATCTACCGGTATTTCAAAGCTACCACCACCATAGTCCTCCACAATCTTCGCCCTCCTAAAAAGAATAACATTGAATGGAGGTGTGGGTAGCATGGTTAACACTCTCGCGACCCCTCTCTCAAGAATACCATATGACCTTGCTAACTTGGTCACAAACATTCCCCCATTAAGAGGTCTTTCTCTCTTTTACCGCTCCTTCTACCAAGTACCTCGCCAAACAATAAGGAAGATTGAAAAAGGTATTTGGCATAATTATGGACCATAAATAGAATACGTCAAGGCTTGGCACCTTGTCGTCATCATTCCTCATGTTTATTGTGCTTGTAATAAGGCGATGGATTGGTGACCGGATGCTCCCTTCTTGAGCCGCGGAAGGTATATAAACATTGTTAGCTATTGTGGACCACCAATTTGCATAGTTCATTCATTCGGGAAAAGTTCTGTAGCAACAATCCAAAAATGTACCAAACGCCTCAGTCATGACCAAAGATTGGTCATAAAGGCCCATCCTCCATCCTAGCTCCACCATGCTACATTGTCGGTACTCCCCACCAAGACAAAAGGTCATGGCGTTGGGATTATAGTAGTCATCCCCTCCTAGAAATGAGACAGTGGAAAAGAATTCCAAACATAACTCCCGATACACCGGTTCTTGTATCCGGAATAGTTTCCTCCACCCATCGCATGTGATTTGAATCCCATCTTGAATTAAATCCTTAGTTAAGTATGGGTTTAAGGACTCCTCCAAACCCACTTGCCCAATCCATGTCCAATTCAGTTCATTTGGCACATAGAACTCTTTCTTCTTAAGTGTCTCAAGTTTCTTTTTCCATCTAGTCAAAGTAGACTTGGATCCAACTTTGGGAAAGTTGAACCAAGGGAAATCCCCTTGGTCTCTCCTTGAGCTTTGTCCCTTTTTGAAAATATTTTGCAAAATTAAACAGAAGGAAAACAACCACAAACCATAGAACTTGTTAAACATTAGAATCTGGAAAAACAACATGGACTCGTCGAGTTCATGAACAGACGCGACGAGTCCGAAGAACAGTTCGGGATAGCCTTCCTGATTCGAACGAAATCATCCATGTAAACTTGAAATTTGTTCCAGTGGTTTGTCTAGGGTGATGTACCAAGTATTAATTCACCACAAATTTCAGTCCAAACACTCTAATTTAATCAAAATCAAACCCCTAGAATTCTTGTCCAAAACTAAAAATTGGGTTTTTAACAAATTACTTCTCCTAAACTACAAAAGATCTAAACTTTAACAAGATATTTCATGAAAAATGTTACCTTTTGAACAAATTGGAAGAGAAGATCACGTAAATTTGAAATTCTTGCTTGAGAGCACTTCTTGGTCGAGTGGGGATGGTGACGGCTGTGAAACTGGAACTTTTACTCTTTTAGGGTAAAACCCTAATTTTACAGAGTTAATTTTTTTCCGTTAATAAAGTCTACTCGTCTAGTTGGGTGTCCCCGACTCGTCGAGTAGAGATGTATTTTACGTAATGTCGCGGATTTCCAGACAGACTCGTCGAGTAGGGTCGACTGGACTCGACGAGTGGTTCCTTCTGTTTGAATTTTTTTTTGTTGTTCTTTTAAAAATGAATTTCACCACACCCCACACTCAAACCTTGCTTGTCCTCAAGCAATCATTTTAAGCTTAAACAGAGGATAAAGACCAAAAATCCTTTAAAACACACAAAACAAAGAAAACTAAAAATCAAAATGAAAAGAAAAGGGTAAAAAGAAAGCAAACTCAAACCGCGGGTTACCTCCCGTAAGCGCTTCTTTTAGAGGAGTCTTTAGCTGGACTCCTTCCCGTTCTACGTTGCAACGGATTTCTCAAAATCCATCCCTTCGTCAAGTAGTTCTTTATTAAGTATGCCCTCTTCATATTTCTTGACCCGATGCCCATTCACCTTAAAGCTCGACCCATCCTTGCTCCACAACTCAATTACCCCGTACGGATATACATGCTTGATTGTAAAAGTCCCGGACCAACGAGTGCGCAATTTTCCCGGAAAAAGCTTTAGTCTTGAATTGTATAAAAGCACTTCTTGATTAGCTTCAAATTCCTTGTTACCCTTCAACCTTGCATCATGCCATCTTTTTGTCTTGTCTTTATAGATCAACGAGTTAGTGTAAGACTCGTTCCTCAATTCTTCCAAAGCATTTATTTGCAAAAGTCTATTGGCACGCAACTCATTTGGCTCAAAATTGCATGTTTTTAACGCCCAATAGGCTTTATGTTCAAGCTCCACAGGTAAATGACAATTTTTACCATAAACCAATCTATAGGGAGTGGTTCCAATGGGTGTTTTGAATGCGGTCCTAAATGCCCAAAGCGCATCATCCAATTTGTCCGCCCAATCTTTTCTATTGCTACCCACTGATCTTTCCAATATTCTTTTGAGTGCCCTATTTGTGACCTCGGTTTGCCCATTTGTTTATGGATGGTAAGGTGTTGAAAATCTATGGAGTACACCATATTTTTGCAACACTTTTGCTAGTTGGTCATTAGCAAAGTGGGTTCCTCTATCACTAATTAACGCCTTGGGTACTCCAAATCTAGAAAATATTTTTTTTAGAAACTTAACCACAACCCTTGCATCATTGGTTGGTAATGCTTGCGCTTCTACCCATTTTGACACATAATCCACCACCACAAGTATGTATTTATTGCCTTTAGATGAAGGAAATGGTCCCATGAAATCCACACCCCAAACATCAAATATTTCACAAACTTGAATATTCCTTTGAGTCATTTCATTCCTTGCCGAAATATTACCCATCCTTTGGCAAGCATCACATTCCCTCACGTAAGTAGCAACATCCTTGAAGATAGTAGGCCAATAGAACCCCGCATCAAACACTTTCTTAGCAGTGAATTGTACCCCATGATGTCCTCCTGCCGGTCCATTGTGGGAATGCTCTAATATGTCTCGAATTTCCTTGCCAAAAACGCATCTTCTTATGATCCCATCCGCACAACTCCTAAAAAGATATGGCTCATCCCAAAAATAATATTTAATTTCTAAAAAGAGTTTCTTCTTTTGTTGATGAGTGAGTCCTTTTGGAAGAAAGTCGCTAGCCAAGAAATTTGCAATGTCGGAATACCATGGTTCTTTCCCCATAATCACCATCAAATACTCTTCCGGGAAGCTATCTCCAATGCCCTTGTCATCCATCTCGTCCCTTGCTGGATTTTCTAATCTAGAGAGGTGGTCAACAACTACATTTCCATCCCTTTCTTGTCCTTGATCTCGATGTCAAATTCTTGTAGTAAAAGCACCCATCGGATTAATTTTGGCTTTGCATCCTGCTTGGCAAACAAATACTTAATAGCAGAGTGGTCAGTAAAAACACTAGTTTTGGACAAAATTAAGTAGGGACGAAATTTGTCAAAGGCATACACCACAGCTAATAATTCTTTTTTCGTTGCGGTGTAGTTTTCTTGGGTCGGATTTAGGGTCTTGCTTGCATAGTAAATGGGTTGAAAGTGTTTGTCAACTCTTTGGCCAAATACAGTTCCTAAAGCATAATCGCTTGCATCGCACATTATCTCAAATGGTAAGTTCCAATTCAGGGCGATAATGATCGGGGCGTTAGTTAATTTTTCTTTCAAAATTTCAAAAGAGGTTAAACATTCTTTAGAAAAATTAAAAGGTGCATCTTTCAAAAGTAGTTGAGTTAAAGGTCTAGTAATTTTGGAAAAATCTTTAATAAAGCGGCGGTAAAAACTCGCGTGACCTAGAAAACTCCTAACGCCCTTTACATTAGTTGGTGGGGGTAATTTATCAATAGTATCAATTTTCGGCAGATCCAACTCAATCCCCGCCTTGGAAACTTTATGGCCTAACACAATGCCCTCCTTCACCATGAAATGACACTTTTCCCAATTAAGAACTAAATTAGTCTTCTCACACCTAGCAAGCATCAAATCAAGTTTAGCAAGACAATCATGAAAAGAAGAACCAAAAACAGAAAAATCATCCATAAATACTTCCATGAATTTTTCCACCATGTTGTGGAATATCTCCGTCATGCATCGTTGAAAGGTTGCTGGTGCATTGCATAACCCAAAAGGCATGCGTCGATAGGCAAATGTTCCACTCGGGCAAGTGAAATTTGTATTCTCTTGATCAATTGGGTCAATAGGTATTTGAAAATAACCTGAAAACCCATATAAAAAACAATAATAGCTATGGCCCGATAATCTCTCAAGCATTTGATCAATAAAAGGGAGAGGGAAGTGGTATTTGCAAGTGACATCGTTTAGCTTTCGGTAATCGACGCACACCCGCCAACCGGTTACCGTTCGAGTGGGTATGAGATCGTTCTTCTCATTCGCTACGACGGTCATTCCTCCTTTCTTGGGCACTACTTGGACGGGACTAACCCATGGACTATCGAAAATTGAATATATAATCCCGACATCTAAGAGTTTGACAACCTCCTTCTTGACCACCTCTTGCATGTTTGGGTTTAACCGCCTTTGGTGTTGCACTACCGACTTTGCGCCTTATTCAAGGTTAATATTGTGAGAGCAGTAAGAAGGGCTTATTCCTTTAATATTGGTAATTTTCCACGCGATGACATTTTTCCTTTTCTTCAAAACTTGGACTAACTCCTCTTTTTCAGATTTGGTGAGGTCAGAAGATATAATTACAGGTTTTTGATTACCCTCTTCCAAAAATGCATATTCTAGATGTGTTGGCAAAGTTTTCAGCTCTAATTCTGAGTTTTGCACACTGAACACGTCGAGCCCAGAGAGGGGACTTGTCGAGTTCAGGTTAAGATTCCCGTCTGATCGTGATTTTTCATATGGACTCGTCGAGTCTGTATCTTCAACTCGACGAGTCGCCTTTTCTATACTTTTTATGATTTCTTCGTATTCACTTTCTTAAAGCATTCTTTCAATATCCTTCAGGTCTCTATCAGCATCAAAGTCATCTTCAAGGGCATAAGTGAATTCGCCTTACTTATCTTCTTTCCATTCTTCCATTATCTCTTCCAAGATGTCCACCAAAAATGCCGTGTCATCACTATATTTAGAATGCTTCATGGCCTTATCAAATCCAAAAGTGACTGACTCGTCTCCCACTCGAAGGGTAAGTTTGGATTCTCTCATGTCTACTATGGCACTCGCGGTGTTTAGGAAAGGTCTTCCAAGGATGATCGACACTTGGTGGTCCTCTTCCATGTCTAGTACTATGAAATCCGCGGGGAATACAAATTTATCAACTTTTACCAATAAGTCCTCGCATATCCCCCTTGGAAATGTCACTATCTTGTTTGCTAGATGAATTGCCATACGAATTGGTTTCGGCTCCGGAAGGTTCAACTTTTTAAAGAAAGAGTATGGCATAAGATTAACACTTGCCCCTGAATCCGCCAATGCATAACTAGTAGCTAGGTTCCCGAATTGGCATAGCAAAGTCAACATCCCGGGGTCACCCATTTTCTTTGGCAACTTGTTCAACATTGCAGCTAAACAATTTTCATTAAGTACCACCTTGGAAACCTCTTCCAGCTTCATTCGATTTGTGAGTAGTTCTTTTAAGAATTTTGTGTACTTAGGCATTTGCGCAACTGGTTCTATGAAAGGAATGATGATTTGGAAGGCCTTGATGTGTTCCAGGAACTTTTGATAATCTTCATTCTGCTTCTCTTGTCTAGCTCGGCCTAGAAATGGCAAGGGAGGTTGATACGGTTTTAAAGGAGGGATAGTTTTCTGTTCAGAGCGTGGACTCGTCGAGTCCAAGTCTGGAACTCGACGAGTTGCGTCGACTGGTTGTGATTTCGGGTTTTTTTGTTGTTCCTCCTGCACCTCTTTTGGATCTTCATCCATGATAGGGATCAGAGGGGTAATTATCTTTCCACTTCTAATCGTCATGATGTTGATTTGAGCGCCTCTCAGATTTTTCTCGGTATTACTTGGAAGTTCCCCCGGTGCTCTTTGATTGATTTGTAGTGCAAGTTGCCCCAACTGTTTTTCAATATTAAGAATAGAGGCTTGCTGGTTTCTCATCAATGCTTGTTGTTCTTTCATCATGGCTTGTTGTTCTCTTATTGCAGCATCGGTTTCGTTGTGTCTTTTCTCGGATGCGGCTGCAAATCTTGTGAGCATATCTTCAAAGTCCATTTTCTTTTCTTACACCGGCTCCTCCTTTTGATAGAACCCTCTTGTCATCATCCTATATTTCTCCTCCTTTGCCTTCTTGTACTCGTCGTATGGTAGCCACTCTTTTTTCGGTTTTCGCCAATCTTCATCATATCTATCGCCACTAGAGTAACACACTTGCACTTTTCGGTTCCCATGCTCGTCTAGATCGTACCCTTTAGTAAGGTGACGTCCGCTACAATTCTCACATCCCACCCGGATGGCATGGATGGATTGATCCACCATTGTTATTCTTCGGTCCAAACTATCTAATTTAGCCATTACTGCTGCCATATTATCGGAAACTGAGTTTACCGCCCCTCGAGTCAAGTCATTCCTTGAATTATGATATTCTCTAGAGTGCTTAGAGAATTCTTCAATTAGCTCGTTTATGACTGCGTGCGCTTTCTTCGTGAGTGGTCCTTGGGAGTCAAGGAACTGCCTAGTTGTCACGTTCACTCCATCATAGAAAATGGAGACTTCTTGCTGAATGTTTAAATCATTGTGGGGGCAGTTCCTCAACAAGCCTTTGTATCTCTCCCACGCCTCATAGAGTGAATCACCTGGTTGTTGCTCGAAATTGGCGATGGCTTTCTTCAACTTTTCTATTTTTGAGGGAGGGAAAAATTGATCAATAAATTCTTCACGCATTTCAGCCCATGTGGTGATGGATCCTGGAGGGAGTGATTTTAGCCAATCTTTCACGGCTCCCATAAATGTAACTGGTAGCATACGAAGCAAAACAGTCTTGCGAGGCACATTAGGGATGTTGAAGTAATCAGCTATGTCGTTGACCTCATAGATATGCTTACATGCGTCTTCGTGATCTTTCCCGTAGAATGGGATGTCCTTGAGTTGGGCGAGTATGTGGTCTTTTAGCTCCAAGGTAGCAGTTACTGGAATCGCAGGTTACACGAGTCCCGTCCCGGTATCGTCACACATCCTTTTCTTGTATTCGCCCATGGTGATATCTGCGATGTTAGCCATGGTGTTATCGGGTTCGCTTTCTCCGTCGCTTTCTTCTTCGGTCTCAGTTTCGTAGTCGGTTTCTTTTGGATTGGGATTGTGTTCAAAACTTTCTATCTTACTTTCTTCTCTTTTTCGACTGCTAGACTCACCCACGTTCTATCCTTTCTTCTTTCCAAAGACCGATTTGAGGTCCTTGAAAGGTGACTTCTTTGGCGGGTTAGTTTCTTCGACGGTTTTGTCCTTGTTCTTCCTCAAAGCTGATTCCGGATCTTCAAGGGGTGAGACCAAAGATGTATTTGATCCTCGGGTCATAAAATACCTGAAAGAAAACAGAAAAAACATGCGTAAAAAGAACAAAACGAAGTAAAAACGAAAATAAAAAACGCGATGAACTCGTCGAGTTGCTTCGACTGGACTGGAAGAGTTCACGGCTAAAACAGAAAGCTAAAAACGAAATTTTTTTAAAACAAACTAGAACTTAAACTAGATAACTAGTTAACGAAAATGGTAACTTTGTGCAAGCTAAATCTTACACAAAGGATCGATAACACTAACAATTAAAATAACTATTTAAAACCGTTCCCTGGCAACGGCGCCAAAAACTTGATGTGTGTAAAATGCACTAGTTTTAATCCTACTATTTCAAACACAAATAAACACACGAAAGACAGTGTACCTATCATTTAACAATATAGTTCAAGCAAGCAGGGTATTGAACACAGGGAACGGTAACAATTAAACTAACTACTAGAATTATCTAATTAAAAACAAACAATAAAAGAAGGGTTTTCTCTAGTTTTGCAAGAATAGAAACTTAAACAATTAACTAACACTCAACCTAAAATAACTAACAACTAAAGCAAATAAGAAGTAATAAGATTCAATAATAAAAGAGACTTTTTTTCAGGTTCGACTCACTTGTTTCTATGGTTGATTTTATGGCAAGTGCAATGGATTATTTTATCATTGGCTACCGATTAATGTGATTAGATTCATGTTCACTATTACTAATCCTTAGAAAACAAATTAATTCAAACAGTGGCCAATTGGTTAAACTAATAAATTTCCTAGTATTTTGATTCAGGTTAAGTAAGACTTGTAGTTTTAGCTAATTAAATTTATCAATGCAATCAACATCTTGTATGGTTGTTCATCACACAAGCTCACATATTAACTTACTTATTTTCTAGTTAATCCTAGGTTCATATTCACTAATACTAGGCATATAATATTGTTTTCACAAAAATCATATGAAACAAGCAATTAAGAAAATGTTCATGCAACTTAATAGACTTGATAATTAACAGAAAAAACAATTAGTGTCAACATACAAGGATCTTCAACACGCTTAACAAAACAATTTCACCAAATCAATAAATCCATACCATAAAATCAAACCATAGTTGCAAGTTAATTGTAACATCCGGATTCCCAGGTATCTTATTTTAAGTATTTATATTGATTTTTAGGGAGGGACTCGGCGAGTAGGCGCTCAGACTCGCCGAGTAGGATCGTGCATTTCATGTCTGATTTAAAGAAGGACTCGACGAGTCGATGCGTGGACTCGGCGAGTCCGCGCTGTAAAATGAAACCCTAATTCTCGGGGTATGTGCCCTATTTAAAGGCCTTTATAGCCTCCAGTTGCGGCCACTTCATCCCAGAGAAACCCTAGAGAGAGCAGTAGGAGAGTTGAGAGAAAGAAGAGGCTAATACATCACTTTTGGTGTGGATTTGCTAGAAGGAAGAAGGAAACACCCATCTAGAGCGTGAAGGGAGCTTGGATCTGGGCTAATCATCTTGAGAGTTCATCTCTGGAGGTATAATCCTTTCTATTTCATGTTGATATGATAGATTCATGATTTTAGGGTTTTTACCTCCATTTTATGTAAGATCTAGTGAGTATGAGGTCCCCTTTTGTGTTGATAGCATCAGATCTGGACCATGAGAGGTCCATAGAGTCACTATCCCTCAGCTTTATGCAAGAAAATGAGAGATTGGGGACTAGGTTGCCATTTTTAGAGTTATTTCACCATTTATGGCTTGATGTGGGTTGCATGCACGTAAAGGTTGCACCTTTACGTGACATTTGAACATTTAAAGGTTAGATCTGATAGTTAGGGAAGCAGATCTGATCTTAGAAGGTCATTTCAGTATGAACATGGAAGCAACTCGCCGAGTCCATAAGTGGACTCGACGAGTCGAGTCGGGGTTGCCCCGCGATTCGTGACAGGTGTAACCCGTCGAGTAGAAGGATGACTCGACGAGCCAAGAGAGACTGAAAGGATTCAGAGGACCCGCATGGACTCGACGATTCGGGTCAAAGTTTGACCGTTGACTTTCGTTGACCTTAGGGTTCTGGTCGAGACTGATTCAAGAGAGTTCAGGGGAGGGTAGAATGGTCTTCTACCCAATCTTTAGGAATGAGACTTTGAGAGAATATTGATCAGGGATGTTATTTGAATAATAGGAGGAGGCTAAGTCGGGACGTTGAGCACGAGAGTTTATCCGACTTCATTGAGGTGAGTCTTCTACTATACTGTACCTAGAAGGGTACCTATGTGTGACCGGAAGGTCTTGTATGCTATGATGTATGTGCTATATGCGGTTATGTGATATGTATGTGCTATGTATGTTATGTATGGTAAGGACCGGAAGGTCAGGTTGATATGGACCGGAAGGTTAGGAGGTTAAGGACCGGAAGGTCTACCAGGATTCGGGACGGAAGTCCCCTGAGACACATGGATCGGAAGATCCTACAGAGTTATGGCCTGGAAAGGCGTATGTGTGGTATGTGGTATTTTGGGGAACTCACTAAGCATTTATGCTTACAGTTGTTGTGTTATGTGTTTCAGGTACTAGCGAGGATCGCGGGAAGGCGCCGACATGATCCGTACACACTTATAGAGTTTATGTTATTGAGATTATGGGACATGTTTTGTTATGACACAGTGGATACGTTATGTTTTTGTGATTATTGTGTGATTGAAAGTATGATTTAAAAATGAAAAATTGTTTTGAAAATTTAAGTTGTTACAAGTTGGTATCAGAGCCTTGGTTTGAGGGATTCGGGTGCATATTCGGATGAATCTGAACTCAAACTGGGGAATTGAGAAACTTTTTCATAAAATAAACAATTTTTCTAAGAGAGTAAAAGATTTTGAGAAAGGCAGAAGGAAGCAGTGTGTACGATCAGCCAGCGCCTGAACGGTGATTTCCCAAAATACCCTTACATTATGTGTTATGAGATATGTTATGATATGATATGCATGCTAGAGTTGGCTAGGTATTCATATTAGGACTAGAGTGGCCTGATTCTGTGATGTCTTAGCCTAGGAAGGATTTTGCTGCTATGTGATGCTTGAGAGCGAGTAGGTAGCAGTGAGGAGCTGATGAGAGGTCTACCGAAGGGTAGCCTATGCCAGTGAGATATAGAGTACTTGTGATCTGGGATCCTAGGAGGAGGACTTGGGGTGAACATTGATGCGGTGTGAACGGTAGTATAGGGCCCGTACTACTGAAGACATCGGATCAGTGCACAGTCCAAGTAAGAATCCTTAGGGTACTAAGGAACAAGTAGGGTTGAGTTATCGAGTGCGAGTATGCTCGAGCGAGTTTCTGATATTATTATGTTGTATTTCAAAGACATCATGGTTGGGACACGCCACAGACCTGAGGCGAGCGGCGTGAGTAACGAGGAGCTTCGTCAGATGATCCACGATGAGGTGGCAGCGGCGATTCGAGCCGAGATTCCGGAGATGTTTGGGTCTATCAAGACCACATTGATTGAGACTTTTGATGAGCGGTACGCCACGGTGACTGAGGCTGCGGCTGCTGCAGCTACTGCAGCTGTGGCTGCTGCCAAGCCTCAGGGAGGTGACTCGTTGTTGTTTCGGGAGTTCAGCAACACGAAGCCACCAGATTTTGATGGGACGCAGGATCCGATCGCTGCGATGAGATGGATTTCTGATATCGAGGGATGCTTCTACACGTGTTCATGTCCGGAGCATCTGAGGGTACGATTCGCGTTGAACCAGCTTCGCTTGGGAGCGAAGGATTGGTGGAAGTTCGTGACGGCGAGCTTCACTCTTGCAGAGATTTCAGCGGTGACCTGGGAGAGGTTCACCACCATGTTCAGAGACGAGTATGTTCCCCCAGTGGAGAGGGAACGGTTGGTTCAGGAGTTCTTGACCCTCAAGCAGGGTACTGATTCGGTTACTGTGGTTACCAGGAAGTTTCATGAGAGGGCGATGTTCTGCCCTGAGCAGGTGTCTACTGAGCAGGCACGCATGAGCCGGTATTTGGGCGTTTTGAGGAGGGATATTCGGGAGTTCATGTCGAACTCGACTTACCAGACATTTGCTGAGCTCCAGGCAAATGCCCGGAAGAGGGAGATTGAGTTGGAGACTCAGGTCAGGGAGGAGGCCGAGTCTCAGAGGATGGATCGGCAGCAGGCATAGTCTCAGCCGGCAACCAAGCGGGCCAAGTCCGCTGATACGAGATCTGGAGGCCAGAAGGGCCGCACTTGTGGGAAGTGCGGCAAGGGACATGATGGGGTCTGTCGATCGGGTGCTTGCTATAAATGTGGCAAGGAGGGGCATATCGCCAAGGATTGCCCCAAGGGATTTATGGTTTGCTTTCATTGCAACCATACTGGCCATCGGAAGGCCGAGTGCCCGCAGCTACATCAGGGATCAACACAGGGATCTATACCTGCTGCTAGGGCTACCGAGGTTCGGCCAGCGAAGGCCGAGGCACCGAAGGCTCGTGGAAGAGCTTTCCAGTTGACAGCGGAGGAGGTCCGCGTAGCGCCCGATGTTGTGGCTGGTATGTATTCTTTATTTATTTATGCTGAATTAAGATATTGTGCTTATATTATGATATGCGTAGGTACTTTTCTTGTGAGTTCTGTACCTGCCTTAGTGTTATTTGACTCGGGTGCGAGTCGATCATTTGTGTCGATAGAGTTTAGTCGGCACATCAGTAGCCGACGAGAGGCGTTGAGTCGACCTCTACGAGTTTCCATAGCTGACGAGCAAGCGGTGTATGCTACGGATGTGATTCGAGGATGTGTACTCGAGATCTTCGGTGTTGAGTTCCCGATAGATCTAGTCCCGATTGCAATGGGGGACGTATGTGTTATAGTAGGCATGGATTGGTTGAGCCGACTTGGGGCTGTCATAGACTGCGAGCGACAGTTGGTGACGATACGAGACCCTAGTGGAGGAGTACTTACGGTGTACGGCGAGGGTACCCGATGTGGGTCGGCGTTTTGTTCAGCCGCCAGAGCGAGACAGAGTTTGCAGCAGGGCTGCAGCGGGTTTGTAGCCTATGTGATGGACACACGAGAGGCCGCTGGGAGGCCAAGTTCGATGGATGACGTTCCGATAGTGCGTGAGTTCCCGGATGTTTTTCCCGAGGATTTGCCGGGTGTGCCTCCCGAGAGGCAGGTAGAGTTCCGCATCGATTTGGTTCTGGGGGCAGCGCCTATCGCCAAGGCGCCTTATCGCCTTGCGCCGCCAGAGATGCAGGAGTTATCCTCGTAGCTTCAGGAGCTGCTGGGGAAGGGGTTTATTAGACCGAGTAGTTCCCCTTGGGGAGCACCGATCCTTTTTGTCAAGAAAAAGGATGGTTCACACCGGATGTGTATTGATTACCGGGAGTTGAACAAATTGACGGTCAAGAACCGTTACCCATTACCGAGGATCGACGATTTGTTCGATCAGTTGCAGGGAGCGTCTTGGTTCTCCAAGATTGATCTGAGGTTTGGATATCATCAGATGAGAGTGCGTGATGAGGATATCCAGAAGACGGCGTTCAGGACTCGTTATAGGCATTACGAGTTCGTGGTGATGCCTTACGGGCTCACCAATGCACTAGCAGCGTTCATGGATCTCATGAACAGGGTTTGCAGACCAATGTTGGATCGTTCAGTGATAGTGTTCATCGATGATATTCTGGTGTATTCGAGGTCTAGAGAGCAGCATGAGGAGCATTTGAGGGAGATCCTCGGGGTTTTGAGATCGGAGAGGCTGTACGCCAAATTCTCTAAGTGTGACTTCTGGTTACGGGAGGTCCAGTTCTTGGGGCATCTCGTCAACCAGAATGGGATTTTGGTCGATCCGGCCAAGATTGAGGCGGTTATGAGGTGAGAGGTGCCAAGACACCCACCGAGATCAGGAGCTTTCTAGGATTGGCCGGCTACTATAGGAGATTTATCAGAGATTTCTCCAAGATCGTCGTGCCTCTCACCAGATTGACCCGGAAGGGTGTTGCTTTTTCATGGGGTCCGGAGCAGCAGACCTCGTTTGAGACACTTCGCCAGAAGTTATGCGAAGCCCCTGTGTTATCCCTCCCGGAAGGGATGGAGGATTTGGTGGTGTATTGTGACGCATCGATATCAGGGTTGGGTGCAGTACTTATGCAGAGGGGGCATGTGATAGCGTATGCATCGAGGCAGCTGAAGCCTCATGAGACGAGGTATCCCACCCACAATCTGGAGTTGGGGGCAGTGGTGTTCGCCCTCAAGATATGGCGTCACTATTTGTATGGGGTTCGGTGTACCATATACACGGACCATAAGAGCTTGAAGTATTTGATGGATCAGCCCAATCTGAATATGCGCCAGAGGAGATGGTTGGACGTGGTAAAGGATTACGATTGTGAGATCCGGTACCACCCGGGCAAAGCTAATGTTGTAGTTGATGCGTTGAGTCGTAGGGCGGAGAGTGCCCCAATTCGAGACACTTGTATGCGACTGACAGTGATGACTCCGGTGTTGAACACCATTCGGGAGGCCCAGGCAGAGGCCGTGAGACCGGAGAACCGCAAGAGGGAGCGGGTGATCGGGCAGGTGCCTGAGTTTGTTACTAATAGTCATGGGCTTATGACCTTTCAGGGTCGGATTTGGGTGTCGTATGCACGCGGGACACGTACCATTTTGATGGAGGAGGCGCATAGATCGAGATTCTCGATCCATCCCGGGACCACTAAGATGTATTTGGACCTGAAGAAAGATTATTGGTGGCCCTGTATGAAGAGGGATGTAGCATGGTTTGTTGAGAGGTGCTTGACCTGTCGCAGGGTTAAGGCCGAGCACCAGCGTCCGCATGGCAAGTTGCAGCCGCTTGAGGTTCCCCAGTGGAAGTGGGAACAGATTTGCATGGAGTTCATCACCAAATTGCCAAGGACCGCGAGGGGTGTCGATGCAATTTGGGTGATCGTCGACCGGCTGACGAAGAGCGCGCATTTTCTTGCTATCAGTGAGAGATCTTCTACTGAGAGGTTGGCAGAGTTATATGTGAGGGAGGTGGTATCGCGGCATGGAGTGCCGATCTCGATTGTGTCAGACCGAGATGTACGTTTCACTTCCAGGTTCTGGAAGAAGTTCCACGAGGAGTTGGGTACGAGGTTACGTTTCAGTACCGCCTACCACCCCCAGACGGACGGACAGAGTGAGCAGACGATTCAGACGCTCGAGGACATGCTCCGAGCATGTGTGTTGGACTTCAGAGGAAGTTGGGACACGTATCTGCCGTTGGCTGAGTTTTCCTACAACAACAGCCACCACTCGAGTATTGGCATGCCTCCCTTCGAGTTGTTGTATGGGAGGAGGTGTCAGACTCCCATTTGCTGGGGAGAGGTAGGGCAGCGTGTGATGGGTAGCACTGAGATAGTGCTTCAGACGACAGAGCAGATACAGCAGGTTAGACAGAGGTTATTGACAGCTCAGAGTCGTCAAAAGAGTTATGCGGATAGGCGACGATCCGAGCTTGAGTTCCAGGTGGGAGATTTCGTACTCCTGAAAGTGTCTCCTTGGAAAGGAGTGATCCGATTCAGGAGAAGGGGCAAGCTGGGGCCCCGATACATCGGTCTGTTCAGGGTAACCGCGAGGGTGGGCAGGGTAGCAAATCGGTTGGAGCTACCTGCGGAGTTGAACCAGATTCATGATACCTTCCACGTGTCTCAGTTAAGGAAGTGTATAGCCGACGAGTCGGCGGTGGTACTGCTGGAGGATATTCAGGTGGATGCGAGCCTGAATTATGCTGAGAGACCAATCGCGATCCGGGATCGGAAGATCAAGGTTCTGAGGAAAAAGGAAGTGTCCCTGGTGCAGGTCCAGTGGCAACATCGGAAAGGGTCCATGCTGACTTGGGAGCCGGAGTTGGAGATGCGGGAGCAACATCCAGAGTTGTTTGCCGAGAAGGACTTCGAGGGCGAAGTCTGATTCTAGTGGGGGAGAATTGTAACATCCGGATTCCCAGGTATCTTATTTTAAGTATTTATATTGAGTTTTAGGGAGGGACTCGGCGAGTAGGCGCTCAGACTCGCCGAGTAGGATCGCGCATTTCTTGTCTGATTTAATGAAGGACTCGACGAGTCGATGCGTGGACTCGGCGAGTCCGCGCTGTAAAATGAAACCCTAATTCTCGGGGTCTATGTCCTATTTAAAGGCCTTTATAGCCTCCAGTTGCGGCCACTTCATCCCAGAGAAACCCTAGAGAGAGCAGTAGGAGAGTTGAGAGCAAGAAGAGGCTAATACATCACTTTTGGTGTGTTTTTGCTAGAAGGAAGA
Organism: Lactuca virosa; assembly: GCF_052849685.1. Classification (NCBI taxonomy): domain Eukaryota; kingdom Viridiplantae; phylum Streptophyta; class Magnoliopsida; order Asterales; family Asteraceae; genus Lactuca; species Lactuca virosa. The sequence goes on from NC_136428.1 coordinate 179,480,668, forward strand.
AGGAAACACCCATCTAGAGCGTGAAGGGAGCTTGGATCTGGGCCAATCATCTTGAGAGTTCATCTCTGGAGGTATAATCCTTTCTATTTCATGTTGATATGATAGATTTCATGATTTTAGGGTTTTTACCTCCATTTTATGTAAGATCTAGTGAGTATGAGGTCCCCTTTTGTGTTGATAGCATCATATCTGGACCATGAGAGGTCCATAGAGTCACTATCCCTCAGCTTTATGCAAGCAAATGAGAGATTGGGGACTAGGTTGCCATTTTTAGAGTTATTTCACCATTTATGGCTTGATGTGGGTTGCATGCACGTAAAGGTTGCACCTTTACGTGACATTTGAACATTTGAAGGGTAGATCTGATAGTTAGGGAAGCAGATCTGATCTTAGAAGGTCATTTCAGTATGAACATGGAAGCAACTCGCCGAGTCCATAAGTGGACTCGACGAGTCGATTCGGGGTTGCCCTGCGATTCGTGATAGGTGTAACCCGTCGAGTGGAAGGATGACTCGACGAGCCAAGAGAGACTGAAAGGATTCAGAGGACCCGCATGGACTCGCCGAGTCGCCTTTGTGCACTCGACGAGTCGGGTCAAAGTTTGACCGTTGACTTTCGTTGACCTTAGGGTTCTGGTCAAGACTGATTCAAGAGAGTTCAGGGGAGGGTAGAATGGTCTTCTACCCAATCTTTAGGAATGAGACTTTGAGAGAATATTGATCAGGGATGTTATTTGAATAATAGGAGGAGGCTAAGTCGGGACGTTGAGCACGAGAGTTTATCCGACTTCATTGAGGTGAGTCTTCTACTATATTGTACCTGGAAGGGTACCTATGTGTGACCGGAAGGTCTTGTATGCTATGATGTATGTGCTATATGCGGTTATGTGATATGTATGTGCTATGTATGTTATGTATGGTAAGGACCGGAAGGTTTGGAGGTTAAGGACCAGAAGGTCGACACGGGTAGGACCGGAAGGTCTACCAGGATTCGGGACGGAAGTCCCCTGAGACACATGGATCGGAAGATCCTACAGAGTTATGGCCTGGAAAGGCGTATGTGTGGTATGTGGTATTTTGGGGAACTCACTAAACATTTATGCTTACAGTTGTTGTGTTATGTGTTTCAGGTACTAGCGAGGATCGTGGGAAGGCGCCGGCATGATCCGTACACACTTATAGAGTTTATGTTATTGAGATTCTGGGACATGTTTTGTTATGACACAGTGGATACGTTATGTTTTTGTGATTATTGTGTGATTGAAAGTATGATTTAAAAATGAAAAATTGTTTTGAAAATTTACGTTGTTACATTAATCTACCCTAAACAGAAGTGATGAGTTTTAGCTCATATCTATAGCAACTAACATCTCAAAAACGAAGTCTAATGATGAAAACATAATGTAAACAATAGATTAAGAAAAGAGAGTGTGTTTTGCCTTTCGATCTCTTCCAAATTGGTCTCTAGGGTTGATCTTCGAATTCCAGAGCCTTAGAAATCCTTCCAATTGCAAATTAGTCGCATTTAATCCTCAAAAAACCTTCTTGTCTCAGGAATTAGTGCCCTTTATATAGTTTTCTGAAAACATGGGTAACTCGTCGAGTCCCTTTGACCGACTCGACGAGTCCATCACTTAAAACCTGTGTACGGGAAGTCTTGATTTGATCGTGAATATTCCTATCTACTTGACGAGTTGAGGAATAACTCGCCGAGTCCTTCACATTTTTAGCTTAATATCTTCTTTCTTCAATTCCCGAGCTTCTGATTGCTAATCCTGCTTCCTTTTTAACTCGAGCATGTCTTTTAGGATGAAAAGACAATTTAAACATAATTAGTACCTTTTGTTCAATAATCGAGATAAAATAGCCAAAAAATATTAAGATATTAGACAAAATATATGACTAAATATGCACATATCAAATTTATTTGTACTCAAAATGTTGTACATCACTAGGATTTTTCACAAATAAAGATATTATGGTATTTGAAAGCGTAAAGATTTTTTTTTTCAGTTTCGAAAATTAGGGATGTCACACAAACTCAACCAACCACTTCTCCTACAAGAGAGGAAATCATATTTTCTCTTCCAAGACCCATGTTCGCCACCAAATGGATAATTTCCTCAATTGTGTGTATGAATGCATGGGTAGGACTAGATTTGTGTATGAGGTACTCCATACATAATGATCGGTCTCTATATATATGTGAAACTTTCTTGAACTCGTTTCTGGTGAATTCCAAATAAATTTTTTTAATTAATAGCTTGTACCAATTTTTATCAAACTTGTTCGTCGACATGAGTCTAATCGAGATCCTATGAACATACAAAACATCTTGAAGGGTGACATTGTGATAGTTTTTAAAGTTTAACTACATTATATGCCACAAACTCCAACTTAATAGCCATCCTCGTACACCATAATTTTCGTTTCTCGAATGGGACCATAGATATAGAAGTCTGAATCACTTCCATAAGCATGCATTATAGCTCTATAATTCATGAACCACCTTGACCAACCACTTCTCCTGCAACAGAGGAAATCATATTTTTTTTCCTCCAAGACCCATGTTTGCCACCAAATAGGTAATTTCTACAACTGTATTTGTGGATCCATGGGTAGGAATAGATTTGTGTATGGGGTACTCCAGACATAATGATTGGTCTCTCTATAAATGTGAAACTTTCTAGTTCTCTTGGTTGGTTGTTGGTGAAGGTTAGGCTTCTTAAACTCCCATTTCTAGGTGCTAAGCCTTTCTTTCTTGAACCTAGTTTTTCCCTTTGTGCCAAAACCCCTAGCTGACAGTTAGTGCACACTTGATTCGAATTTACCTTGCTTGTCCCTTTTTTTAGTGTTCTTCTATTTGGAGGTGCTTTAATAGGTTATCGAATGAGTAGTCCTCAAAGTTGTGAACATTATTCCTCTTGATAAGTCCTTTTAAGAGGGTGACAACTTGCAATAATCTCACATATCATGAATTTCTTTTCAATATGGTTCATTTCCTATTTAAGGGATAAGATCAATTGAAGGCAAGTTAGGGTTTAGGACACAACACAATATAAGCACAATGAGCATAAACTTGACCTTATCGACCCATCGAGTGTAGTTCTAACCATTGAATTGGTCCAATTTGACAATCTCCTGATTCATGAATCGGAAGTTGCCTGCAGAGATTTAGTGTCCTTTAGTAAGAAATTTAATACAAAAAAACCCTTTAAGACTGTTGTATAAAAAAAACCCGATAATTAGTATTGTGAACTAAGATCGAACCGTTAGTAATATCAAAACAAACAAATTGAAAAATAAGAATGATGATAAATGTTTATTTGAACGAATGAAAAGACATAACAGAAAATTAAAACCAACCTGAAGATCGTAGATTATTGAAAGGTAATTGCAAGAAAAAATCCATGTCCTTAAAGGTTTTTACATCGCTCGGTAGATGTAAGTTTCATAGTAAAATTAACGCCATGATTTAATGCATATTATCAATCTTTCCAACAATTTTGGAAGAGCCGGTAAGCACAAAAAAATACTCGAACGCGCGGAAGAATGAAGAATCTGAAACAACCTACTTGCTGAATTTGCAAAGATATAAGAGAGGCATATGAAATCTCAATTTGGATGTGTGCAATACGGCTAAACGAGAGTTGTATTAAGTGCAAAATACGCTTAAATTACAGTATTTCATAAGTCTTACGTCTACGACATACATATATGTGGGCTTGACCAATCTTTTAAAGCATTAAATCCTATACAGACTAATGGTAAAAAGACTTTATAAACACGTCTAATGTTCATCTTCGAAAGACTTGCTAGTTCATTCGTAATTTCAAGGGTTAATGACCTAGGAGGGTAATAAAGTTTTAACTTTGTCCATATTAGGTCCTTAAGGTTTTTTTGTACATATTACACCAATATGGTTGTTATAACCGTTTAAAAAATGTAATATGGTTTTAATTTTGTCCACATTAGGTCCCTAAGGTATTTTTTTTGTACATATTACACCAACATGGTTGTTATAACCGTTTAAAGAGGGTGATGGATTTTAGGTAAAACAAATAAACCAGAAAACAATTCCTAAGTTCACATGCAACCTACATTGGATCTATGTTTTAACTATTGAACATACAACTTTGAATTGCAAAACAAGAACCCTAGAGGAGGAGGCTATTTTCGAAAATAGTAAACTAGGGTTTAGGAGTTACATACCTTTCAATTGTTATAGCAAACAATTGATAATTCCCTTGATCTTGATCTTGATCTTCTTGGAAGCTTAGCACCACAAGTGTAATGCCTCTAATGGAATCACACCCAAGAACTAGCAAGAAGGAAAGTAGAAGAAGAGAGAGGGGAGAGAGTATGCAATTTCGGCCAGGGTTTCTTCCAAAGCACAAGTGACCTAAAATGTGAGCCAGGAGGCTCCTTAAATAGCTGAGGTATCTAGGGTTTAGGGAAAACCCTAATTATCCTTTGCTTAGGGCCTAAGCAAAACCCAAGGGCCTTATCTGGACCCCTTGGACGAAATCTCTAGGGTTTCCCCTATGGATTTCGTCCACCTCCTTCCAAGGGGGTTTTGGATCCTTCCACTCAACTATTAGTTAATTGCAAACTAGTCCCTGCACTTTATAATTAATTCTTTTAACCCCAAAATTAATTCTGATTAATTTCTGGCTAACTATTAATTAAACATAATGATTTCTAATTAATATATTAATCTTTTAACATATTAATAAATCATTTATACTAATTTATTAATCTTATAAATTAATATCTCTCCTTTCATAATTTCCTTGTCCAGTTGCTAGGTTGAGGGCAACCCAAAAGGACTGTGCTGCTATCAATTCAAGTACATACCAATTATAGTTATGGGCTTAGACACCTAATCCAACAGTCTCCCACTTGGATAAGTCTGTAACTATAATTGCTAGTATGCCTTCTAAATTTGACCAGCAAATTGTAGCTTCCAAAAGCTGCTGCCGAACTCTGACCCAGTCAGTTACGTGTCCTAAGATAAGTGATCATATAATCCTTCGTTCTCCTGGATATCCCCAGACAAAAGACATGGAATATAATCAATCTCTTTGTCCAGAATCATTGTTTCCCGATTCCTGATTTGTGATGATGTAGGACTTCTAATCGAACACATCAATCTAGTCCTGGCTGGGCCCAGCACATAAGTCAACACCAAATCATCGAGGGGCCTACAGATATCGCTTTTCCGGTTAGGGCAAAAGGAACGAATAAACATTGACTCATATGCTTGTATCTTTTACTCATCAAATTATACATGACAATACGTTTTATAACACCAAGTTACTGATGCGTTTTCGTATCACCAATGTATAACCGACTTTGTAAATTACAACTCATATATCTTCGTTTCAAGATTATAAGATATTATCGTCTCAGTATTACTCGTGATGAATTCCATGAAGTGATACTCTGAGCGAGGGTTTATCCAATACTCAAATCTCAATTTCCGAGTACTCATGAACATTGCAGCAATTCTATTGCCATGTCTATCCTCAGACAATCTACAATCTAGTTCATGACAGTCTTAATTCACTACTTACTTCCAAAAGTATGAGCGACTGTGGAGTTTGAATAATCTTATTATTCAGGAAGTAAAACATGCAAAATATGAAACACAATAATAAACAATTGACAAAAGGCAGTAATCAAACTAATAAACAATACTTTATTATTTAATCACCAAAAGTCAATTATATTTATTTTGTTACAAGTTTCAGAACAAAACTGATCTAACTACTAAAACTAATATCATCTTTCAGTCCTATGCTCCGAGCATGCTGAATATGCTTAGCCCTACTCAGACCCTTTGTGAGGGGATCTGCTGGGTTATCTTCAGATGACACCCTCTTTACTACAAGATGGCCTTCTTCTACTCTATGTCTGATGAAATGGTACTTTCTGTCGATATGTCTGGTTTTACCATGATCTCTCGGTTCCTTTGTCAAGGCAACCGCTCCTTCATTATCGCAGAACAGTTCCATAGGCTCTTGGATGGTTGGAACAACTCCGAGATCTCCGATGAAGTTCCTCAACCAAGCTGCTTCTTTCGACGCTTCACTCGCTGCTATGTACTCTGATTCACAAGTAGAATCAGCCACCGTATTTTGCTTGGAACTTTTCCAAGTAACTGCTCCTCCGTTTAGTAGAAATACCCAGCCTGACTGTGAATGGAAGTTATCTCTATCCGTCTGAAAGCTGGCATCACTGTAACCATCTACTCTCAAAGTATCATTGCCACCAAGTACAAGGACCCAGTCCTTTGTCCTTCGCAAATACTTGAGTATATTCTTTACTTCTATCCAATGAGCTCTACCCGGGTTTCCCTGATAGCGACTGACCATGCTCAAAGCAAATGCCACATCAGGGCGAGTACATGTCATAGCGTACATGATCGATCCGACAGCGGAAGCATAAGGTACACGACTCATGTCATCTATTTCAACATCTATACTCGGGCATTGAGTCTTACTCAATTTGGTATTGCTCTGGATAGGTAGCTCTCCCTTCTTGGAATTTTCCATACTAAACCTCTTTAGTACCTTATCCAAGTATGTGCTCTGACTAAGTCCAATTAGTCTCTTCTTTCTATCTCTCAATATTCTAATCCCAAGAATATAGGCAGCTTCTCCAAGGTCTTTCATGGAAAAACACTTTCCAAGCCAAGACTTAACATCTCTCAAGGTTGGAACGTCGTTACCAATGAGTAATATGTCATCGACATATAACACCAGAAAAGTTACTATACTCCCACTAGCCTTGATATACACACAAAACTCATATTCACTTCTAGAGAAACCAAACTCTTTGACTTTCTCATGGAAGCAAAGATTCCAGCTGCGAGATGCTTGTTTCAATCCATAAATGGATTTCTCAAGCTTGCACGCTCTATTGGGAAACTTTGCATCAACAAAACCCTCTGGCTGATTCATGTAAACATCCTTAGCCAACTTCCCGTTAAGGAAAGCAGTCTTGACATCCATCTGCCATATTTCATAGTCATGAAAGGCAGCTATGGCGAGCAATATCCTAATAGATTTAATCTTAGCTACTGGCGAAAAGGTCTCATCATAGTCAACCCCTGGGGTTTGAGTGAAACCTTTTGCAACCAGTCGAGCCTTGAATGTATGCACATTCCCATCCATGTCTGTCTTCTTCTTGAAGATCCATTTGCACCCAACTGTCTTACGACCTGGTGCATTATCAACCAAATTCCAAACTTGGTTGTCATACATGGACTTAATCTCGCTGTCCATTGCCTCTTTCCACTTGGAAGCCTCTGGGCCTGTCATTGCTTCCTTATAAGTGACTGGTTCATCTAAGTTTACCAGTGTTCTGTCACTTATGAATGTGTCACCATCTGAAGTAATATGAAAACCATACAACTCAGGTGGCACACTCACCCTAGTGGACCTTCGAAGAGGTAATGAATTATCAACTGGTTCAACAGGAACTGTTTCCTCTGGTTGAGTGCTAGTGTCATCTAAGGTTCCTTCAGTGGCTAGCTCTTGAATTTCTTCAAGTTCAATGGTACTCCCACTGTCCTCTTTGAATATGAGCTCCCTTTCTAGAAAGACTCATCTTCGTGCTACAAAGACCACGTTTTCACTAGGCCTGTAGAACAAATATCCAAAAGACTGCTTTGGGTAACCAATGAAAACACATTTCTCACTTCCAGCTGCTAGCTTGTCGTGAGTCTCTCGTCTTACGAAAGCTTCACAACCCCAGACTTTAATATGTGCCAACGAGGGAACTTTCCCCGTCCACATTTCGTGAGGTGTTTTGGCAGCCTTCTTTGTAGGGACAAGATTGAGGATGTGGGCGGCTGTCTCTAATGCATACCCCCAGAAGTGAATAGGAAGCGAAGCACGACTCATCATAGAACGAACCATGTCTAACAAGGTCCGATTACGCCTCTCAGCTACACCATTTAACTGTGGTGTCCTAGGAGGAGTCAATTGTGAGACTATCCCACATTCTTTCAGATAGTCGTTGAACTCGATACTAAGATACTCCCCGCCTCTATCGGATCTAAGTATCTTTATCTTTCTGCCCAATTGATTTTCGACCTCATGCTTAAACTCTTTGAACTTTTCAAAGGTTTCTGACTTGTGTTTGATCAAGTAGATATAACCATATCTGCTATAATCGTCAGTGAAAGTCACATAGAATTGATTAGCATCCCTTGTGGTTGATCTGAAGGGCCCACACACATCTGTGTGTATGAGATCCAACAGACCTTCACCTCTTTCACAAGACCCTGTGAATGGTGATTTTGTCATCTTTCCCAAAAGACAAGATTCACACATATCATCTGATTTTAGGTCAAATGATTCCAGCACTCCATCCTTTTGGAGTTGGGCTATGCGTTTCTTGTTAATGTGTCCAAGACGACAATGCCACAAGCATGCCTTGTCTACACTATTAGACAAGTCAATATTAAGTACACTATTTCCTAAGCTATCAACACAAGTCACTGTTTCATACACACCATCACAAGGTAAAGCTTCAAACATAAAAATACCATTCTTATAAATAGAAATTGAACCATTCAAATCATTAAAAGAATATTTAAAACCTTGTCTGAACAATGCATGAAATGAAATAATGTTTCTCGTCATCTCAGACGAATAGCAACAATTTATCAAATCTAATCTAACATCATTACTAAGCAAAAACTGATAAACTCCGATCTTGGTTACTGGTGAAGACTTTTTGTTTCCCATGATCAAGTTTATCCTTCCTTGCTCTATCTCCTCACTTTCCTTTAGCCCCTGCATATCAGAACAGATATGAAAACCACATCCTGTATCAAGGACCCATGAACGAGAAGATAATGAGTTATTAGCAGAAATAGTGTAAATACCTGCCGAAGATGGCTTCACTTTGCCATCCTTAATATCTTGCAGATATTGAGGGCAAGATCTCTTCCAATGCCCCTTTTGATTGCAATAAAAGCAAATGGCCTCTTTTGGATCAGAAACATGGGGAGTGGTAGCATTGGGCTTAGCCTTTGGGCCATTACTAGATGACCCATCTTGAGCCTTGCTCTTCCAGTTTTGCTTGGGAGGACCTTTCCTCTTTTCCCCTTTCCCTGTCCAATAGCCAAGACAGGGGCACTTGCAGGTGTGTAGGGTATACTTTTACCCTTCATCCCTGCTTCAGCTGTCTGCAACAAGTTGTGCAATTGGGCTAGAGTCTGCTCAGTGTTGTTCAAATGGTAAGTTAGAATAAACTGACCATAACAATCAGGTAGTGAGTTCAAGACCATGTCAATGGCCAATTCCTCATCAAAGTGAATGTTGAGCTTGACCAAATGCTCTATGTAGCGTTGCATTCTTTGCACATGTGACACAACCGACTCCCCTTCTTTCATCTTGCAAGCCATGAGTGACTTGACTACTTCAAACTTTTCTTGACGAGCTCGCTTATGGTACTTTTCCATAAGGTCCTTGTTCATCTCGAAAGGCCAGTAGTCCTCATAGTACCTTTGCAGTTCTGGGGACATGGTTGCCACCATAATGCACGCCACTTTGGTAGCATCATCGTAATGTTTCTTGTAGGCAGCAAGATCTTCAGGAGTAGCTTCAGACTCATCAAGCTCTTTGAGCTCCTTTTCGAGAACATATTCTTTGTTCTCAAAACGAAGCGTCATCTTGATGTTGCGCATCCAATCGTTATAGTTTGAGCCATCCATAACGACTTTGGAGCAGATATTGAGCAAAGAGAAGTTTTGGTTGGAGGAGGACGAAGCAGAAGTGTTTCTAGGAGTAGACATCTGAAAAGAAAGAAAGTTTTAGTTAGATTTCAAGATACCTTAATAAAATAACCCAAAGATATAATATCAAGGTTAGGATCCAACTATGAAGATTCACAGCTTAGAAATGGGATGCCGAGATCCAAGAGTAAATTTCATAAAGGTAGGTGAATGACGATTCACCAATTCCACCATTAGACGAAACAAACGAAGTGAAATTCCTAATTCTTTTGAGATACATTGAAACTATTCAATGGCATGTTTTAATCTCAGATTATGCTCTTCTATTTGTGACTGAGATGCCGAGGATCACAAACAAGATGTGAATAACCATGCAAATGTGCTTGGTAACCTCATTGTCTTTATCATTAACTATTGATGTGCTGGTAAACCACACACGCTCCATCAAAATGACAATTATGAGATACCCATTACTACTCTTTATTAGTGCCTTTTAGTGTGCTGGTTAACCACACACGCTCCACTAACGACCAATAAAGCATAATGTGCTATTTCATGGATTAGCATACTTTTCACATTTTTTCTAAAGTAACTAGAGTTGAGATTTTGTAAAATAATGTTCTAGTACTTTCTTTAATAGCATTATACTTTTAATGAGAAGTAGTTGTCCTATCAAATCCGTTCTGCTAACGACCCTCCACTAATCAAGGGAGCGGTGGGTGAGAGTGGGCACCCATTCAACTACCATTTTATAGGCAGTTTCCTTATACCCCCCTTATAGACTAGCTTCGTGAATGAGGCATACTAGCGATTTGACTGACCATATTCTTATACATATATAATACTAAACATTTAATCATAATACATATATAAGGTATGTTTTAAACTTCTTAAAACTTTAAGGTTTATATAAATTTCGAAAATTAAACTATTAATTTAAATTTAAAATAAACCAAATTACTAGATTTAATATTTATCTATTAATTAACTTTTAATCAATTTATTAAATCTTGTAAGGATTATCTAATTAAATTAATCAATTAATTTAATCCTAATCCTTATCCCTCTAAATTTCGAAAATTTGGGTAAGGATAATTGTCCAATTAATCTAATCAAGTAACAATTATCCAAAACAAGAAACCCTAAAACTTCTAGCATATTTCAAAATTTACAAGGGAGGAGGCTAGGGTTTTCAAAACCCTAACCCTAATTTCGATTAGGGTTCTTTGGAGACTAGGGTTTTCGAAAACCCTTTTATCCAAAACCCTAATTTCAAAAATTTGGCCTTTAGGGTTTAATAGCTATAAACCCTAATTTGCAATTCAACAATTATAGCAATTCAATTTAAAACAAACAATGGCTCTGATACCACTGATGGATTTTAGGTAAAACAAATAAACCAGAAAACAATTCCTAAGTTCACATGCAACCTACTTTGGATCTATGTTTTAACTATTGAACATACAACTTTGAATTGCAAAACAAGAACCCTAGAGGAGGAGGCTATTTTCGAAAATAGTAAACTAGGGTTTAGGAGTTACATACCTTTCAATTGTTATAGCAAACAATTGATAATTCCCTTGATCTTGATCTTGATCTTCTTGGAAGCTTAGCACCACAAGTGTAATGCCTCTAATGGAATCACACCCAAGAACTAGCAAGAAGGAAAGTAGAAGAAGAGAGAGGGGAAGGAGTATGCAATTTCGGCCAGGGTTTCTTCCAAAGCACAAGTGACCTAAAATGTGAGCCAGGAGGCTCCTTAAATAGCTGAGGTATCTAGGGTTTAGGGAAAACCCTAATTATCCTTTGCTTAGGGCCTAAGCAAAACCCAAGGGCGTTATCTTGACCCCTTGGACGAAATCTCTAGGGTTTCCCCTATGGATTTCGTCCACCTCCTTCCAAGGGGGTTCTGGATCCTTCCACTCAACTATTAGTTAATTGCAAACTAGTCCCTGCACTTTATAATTAATTCTTTTAACCCCAAAATTAATTCTGATTAATTTCTGGCTAACTATTAATTAAACATAATGATTTCTAATTAATATATTAATCTTTTAACATATTAATAAATCATTTATACTAATTTATTAATCTTATAAATTAATATCTCTCCTTTCATAATTTTCTTGTCCAGTTGCTAGGTTGAGGGCAACCCAAAAAGACTGTGCTGCTATCAATTCAAGTACATACCAATTATAGTTATGGGCTTAGACACCTAATCCAACAGAGGGGTGATAAGGTTTTAATTTTGTCCACATTAGGTCCCTATTTTTAATATTTTTATCATTTCATCTAACTCTTTTACAATTTATATTACTATCTAGTTAGATGGCTTCATCATTTCATCTTCTCATTTTAGTCGCCCATTCACCACAACCACAGTTTCAATTGAAAGGTTACATAACGATTTTTTGTCATTTTTACAAAAAAAACTAATAATAATCAAAGTCTTAATGATTAAGGTTATGTTTGGTGTGCCACGACTAGCTGATAAGCTAATTTATTTTTCGATCTTTTTTAAGTTGTCATGTTTGACAAGCTAAAAAGTAGCTTATAAACTAGCGTTTTAAAAAGCTACTTAGACTAGTTTTTTAAAAGTTCTTTTAAATTTCAAAAGATGCCCCTTAATTAATTAAGAAAACATATTTTTCTAAATGTCATTTTATGTCATTATATAAATTTCAGATAACTTATAAGTCAGTCTCAGAGCCAGGGTCAAAGTAAAATAGTATCCCCGATAAGCAATGACGTATCGGGAATACCCTATTGGCGGAGCCATTACTTATCGGGGATATCTCATTACTTTTCGGGGATACTCTTTTACTTTGACCCTGGCTTTGCCAATGGCTTATAAGCCGTCTGAAATTTATATAATTACATAAAATGACATTTAAAAAAATATGTTTTCTTAATTAATTAACGGGTATATTTGAAAATTAAAAAAAAAACTTTTAAAAAACTAGTCTAAGTAGCTTTTTAAAACGCTAGCTTATAAGCTACTTTTTGGCTTGCCAAACATGACAAATTAAAAAAGATCAAAAAATAAACTAGTTTATCAGCTACTTGTGACGCGCCAAACATAGCCTTAATCATTAAGACTTTGATTATTATTAGTTTTTTTCTTTTTTGTAAAAATGAAAAAAAAAGTTATATAACCTTTCAATTGAAACCGTGGTTGTGGTGAATGGGGGACTAAAACGAGAAGATGAAATGATGAAGCTATCTAACTAGATACAAATATAAATTATAAAAGAGTTAGATGAAATGATAAAAATATCAAAAATAAGGACCTAATATGGACAAAATGTTACGCTTGGTTTCTGGTACGCATTTAATCATAACTTATTCAATTTTGTAGAGCAACTCGGCGAGTTGGAAACCCCAAACTCGTCGAGTAGGAACCAAATTTGACGCGGGATTTTAAGTCACCTACTCAACGAGCTGAGAGCCTCGACTCGACGAGTAGGGCTGCCAGAGTGAAACCCTAATTTCGTGGTTTTGCACCCTATTTAAGCATCTTAATCCTCACTTGCTGGCCTCATTTCCAGCTTCCAAGTCCTACACCCTAGTTTCAGAAACCCTAATGCAATTGAGAGCTTGTGAGCCATTTTTGAGTGAACTTTGTGTGTCTTGAAGCTTGTGGAAGAAGAAGAAGCTAGAGGATTCAAGGAGAAGATAGTAGATTCAGAGACTTCCTTTCATCCTCATCATTTTCTGGTAATCAAGTCTCTAACTCGCTTAGTAGTTTCTTAGATCTCCTTATTTTCACTTTATTGGGTTTTTGGTCCAAGAAGCTTGATCTTTGGGATATGGACGTCCCAAGTGAGTATACCTTCAGATATGGGATTATAGAGGGCTTTCATGGCATAAAGGTGCAAACTTTATGGCCACTGAAGCCCCATGCAAGCCATAGGATGTCATTTTGGCCTTTTAAGACCCAAAAGGCCATGCATGGATGTGAAGGCAGAAACTTTACGTGTTCAAATGATGTTTATTGTTTAGAGTCTAGATCTCTGTTTGTAGGCTTTAGTTTGGAGTATGGATGGCTTATGGACCAAGAGCTAGGTCCTAAGGAGTAGGGTTTGAGTTAAACCCATTAAGAAAAGGTATTAACGGGTAAAGTTGGAAACTTTACCCTTAAAAGGACACTTTTAGGGTATATGAGAGGTATGAAGCTTAGATATGAAGAGTAAGGGCTTAATCCATTAAGATGGCCTAAACATATTGAGGAACTCGGCGAGTCCAGTGAGGGATTCGACGAGTTGAGTCGATTTGACCCGATTTGACCCGATTCTGAATATGGTAGAACTCGACGAGTCTGAGGATGACTCGACGAGTTCACTCGCTTAATCGCGACTATGAGTAGCCAGGGAACTCGACGAGTCAGGGGGATGACTCAACAAGTTGGATCGCGATTTCAGGGTTTTTGATTTATAGAACTCGACGAGTTGATGAGTCAACTCGGCGAGTTGAGTCAACCCAGAACGTTGACATTGACCAGAATGTTGACTTGGACCAGGGGTAAAATGGTCATTTTACCCTAAGAAGGATTATCAGATTTTGACTAAGTGTTATTGTAATAGTGATAGTCGGGGAGTCGTTGGAGCAGCCATCAGAGATTCCTCACACGAGATTTCGCAGTTAGCTTACGAGGTGAGTTTTCCACCAATAGGAACGGGTCGAAGGCACCAAGGCCGACCCGTTTATGTATGCTAGTATGTTCCGGATTAAGGTCTGATGTCGGGCGGGGCCCGATGTAGGTTTACATGTTTTTCCGGATTTCGATCCGATGCCGGGGCGGTACCCGAAGAATGTTAGTATGCTTGATGTCTTTGTGATTCTTGCATGTGTTTGTATTTGTATGTTTCCGGACTACGATCTGATGTTGAGGCGGTTCTCGAGGAATGTTTGTATGCTTCTGGATTTCGATCCGATGTTGGGCAGGGCCCGAGAAATGTTTATATGTCTATAATTAGGTGATTATGCTCATGTTTTGTGTATTAGTAGTTATGCTCATATGTGTGCCGAGCTTTGCCCGATGTCGGATGCAGTCTGATGCCAGGCGGGGCCCGATGCCGAATGCAATCTGATGCCGGGTGGGGCCCGATGCCGGACACGGCCAATGTCGGGCAGTACCCGAGGTAGCAAAGCGGGGCCCAATGTTTGTTATATGTGTTTATTTGTATGGTATGTGGTAGTTTGGGGAGACTCACTAAGCTTCGTGCTTACAGTTTTCAATTTTGGTTTCAGGTACTTCCGCTAGTAAGGGGATGAGCTCGGGATGACTGCATTGCACACACCACAACTTTTAGCCTAGGAGGATTCACTATGATATTTATACATGTGATTTTGATACAATATTCTGATATGATGTTTTGAGATACTATCACTTATGTTTTATGAGATGTTTTGGGTTGCCATTGTATTATTTATAAATTAAAAATCAAATTTTTGGACCGTATTTTTGGGATGTTTCACAAAATTAAAACACTATTACCCCTCTTTAAACGGTTATAACAACCATGTTGATGTAATATGTACAAAAAAAAGACCTTAGGGACTTAATGTGCACAAAATTAAAACCTTATTACCTTTTTTAAACGGTTATAACAACCACGTTGTTGTCATATGTACAAAAAAAACCTTAAGGACCTAATATAAACAAGAATATTTTTTTTGACACACGAGTCTAGTGGATACACCGGTCTACTATAGGGTTCTATAAGGTTTTTAATTTACCCACAACAGCACCTACTATTGATTAGGAGTCTTCTGCTGGCTTTTTTTTTCTTGTGTTGTGTTTGTGTGTCCACCCATTATTCACCCCCCCCCCCTCTCTCTCATATATATATATATATATATATATATATATATATATATATATATATATATATATTAATGACGTCTAACTTTTATAATTATCGTGCTATACTTTATATAATATATATATATATATATATATATATATATATATATATATATATATATATATATATATATATATATATGTGGGTTTACAGCAAAGATAAAAAATTTGATGAGGATTTATTTGGAATTTTATTTTTTTAAATATTTTTGATATTATTATATTATAAAAACAACATTATTGTTTTTTTATCTTAATACAAATAAGTTTCAAATTATTAGTATTAATAAAATTAGCAATAAAATGTAATTATTGATAATTAGGTTATAATAAAGTAATGATAAAAATTAATCAAATCATAATTATATAACAATACTATTGTCATGTAATGTTTTTTTTTCGAATATTGATATTTAATTTAACCTAGGGAGTTTTTAATTTTTTATGGATTTTAATCATTGTTTTATTTTATAATTGTTGTATTTTTTAACTTGTTTAATATAAATTAATTGATAACTTTTTTATTTAAATAAATATTTAATGTGTTTTCTTTCAATAAAACTTATTATACTAAAAAAATATACATAGTTTATTTTTTGGCGACTGACTTGTTTTTAATCCCACTTTCCCTCGAGACTTCCACAATATCGATAATCAATTCATTTATATATTTATTTATTGTTTTTGTTTATGGTTAGCATTTTCTAATGATTAGAAATTATATTATTTTTTAATATAAACTCAATAGAATTATTTATGTTTACTAAAAAGATATAAAACGTTCGTATGCAATTAACGATTTGTATCTATCAAACCTAAAGACAAAAATGAAAAATATAAATTTTATCAAGCAAAAAGTTATCCGAAAAAGTATGGGTTAGGAATGGTTTTTAAAAAATTACACCACTTTTTCGTAAGGTTTGTTTTTTTCTTTTAAAAAATCACAACTATTTTTTTAATGGATTTGTTTGGAATTTTAAAATTTTATAATATTATTTATTATAATATAAAAACAATATTAATTTTGTTTTTTTATTATAATAAAAAATAAATTTAAAGTTATTACTAATAAAAATGTAATTATTATATAATAAAAGTTTTATTGATTATGATATAAGGAAGTAATGATAAAAAAAATTAGTCAAAATAATAATTATATGCTAATGATATGGTAATAATGACCTAAATGATAAACCTAAGGGTGTATGATGATTGTGTAGACTAGTGTGTTCATAATAGGACCCAATAAACAAAGTTAAAGCCTTATTACCCTCCTAGATTATTAACCTTAATTTCAAACACATAAATTGAAATCCACCATTTTTATAATGAGAAAATTCGATAAATGACCAAAAAGGAGGGGTTCTTTGAAAAAAATAACCATGAAAAAACGGATCTCGGAATCTGACCATAGGATCCGCAGAGGACCCTCTGCGGATCAAGTAATCTCTCTGAGGAAATGGAACACCTCTGCAAATATTGGGTTTTTTATTTTTATTTTTTCGTTTTTTCGTTTATATATATATATATATATATATATATATATATATATATATATATATATATATATTAATCACATAAGGTATTATGTGATTATTATGTAAAAAAATTGACAAAAAAGGATAAAAATAATGAACTTATGTTTAATATCAGTCCATAGAATTGTTTGAGAATCCACATAACTGTTATCAGCGGATCAGTGTACACCTCTACAGATCAGTGTATAAATTTTCATACCGGTTAAATATTGTATCAATTCACCTGATATTGAAAAATATAGAAATGACCTCCAATGCACCAATTTCTACGAATGCAAATATAGAAATTTGAAGATGAACTCATATTATAAATAAAAAAAAGCAACTCTTTACGAAAATTGAATGAATGATGTTTATTTTAAAATGTGCTTATTAAGAAGTTTGTATAAGACAAAAAAAACTAGTATTCCTACAAAGTATTGTTAATTCCGCAGCAAAGTACTATTAATTCCGCAGCACTGGTTCGATTTGCATTACTATTTCATTAACTCCACAACAAAGTACTGTTAATTCCGCAGTACTGTTTCGTCTACTCTGTATCAAATAGTGTTCGATCCGCAATACTAATATTTTACTATAAATTTTCTTTAGTATGTGTATGATTTCATCTAATTTTCACCCTTTCTTTCATTCATTTTTCTGGACAGCATCAAATTTTCACTCACAATGGGTTCCAGACCATGGAGCGTTGAGGATATCGTACGTCTAACACGTGCGTATATTACTGTGTACGAGAGCATCGGTGTGAATGATCCAAGTTTTTCGACCCGTTTAACTTATACCTACAACGCTGATCCTCAAACCGCTGCAGGAAACTATCGTAACATCGTTGCTGTCAAAGCTACATGGTATGAAGTAAAAACAGAAATTTTGTTATTCAACGATCTTTATAACAAAATTAATGATGAACGGCTCAATGAAGACGAGGAAGTGATCTTGGAGACAGCGAAAGAGGAATACAAATCCATTAGCGATGAGTCGGAATTCGAGTATGAAGCCCCTTGGAATCTTATAAAAGATCTCCCGTACTTTTAATGTTTTTGTAGTACATTATTTTGAAGTAGTTGTTTATTTTAAGGTTATTTATATGTACTGCTTTGTATAAGGTTATTTTTATGTAATTGGTTTTTATTAGGCTGTTTTCATCGTCTGCGTAATACATGGAAACAAATACAAACACTTTATTCCAGAAACTACAAACACTACAAATACATGGAAACAGATAAGACAGTCCTTACAAATAATAAGATAAAGAAGTAGCAAACATTACGCATAAAATATTACAGTCTACATGAAATATTGGTTTTTTTTCCACTACATTCCAAACGTCATCATATTCGAACTCACTTCCATCACACTCCATCATGTAATGCTCTTTAACAACTTGTAAAAGTTCTTCATCGTCTGCGTAAAAATGTGGCAAAATTTTAATATAATTATACCATCTATTGAACCATGTGACTTTTTCCTTTAATTTCATCCACTTAGTAACAACATCTTCTTTAAGGTGGTGTTGTCCTTCTCCCATCTCATGGTTGAACAAACATGTTATGCGGGTCCATTCATCACCTATATGGCAATGAGGCGGAGCTATTGGTGTCACACCCTTGTTAACGTTCATCCAACATCGTGTTAGGACCATCACCTTTGTTGTCGTCCATGGACCTGGAGCATCGACTGATGTCGCTGCATTTGAAGAAGTTGGTACATTAGTGGCCATTTCAGAATAAAGGTGTGGGTTTATTGAAGAATGAATGATGATTTAAATAAGATAAACGACTCTGCGGATTGGCAAACATCTATGCAGACTGAAAACAAGCTCTGTAGCCTTGCAAACAACTCTACGGACTGACAAACAGCTCTGCGGAATGACAAACAGCTCTGCGGACTGACAACAAGCTTTGCAGACTGACAAACAGCTCTGCGGAATGACAAACAGCTCTGCGAACTGACAAACAGCTTTGCGGATTAATGGATACAAATTTCATTTAAATTGGACAAGCCTTTTAATTTTGAGAAGTTGTGGAAAGTTGTGAAAATGAATTCCTTCAATGAGGTGTTAAAAAAAAGTTTCTCCAACCTACCGATTTTCTTTCATAATCTGCAAATAACCAATCCTAACACCTTCACATGTATTAAGAAAGATATGTACGATCGTTTCCAATTTTGTTTTGTGGCATTGGGATGCGTGGTATGTAATCATTTATACTAAATTTTTGGTTATTTGAAGTTGTTAACTGGCTACTATTCTTATCTTTTTTTTGCAGATTCGTACGTTTCTCACGTTTATGATACCAATCATATTCGTTTGTCACGTACCTCTAATTGGGACTTACATAACATCTATGTACATTGCGGTTGCTTTAGATGGAAATCATGAACCCATACTTATAGCAGTTGCTTTGGGAACCATAAAATGTGATGAGTGATAGGTATGGTTCATGAGGAGGCTGAAAGAATGTTTAGGTGGCAGTATGGAAGTTGGTTTCATAAGCCATATGTCTGACTCTATAGACTTCGCAGTACATAGAGTCTATCCTGATTCATATCATGGTTATTGTTGTAAAAATATAGATGAGAAAATACGAGCTTCCACCGGAAACAATACAGTTGTGGAGCAGTTGTTCTGGAAGACATGCAAAACGTATAATGTGTATGATTTTTATGGGAGTTTGAACACCTTACAAAATGAGGTGAATGGAAATGATCTTCACTGGCTTGACAATATTGTCATTGCAAAATGGGTACAAGCATTTTTCCCTAAAGTACGTTTCAATGTGAAATTCATTGACATTCCCGATGTCATCAATTGGATAATGACAAACAGACATGAGTTACCAATAACAACAATCATTTAAATGGTCCATGACTTCGTGCAAGGAGTGTATGGTCAACGTGCTACATTCGGAGGTAATAATTATATGTTTTAATATAAATTATTGCATCATAATTTTTATTTGATGATTCAGTTAATTTCACAGGGGAATTTCATGGTCTTCTGACCCCTTATGCACTTGAGGTGCTTCAAAAAAGATTTATCAACTCCGATGGTTGTAGGGTTAGGCATATTGTTGGCGACAGATATGAAGTGAGTAAGTATTTAACCACCGAATCCGTGCAATTAGATCGTGGCATTTGTACTTGCGGGAAATGGCAAAAGTGAGGTATACCTTGTCATCACGCTATAGCATCACTACAAAGGCTTGAAATTGAAGAAATCAAACTTATGGTAAATTATAAGTTAACTACTGCGGTGTATCGAAATGCTTATCAAACTGAGATGGTGAATCCTATTCTAAACCTTATGAATTGGGAAATACCAGTTGAAAGTGTTGTCGTCTTACCTCCACGACAATTTACTTTAATTGTAATGCGTGGATGACAACTAATATTAGTTTCTATTTACTTTTATGTTAACCTTAGTTTTGGTCCGTTGACGTTGTTATATTTTAATAAATAATGTGTACCTTTTAATTATTAATATTTACCTTTTAATAAAAAATTGTAATATATGGATCACAATTATTGGTTAAAGACAGCTCTGTGGACTGACAAAAAGCTCTGTGGACTGACAAACAACACTGCAGACCGACAAAAAGCTCTAAGGAGTTGAAGAGTGTATAAATAGTCATAGATGATCGTTGAATTTTTCGTGGAGAGTTGTATTTTTTTATATTTATAATATGAGTTCATCTTCAAATTTCTATATTTGCATTCGTAGAAGTTGATGCATTGTAGGCCATTTCTATATTATTCAATACCGGGGTGAGTTGATACAATATTTAACCGGTATGACAATTTATACATTGATTCGTAGAGGTGTACACTGATCCACAGAGGTGTACATTGATCCGCTGATAACAATTCTGTGGATTCCCAAATAGTTATGTGGACTGATATTAAACATAAGTTCATTATTTTTAACATTTTTTTGTCAAATTTTTTACATAATAATCACATAATACCTTATGTGATTAAAAAAAGTTAATATTAATAAACGAAAAAAACGAAAAAACAAAAAAAAAAAAAATTAAGAAAAGCCAAGATCCGCAGAGGTGTTCCATTTCCTCAGAGGGATTACTCGATCCGCAGAGGGTGCCCTGCGGATCCCATAGTCAGATTCCGAAATCCATCTTTTCATTGTATTTTTTTAAAGAACCCCTCTTTTTTGGTCAATTACCGAATTTTAACTTAAAATTTAGTGGTTTTTTATTTTTACTTTTATTAATAAGTGGTTGTAAGAAGAGCAAGAAATTGGGGCGCGTGGAGAGGGGCTGTGAGGGTGGGGTCGAATCGCCACATACGAAGGGTTGTTTAGGCTCCTGTTTTTCTGGAGCGTGTAGTGGTAATGAGTCAGCCAAACAAACAAAAACCAGTGCCTGGTTTCCGGTATTTGAAGTTTATAGAAAATTCTCATGAAATGAAATACCAGGGGCCATAAATAATTATAATACCACATTGGAATATCACCACCTTTCTCATGCTTATCCCATAAACCAGGAGACTTCCATCAAAATTCGCTATCAACTTGTCAATTAAACTAAAACAATTTCAACGCCCATAACATACCACACTTATCAAAATGATATAATAATAATAATAATAAACCCAATATCATAAAGGGTAGGTAATCTGGTAATGGTTCAACCAAAGTAAAATGATTGGTTTATTTATGTAGTTCAAGATTTATTAATGGCTGATTGGTCCAAGAATATTGAAATCATTATCTTTTATTAGTCGAGAACCAGGAGACTTGGTTACTCGTACTATATATGGTAACATTCTTGGCGAATCCGGTTTGTTTGTGTTAGACTCAGTCTTTGGATTTAGGTAAAGTTTTATGGTTTGAATAAGTTAAATCGGACAATTCACACGCATAGGATATGACTAATCATCATGAACTAGTGAGTGTTTGTTATCTTTGATTTTTATATATGTATGATAAAGGTATTGGAAACTTTCACTATAAAATAATATACTTGATATTATTTAAACCATCTTTTAAAAAAAAAATAGAGTACTTATAGGAAAAAATTTGTAATTAAAATCCCAAGAACTCTTGCTTTCGGTTTTAAATAATCCATTATTATTATTATTATTATTATTATTATTATTATATTAAAGTTGTGTTAAAAGATGAATAGTGAACTTGTGTGTTTTTGACAGAAATGGTCCCTTGATTATAGAATCTTGGTATAGGGGTGTTTTATGGAAAACATTATTTTCTCTGTCCACGTGTTGGTCATCGTGCCCGGTCTCTCAGTATTTGATGTTTATCTGTTTTCGTTCTGTTTCCTTCACGATACTTCCACCACCTCCCAAATCGAGTCTCCTCTCTTCTTCTACCCTTTGCTCCCTCCACCGCCAACCATCGGTCTTGTAATTGAAGCTTCAGGTCTTCATACTTGCAATCGATCAAATAGGTATTCCCAGATACCCTTGCAAACTGACGATCGGTGGTATGCGGAGATCGACGAGTCGATCAGTCGACTTCTTAATCACAAAATCGATACTTGTCTTCCGGTGCCGGAGGTCTCCGTTCGTCAAATGGTCCACCGGAGACACTTCTTCGCCGTCGTTAGCGGATGGCTCTAACTTCGATGCTAGAGTTTTACGACATAGTTTGAGTACAATCGACAAATACAACCCGAAAGCGTTCTATTTCCACCGCTTCTCTTCTACTTCTTCATCGCTTTTCCAACCTTAAGCAATCAGCAGGCGGCAATGGTGGTGGTGGTGTTATTTGGAGTAAGGAACGGAAGAGTTCTCTAGCAGGGGTATGGCAGGGGCGCTGCTTCAATCAAATCACGTCTACTACTATTGGAAATCTCGAAGCCTGGACCTCCATCGACCGGTACTTTGATTGATCATATGCTTAATTTCTTCTGTATACAAATTACAATACAGATTTCCGACTGAAATTGTGTTTCAATTGATTTGTAGGCAGAGATGAAATTTAAGGATAAGTCGCTTGCTTCATCATCCCCAGCCCTATACAAGCCAGGAAGGCGATTGCTGTTGATGCTCCCCAAGGATTGGGCAACAAGGTATCAAATTTTATACTTTACTTCAAAAATCAACAAACTAACTAACCCATCTTCTTGAATATATATTACTAGATCATAGCCAGTGAACAATCTTGCTTCTTTAGGTTGCTTCTAACTTCAATGCATGGAACTGCTATTCATGTTCATGATTCCGAAAGGTACTCCAGTGATATTCCTTTCTCATTTCCATGTTAGGTTCTCATCTTTGGTCTCAATCTCTATCTCAGTTATACAGTGGGAGCTAATTCCCTTTATATTATCTTCTCTCAATCTAACAACTTAATGTACTAATATGCTTACACTTTTACATCAAATTTTACAGGCTTTAAAGTTGTTTTTGGTTTTTATGCTTGCAGAAGTGGGTCATACAGAGCCAAACGAGAAGAAAGTCTTTGTAAGAAAGATTATTTTTGCTTCATTCCTTATAGTATTATGTATAAAAATGTATTAAGTTTACATAATACTTATCGATTTATTACACAACTGACTTAATTTTGAAACTTACAGGTATTGGGCAGCTCATGTATCTGGAAAAATGAGAAAAGGAGTCTAGAATGTTGGTGTTCATGGTAAATTTTGTTGTTTTGTTTAAATTTGTGCAACAATCTCAAAATATCTTGTATCTGATCAAAAAAAAAAAAAAATATTTTCCACTGTTACAGAATGATGGGTTCTTCTTTCCAATAACAAAAGTACCATTGATTTTGCACTAGATGATATAAGATCCATGGTTGGCCAGTTTTCCAATTGGCAAGTGAACTTGAAGTGATTGATTGACATTGGCCTGTATATCTACGTACATGGTCCCTCATTCATGTAAATAATTACATTTATTTATTATTATTCAATATATAAATGAAGTATCAACTTGGGTTTTGATGACCGTGCTTTGTGTTGCAGCTCATATCCCGTTTCCGGTACCAATGTTCGTTTGTAATCTATCTTCATAAAGTTCTCAGTCTTGTGGAACAATGGATTTGCACCAATTCACACACCAAAATCAACTGTATGGCTTCTTCATAGAACAGAGGTGGAACAGAGTCAAACCAATGCGCTTCAAAAGGTTTTATATTACCTTAACTATTATATATTTCATGGTATACTGTTTGGTTCTAAGCACTGAAACATTTTTCTCTTTTATTTTACTTACTTCTTGGTTTATGTTGGACTGTATAAGAATCTGCAAGCAGGGAATATGTTTTTGGACGGCTGGATTAGTTGGAGTTAACTGATTACTAATAAAAAAAGAAAAGAACTCCTAAAAAAATGCACACTATAATGATTCTAATTGAAGTTGACCACTGGGGTATAAATTATCTTATTAGAAGTATACACTGACATTGGTAATATAAGTATAGACTGACATCTTCATTTGCAATTTAGTGGCGCTGCGATGAATGGGAAAGGTGTTTGGCATCTCTTTCTATTGTAATCATTTCCTTATATTGTCCTTTGAGAAAATTACATCCATACCCTTGCAGGTATGTTTTTGTTTTTGTAGCTTTAGTTGCTTGCAAAGTGTTTTCAGCTTATCTATAATAAAGAAATCATTTTAGCTAAATTAAAAAAAATAAAAACTTAGATCCACTTGATATAGTTAAATAATTTCCAACTCCTGAAATTGAAATTGGAATGCAGTAGATTTGAACTCAAATTGATTTTTTTCTTCAAACATAAGTATCTACATTTCTAAATTCGTTTGGATAAATGTATTTTGTAACTAAAGGTTACACTTCTGATATAAAGGTTGTCCATGTTTTTACAATTAAGTTTCTAGAATTTTGTTCATGACTATATATGGTTTAATTTTTGTTTTTTTTTTGTTTTTTATTTTTTTATTATTATTTTTTTTTTGTAAAAGATTAAAAATATGGAAACATTTTTGAATCTTTTGAATGTTTTTTTTATATTATGACTAAGATTTATAAAAAAAGATTAGAGTTTAGTTACTATGTACTCATATGTATTGTATTATCAAAGAAAAAATGATAATGATAATAACAAAAACATTGTAACGATACGATAACAATATATATTCATTATTTTGTGATGAATGGAAGTGAAATCTTTTATGGGTTTCTGTGAAGTGCTTTTTCCCCTGATTAAAAAACTTGGCAACTTTAATTATTATGCACAGTAAGTGTTCGATAAAATGCTTGTGTGACTATTTATCGCATCGGCTGGTCAGGTGATATGGTCTTCATTGGAATACATTTCTTACAGGCTAGCAGGAGTAAGTCTTATAGTTCCAGTAGGCAGTAGTGAATTACTGGTGGCGATGTTTGCCATTGAAGCTATGTCAAGAAGCGTATTCAAGATCAATGGAGTCTACGTGTTGCTCACCATCTTTCATCATTGACATACTGGTTGAACACTCAAAACATGTTTCCTTCTTACAAAGCGCTGATATTCTTTCTCGCCAACAGATGAAACTCATTTCCAAGTTTACAACTGGCAAGGGACCTATTGAGGTAGTAATTTAAGTAATCACTGTAAACACACATCCAAACATCTAATTACTTGACAATTTAAATAAGGAGAATCTGAATCTAATGTTACTCTTTTTGTGTGTTGAGAAAGGACAAGACACCAAGGAGAATACAAATCTATGCACTTTGCCTTCAATAATGGATTTGGTTGTTGCTGCTATTGAAAAAAATATAAGTAAGATGATATACCACACAAAATAAGTTAAAGTGAGTTCTTATTTCTTGCAGATTTTTTCTTTCTTTTTACTATACTAATTTTTAACAATTTCAGTTTTGCAGCATAATCAATTCTTATTCTTTGGAAAAAGGAAAGGAGAAAATTTGATATTAGACCAGCTCTCAGTCTGGGATTTTGGAGTTCCAGATCAATTGTGGCTTTGTTCAATTATGGAGTGATGGCACGTATGTTAAATTTTGAGTTACGACGTTTCTATTCATGGTGGTGGGACATCCATATTAGCCCCAAGACTTCAAATTGGATTCAAGAGAATCTTACAGCAGGTATAGAGTGTTTTGTCATTTTTTTTTTTTTACCTATTTTGATGAATTATTGATTTCTCATTTAATACCATATCTAAAACATCAAAAACATATTAATTTGGTGGATAGTTGAACTAAAATGAGTACACTCCTTATTTATGCAATAGATCTTCTTTTAATTTAAATTATAAAATTGTTCTGATACCAAATATATTATTGTATTAATCTGTTGTCAAAGTATTAATGATCATATTTGAAAACATTTTTTTATGCACATGTTTTGTATTTAATTTACTTTTAAAACCACGTCATCCCTATTATAGTGATGGTTAGATGGTCAATTTTATAATAATATTTATAACTTTTCTGTTGATATAGATTATAAATTGATTATAACTGTTATAATATTCTTTTATCTTTCATGTAAATTGTTAGAGTAGAAAACTTGGTTGATGGGAAAATTGACACATTAAGATATATATTTTCATGACAAACTGAAACACGGTTGACCAATTAATGGCAAAAACAAAAAATTAAAGGTGTTGCATGGTGTTGACAAAAATGATCAATTTTAGGATTCAATATTTCAAAAATTGACCAGCATGTTGGATGCTCTAATAAACAAATAATAGAAAGTAGTTGAAATCTCAAATATACAATTACACTGTAAGGTTCTTTGTTGTTCAGGTCGAGCAAGGATAAGAACTAGAGAAAAGAGGGCATGACTAATGTGTAGGCAGCATACACACCTTTGCAAGCGAACTGTTTTATTGGTTCATTCTTTTGTATCTTAATCGCCAACTATATTTATTTAGTCAGACAGGTGATTCTACCTTTTTTTTGTGTAGATACTCACGGATTGATGACTGAGGCAATGGGGAGAAAACATCAATAGCCAATCTTCACGAACAGGGTATGCAGGATATTTAAATGCACATGTTAGCAATGAACTTTCATAGATTAGTTTAGAATACTTTTAGAGTTCGTTTATTAAGATATTGTAATCCTAGGGTTATTGGTGTTGTATTGTAACTACAACCGGTGGATTGACATTAAGCAGTCTGCAGTGATTTAGGGATTGGTTGGTATGGACAATTTCAGCTTCTAATACCCTTCCTGACCCATTCTTTTTAATTACTTATTACTCTTGCCAACTAATATCAACAAACACGTTCAGTACGGATTTCCAACATGTAGAAACAACATTTTACAAACAATCGACCAAAAAGAGTTCACACATCCGGACCCCGCAAAGCGGGGTCACTCATCTACTATATATATGTTACAAAAATAAAATATCCATTAAAACACAAACATTACTGCCTAATACATACCGAAAAAGAAAAAAATAAAACCATGATCAAAACCGAACCCCGTGGAGCGGGGTAGCTCAGCTAGTTATTATTATTATTATTATTATTTTTTGTCTTCTGAGTCATTGAAGTATAAAATAAACGGCTAATTACATAAAAAATCATATATAATGTGTTTTTTCTAGATTAAATCTTAAATTTATTTTTTTCTTGATAAGGCCCTTAAATTTTCTTTCTATTTTTCCCGATATAGCCCTTATAATTTTTATTTTTTCTATTTAGCCCTAACATTTTCCATTTTTCTTTTCAATTTGTCCCTTACATAGGGATGTCAAAGATTCTCGTAGGACCACGATCCTGTATGTGGGGTATCTGATTAAAAACATTAGAGGCGGAGACAAGGTTAACCTCCGTTTTAATTTCGGGAGCTGGAACGGGGCTGGACAGTCCCGTCCTAAAACCTCCATGGGGTCCTCATTAATATTATATATATATATATATATATATATATATATATATATATATATATATATATATATATATATAAAATACATAATAGCATGCTTTAGTATAATGTTTTTGAGATGTTATAACATTTTTGTATTTAACATTTAAATTTCCGCTATAAATAATTATTTTTTACCTAAAAAATAGCTTCTTTTAGCCCCAAAAGAAATTCTTTTAGCCCAAAAAAGGCAACCAAAGGTCAATCGGGGGCGGGGTACTCCAAGAATTCAGGGGCGAGGGTGGTGGAGGGAAGGCTGGAGATCTCGGGGGTGGGGGAAAGGCGAAATTGCGGGGGTGGGGGTGGGGGATGCAACCCCCGACCCTTTTTCCCCCGTTGACATCCTTACCCTTATATTATTTCACTCTTTCGGATTAAACCTTAACTTGATTTTTCTTCTAAAAAAACTCTTACATCTTTGTTATCTTGGAATTTTTTGTATTCGGTTCCATAATTCCATGATAGATGCTTCTAGTTTCATGATAGTTTGGAGTAACTCGAGAGAGATTATGCTGTAAATCCATTACTTGATGATTGCATAAATTTCTCTTTCACATGGTATCATCGATGTGGTGAAGAACGTTGTAGGCACATGTAGCGATCTAGAAGAGTTCAACCCAAGATGAGTAACAATTATTGGTTTTATCAAGGGTTCTTGGAACTGAATTTTTTATTTTGGTTATGGGGAAGAAAGGGTGAAAACTGTTCTTGTTGGCTTCGTTATTCTCATTATGAGCCACAGGGTTCGCATGGAAGAAGAACAAACCCTACCCTCTTCTTCTTCTCGCCAACGACTGATATCACTCTTCTTTTTGTCATTCTCATATTCCATCATAAAACTCGATGACTCCCTAATGGGATTAAAAAAATCCAACAAGAACAACTTTCACAATTCCTTCGCTATAACCAACATAAAAAACCTCAATATTGATAACCCTTGATCAACTGATGATCATTATGCATCTTGGGTTGAACTTTTCCATATCATTACATACACCTACAATGTTTTGAGCAATCGTCAAGCAATGGATTTATAGGACTATCTCTCTAGATTTACTCTAAACCATCATATGAGGTTGGGAGCATCTGCCATGGGAATGCTAGAAATCTTCCAAGATAACAAAGATGTAAGGATTTTTCTAGAAAAATAAATAAATAAAATCAAGGTTTAATCCGAGAAAATGAACAAATGTAAGGGAAATTTTGAAAAATAGAATAAAATGTAAGGGCTAAATCAAAAATATAAAAATTATAAGGGCCAAATCAGGAAAAATAGAAAACTATCAGGTGTTTTCTAGGGAAAAAATAAAGTTGATGTTTAATCCGGAAAAAACCCAATTTATAGGTTCTTTTATGTGACTAACCCTAAAATAAAATATTATCTCAAAATCCATTTTGCAAAAAAAATAAAAGGGTCAACTGGTAAATAAAATTGGTGTGCACTTAAAAAGATAATGTGGACTTTGAAAAATGGTTGTTGTGTCAAATGAGGGGCGATCAATGGCTGATGTGTAAAATAAGGGTTGTTGTGGCCTTCGATGTGAACTTATACTACTCTTAATAGTATCGCTTAGATTGCGAGAAATCGACTTTGAGAACCCAACGCCTGGGAAGATCAATGTACGGGGAACAATAGCAACAATAGTGTAACGTCCCAAATTTCAAAGCAAAATTTCATTTTCAAATAAAGGTAAACTTTTCAAATTCGTATTTCAAAAAACATAATAAAACCATTTATTCATAATCATAAAACCAGGTATCTCAAAATCAGAGTAGATATCGAAAACATCATGGAAGTCTCATAACATAGTCAATATTGATGTGTGTGTACAGCCACACATTGACCTTGCCTCAAACACTAGAACAACCTAAAAAACATTTGTAAACAATTGAGTAAGCATAAAGTTTAGTGAGTTCCCCAAAATACCATATATCACATTACATATACATTGCATAAAAACAAGGATCATAGTCAACACCTCAATGGACCTTTAGGCACAAATCCATCATCCAAAATACTTGTAGAACGTACAGCCATCATCAGCTCATAGTCAACACCTCAGTGGGCCTATGTGCCCAAGCCCATCATCCCAAATATCTATTGAACTTCCAACTACCTATCCTAGCAGGTTTAAAGGCTTACGAACAACTTTCGCTAGGATCTAACACATAACAAGGAGATAGACTAATCGGACTAAATAATACAAATATATCCTAACAGTATCCACACAGCTTATCATACTATACATACAATATCACACACAATATAGTGAGAAAACTCACCTAAAACAGAAGAGTTAAAAACACACATGCAAGAGTATACAAGGAATTAGCTATGCGAGCCGCCTAAACATAACAGAGGTCAAATCTCAATCTACAATTTAAAACTCTCAAAGTTGACCAAAAGTCAAACCGGTAAAAAGTCAACGATCAATGAGCAAGTTCAACTGTCAACTGGTCAAAGTCAACAGTCAATCGTGTCACGACCAGCTCCTAGGTCACGTCGCAAATACTAAAAGACAAAACAATCGCGATTGACCAATGCGATTCACGTCGCGACACCCTTATGCTCACGTCGTGATTCTCGATTATTCAGCCAACTTTTCATTAAGCTTTTAATCCCTTAAGTTTAGAGCCCAAAACTTTAAATCTAATTATTCCAAGGGACTTAATAAATAAACTTCCAACTTTATCCATTTCCCAACCAAAACAAGCTTAAAAAGTCAAACCCTTAACTCTCAATAGGCTCTTAAGGACAAGAACTTGTTCATGGTTCAAAAGGAACCCAAACACACACATTTTTCTAGCATATCAAGTCTAGAAAGTCACTCAAATCCATTCAAAGGTTCTGGTGTTGCTTAAACTCCAAGAACATCAAGTTTGAATGATAAAAGGGCCAAAATCCCCTCCAAGACCTAGATCTAATCATAAAAACACATAAAGAAAGGATTTTTCTACTCACAAAGAGACCAGAAATAAAGAAGGAAGATAGATCTTCTCTTGGGAGGACTCTCTTGCACCAAAGACCTTGATCTCCTTCAAAACACATTTTCAAGGCAACAAAACTCAAGAGCACTTCCAAAGGAGGGTTTCACAATAGGCGTTTAAGAGGTGGAGGTCGGAGAATAAGATGAAACCCTAATAGTTAGCACCCTTATATAGGGCCCAATGCCTGAAATTTTGGGTTTTGTGTGAAAGTGGTGCCGCATTGCGACCAATATATAGTCACGTCGTTACTTATACGTGTCACGTCATTAAGGAGTCACATTGCGCTTTGCTAAAAACTTCAAATCTCAAACTTATTTTAATTCAACAAGAAATCAACTCTTTCCTGTAAAATGAGTATTACAAACAACAACTACAAAGTCAAGTTTATGTGTAGTTATGGTGGTAAAATTCACCCAAATTGTCATGATAATCAGTTGGCTTACATCGACAGTGAAACCAATATATTATTTTTCAATCAGTCTATAGAGTGTTGTTCTCATTGCGAAGTTAGCAGCATTGTATAATGTTGATGTTTGTTTCAAGTACCATGTAGAGAAGATTAAGATGTTTTGATATTTGTAACAATTGGTACAAATAGGAATAATTGTACGATGCCATGTAAGGAATAACATGTTTAAGTCACCCAAAATATTGAAATACTTGAGGTAAAGTGCCAAGACATCTAGTTAAGCAGTTAATCAATTAA
This sequence comes from Lactuca virosa, assembly GCF_052849685.1. Lineage (NCBI taxonomy): Eukaryota > Viridiplantae > Streptophyta > Magnoliopsida > Asterales > Asteraceae > Lactuca > Lactuca virosa. The sequence continues at coordinate 179,512,350 of NC_136428.1, forward strand.
GACATTTGCAAACTCATTCTATCTTCTTCTTATTTTCGTGACTTCCTATTTCCCTCTCCTAAACAACTAAATTAACTAATAACTAACTTATAACTACTTAGTTACTAAAAACTATCCTTAACTAACTAGATCATCAAGTTGCAAACTTGTAGATAAAATCAAATCCAAGAAGATCTCTTCATATCTTGTAAGATATCAAGGTACCTTCCTCCCTCCTTCCTCTCTAGATAAAATCTAATCAAATCCAATCTTTAGAGATAACATCAAATCTTGCTTAAGATTTGATCTTATCTTATTTCTCCTTCCTCCCTCCTTCCTATGTCTCGATCTCTCTATCTCTTTCTGTTACTTCACTTCTCTTTCATTTTCCAACAAATTGCTCTCAAATATCACACTCAAACTCGTCTATATTTCCAGCCCCAATCTTCTTCTTTGAAGACATACAAAACCGAGAGTAAGAGGAGGTGCTGCCTCTCGTTTTCAGCCACCATTTCACACCTTTGCACCTTCATTTTGCTTGGTATTCTCACCTCAAAACACCTCTGAAATTTAGTTGTTTTGCTATACTAAAAAGAGTACTCAAAACAGTGGTTAAACCACTCTTTTTCTTACTTCTTTGCTGGAAAAATCGTGATAGCAACAATCCAAAATAGTGGCTGTTTTTCGAGTGTTATACAACCCACAAAAAGTTCCAATTTTGCTGCCATGTTTCAAGATCTAAATCGCCCCATAAGGTTCTCATTTCGAGTGTTTATAAACCCAAGAAAACCTTCATCTTATTCCTTAGAATCCTTGTATTTCAACACTCTTTTGGTAACACACTTTGGATCCAAGAAACACTAGGTGATTATATGATTTCTACATTTCCTTTTTATCATAAAACTCACTTATTTTAAGTGAGTTAAAGCTTGATAAAATTCTAACTTATTGTTAATGTATATCTTTATGTGTTAAGACATCCCTAAAGTTTTCTTATAAATAAAAGTAACCATTACAATTTCATTCTCAAAGATAGGAAAAATAACCATTTGTTTTTAGTTGACAAACCATAAACAAATCAGAGTAATAAAAGATAGTATATCAAAAGTGCAGAATCTCCAAAGTACATATCCATGGATACGATGCAATCAGACTATGCCCTTCCCTTTGCTACTGGAAAAACCTGAAACAACTTATGTTGGATCTATATGCTCAAGAGTCATTATTGAATGATATTTGTTAATAACATATGATCCTATAGGGTCACATCTTAATCAAGTTTGCACATATTGAATATTTTTTATTAATATGATTATTAATAAATTTAATCAACTATTGTATTTAATTAAAGAATAATTATTGTTTTGTGAAGATAATAACTGAAGAGAGTATAAACTAGTTATTATATCATATGGTATGATTTAATAACTCATGTATATAGTTTTGGATACTTTGGATTCAACATGACTTAACAAGTTTCATTAGCTTATCTAGTTTGAGTAACTAGTCAACTCTCTTTCTCTATCTTTTTTCTCTCTATTGGGCCAAAAATATCAAAGGAATGGAGGTTTCTTGCCAACCTCCCTCTTACACACATATTAACTGAAAGAGACTACTACTTTGCATTAGTTGGAAGTATGGGCATTAGATCTTTCATGTGGGTATAAAAGGAAGTGTAATGCTTGCGTTTGGAACACTTATTTTTCCTTTGTTTCTTCTAAAAGCCGAGAGCTCCATTCTTTACCCTCTCTTACTCCCTTTTGAAGCTAGTTTAAAGTGTTGGTGCTTAGAAGTGCTTCTCCTTTTGCACTTAATTGTGTTAAGCACTTAAAGTCTTAAGAAGTTACTTATACAAAAAAAAACTAACATTCCATTATTCCTTACTCTTGATGGTGGATACTTGTAGAGAAGATAAAGCTTCTTGTTTATTGCTATCTTCATCAACTCCCTAATTCCAAGTGGGATCAAAGGCTCCAAAGGTTGTCTTATTAACATCCTATGTGTGGTTATAATATTTCTAGTTCATGTAATTGGATCCTCTTGGTGGTTTATTTAAAATGGTTTTAAAATAAACAAGTTATTTTCAAATGCTTCCATTTATTGTATAAAATTGTTTTATAAAAAGACCGTTTTAGCTTCCCAAAACCCATCAATTTAAACTTAAACTAGTAAGCAAAAACTTAATGAGTTCTTCAAAATACCACATAATCATGTGAATGGTATGATACCATCATAGTCTTACAATCACTTCCGTTGCTATGGTACCAGTGCAGTCTTCCCTGCTATGGTAGCACCATAGTCTTTCATACACGTGCTATAATACAACCATAGTATTTCATACAAAATTCACAAAAACGATCTAGCATACCATGAAATCTAATGCCCTACATAGTATAATGAGAAAACTCACATTAATCCAAGAGTTGAATCTCAACTACCTGAAGTCTCACAGAATCAGCTACACGAACCGCTTAAACCAATTAGAGGTTATATCTCAGTTTACAGCTCAAAACCTCCAGTTTGACCAAAAGTCAAATTGGTCAAAAAGTATATGGTTAACTTGTCGAAGTCAAAGGCCACCAGTCAACTGAAACTCACATCACAACCAACTTCTTGGCCGCATCGAGACCACTAAATGCCAAAATAGACGTGATTGGTCATCGAGGCTTGTGTCGCGACACACAAAGCACTGTGTCGCGACATACGTTCAGACAACTTAATCCATTAAGCTCTTAATACTTAATATATAGAGCTTAAAAGCTTAGATATGATTCTTCCATTGCCTTACAGGGATAAAGTTTCCAACTTTATCTATTTCCCCAAGTCCAAACCTTCTAAATTTACAACCTAACTTTCTTATTGGCCAAATGATCAATGATTCAAGCATGGATAAAAATGAGTGCCAAACTCACATATTATAAGCACAAAAGGTCCAGAAATTACTTAGATCTAGCCAATGGTTCTGAAGTTGCTTCAAACCTGAATAATATTCCTCAAACAACTAATCAAGGCTTCAAACATGAAATAACAACTAAGAAACCATAAAGGTGTGAGGTTTATACCTTCCCAAGATCCAGAAGGTGTTAGAGATGCAAGATCTGATGTAGAAACCACTCCTCAACCAACAAGCTCACCATATTCGTCTTCCAAAAATACCTCAAGGATCTAAACACCAAGTCACACACTCGATCGAACACACAGATTAAAGTTTTCTCTTTGATTAAATTCGGCTGCAAATAAGAGGGAACCCTAAAAGTTAGCTCCAATATATAAGGCCCAAGGCCCGAGACGTAGGGTTTTAAGCCCAATCGACATCGTGTCACGACACTCACCTGCCCGTGTCATGAAACTCACCTGACTGTGTCACAACTTATATGACGTGGTCTGTTTCACGTCAACCAAAAGTCACGCCGTGCCTGCCATAAATCCTAAAACTCAAGCTTAGATAAATTAACTTAGTCCACAAACATTCTTGAAAAATGGGTGTTACAACTCTCCCTTACTTGGACTAGATTTTGTCCTCAAAATCCTTTTGTATAGATTCGATAAGACAACCCTTGATATCATTTATGACTTTTCCATTCACTAAAAATTCGACGCATCCAAAAAAAGGGGGTTCCCGAGGCCACTAGTAACCTAGACAGCATTGTCATTTCAAACTCCGATGTAACACCTGTTTCTTAATTCCTGGTATGCAATTATGTTGTTATTTAATTTGAGATTTTTTCATGCTCATAGTGCGATAGTGGGACTGGTCACAACACGGAATTTTAAATGAAGGTCATGGATGTTGGGTTTTTATTTAGAAATAGTTTCAAAAACTCAATATTTTAGCAAAAGAAAAACTTCAAAATTTAAATAACATAAAAATAGTTTAAACATACAAAGGATCTTCTTGCAAAATTTGGAAAGAAGACATCAACCAAAGAAGAAGTAAGAACATAATAGCCTTTTTAGTATTTGAATCCTCAAGAGAGGCTTGAATGTTGATGTATAATTTAGAGTAGAACCCTTTCGTTTATGGACACCAATAATGCTTCAACTTGATGTAGATTGTCACACCCCGATCCATGTCGGAATCGATCAAGGCGTGATATATTGTTCAAAGTCTCATGACAACTATGTTATAATATGATTAGATTCAATTAAGTACTAAGTATGCAAACAAGATCCACAACATACAAATACATATCCAAATACGAACAACATTTATTACATCAAATTTAAATTGTCTTGTGGATTTCTAAGGCGCAACCTATTTTTCATCATTCTTCATTCTTCAAATCTGCACCATGGGTAAAAACAGGTCAACTACTAGAGTTGGTGAGTAATCAAATTTTAGTAGAGAAAATTGTGAAGTTGAAACATTTATAATTTGAAATTTGTTTTCTTTTGAAGTCGACAAACAATAGTATTTGAGATAACGGTTTATAAATCAAAAATTGATTAACAAATGATAACAACAACAATAAGTCCTCACCCTATATATATATATATATATATATATATATATATATATATATATATATATATATATATATATATATATATATATATGTATATATATATATAAATATATAAAGGATGGAGCATCTAATCATCATACACACTCAACCACGTGCGATCAATCACCTTAGCGTCCCAAGGCGGGGTGGTCAACCCAATAGCGCTATTATTGTCCATAACGTACCTCAAGAATACGGGCATAGTCATGGAGATTAGACTAAAAATGATAATGCACTACAAGTACATGTAGCGTAAACAAACAATAGTTATACAATTAATGACTCACGTATAAATGTCCCAACAATGTCTCAATTGTGATAAAACAATAAAATGAAGTTGGAACATATTAGAACCACATGATACACCCCAAAAGTATTGAAAATTATAAAGTATGGGGTAGATTACTCACTTTAGTCCCAAAACGAAATGCGTGTGTCGTACGATAGACGGTTCGGGTCAAAATGGCGTAGAACCTAATATAATTAATAGTTTTGGTTTAGGAACTGCTAAACGAGAATGGAGTATTAATACAAATAATTAGACACATATTCTTATATTAGATGAATTAACAATAATTCATTTTGATTATAATATTAAGGTATTTATTTGTTAAATGAATTTTAAATTGAATTAATTACTTTGCATAATTAATTTATATTTTCAATTTAGGCCAGATTTTAATAATTTCTTATTAAAATAATAACTTGCCCAATTATAATTATTTACAGATTTTAACAATTATTTATATGAAATAATCATTAAAATGCATTTTTACATGCTTAAATACTTAAGAAAATGGTTTTAAATAGTACATAGTATTGAAAAATTATGAAATTATTAGGAAATCATTATTTCATACAATATTAATTACTGTAAAATTTTTATATTTTTCTGAACTGTTTTAGTATTTATTTAATACTTTAATGATTAAACAACAACAAAATTCGGGAAAAATAATAAATGATTCCCAAAAATTCTGTAAAATTAACCATAGTTTTATAACATGATATAGAGCCCAGTGTATAAGTTTCGGATATTTGTGACTATGGGAAGTATTTTTTATATATTTCATTATTAATTAATCAATAAAATCATAAATAATAGTAAACAGTAATATAAATGCATGAAACTTCATAAATTATGTTTGATCAATATATTGGTCATCCCAGAATTTTCTCAGAATTTATTGAATGCAAAAAGTATTTTATGTGAATTATTGCCCTACTTTATTGCAATAATTATAGTAATTCAATAAAAATAAGTTATTTTCTGAAAATTTCCAGAACTTCTTATTTTATTGATGGGATTCTGAGAAAAATCAGGTTTATGCATAAAATGAGTTTTAGATATTTTGGTGGATTTAATTTGTTTCTTGTATGAATTTGAAACTTTTAACAACATACATTGATGAATGCTTCAAGAGGGATGAAGATTTGAGTATAATAGATTGTTCTTGGCTGGAATATGAGTATTTCTTGGATGAATTTCGAGATTGAGAGTGAGAGAAAGAATAGAGAAGGTTTAAGTGGTGAAGAGAATAATGTGTTGGAAGAAAAAGGAAAGGAAAGTGGATGGGAGGTGTGAGTGGGAGACCATGGGAATAATCTTTTTGCTTTTGGTGGTCTTCATAATTTCCCACTAACACAAACATCTTTTACATAATTAATATAAGAGTTTTATAAAATTTAATGTAAAGTTTATAAAAATAGAGTTTTATAAAATTTATTGTAAAGTTTATAAAAATGGAGTTTTATAAAAGATGAGTTATTATTTGATTATAACAATCTACTTTGATTTGAAGTTTAATTATAGCATTCAAGTTTGATTCTTTTAAATTTAATTAGAGCATTATACTTTGATTTGATTTTAATATGGTATCATAATTTAATTTGATTATAGTTATAACGTTGTACTATACTATGTTGCTATTAACGTCAATTTATATCGTAGTGTATGAGTTTTGATCCTATTAGCGTCAAGTAATCTTGAGTAGGGTTTGAATGAGATTGAGAGAGGTTTCGTTTGTGATCTTTTTGAGTGTCCGGCTTCGCAACGCAAGGTCCATAGACCCCGTTAAGCCATGATTTAGTGTCCTACACAATCCCGATGATTGTGCAATAGTGTTTTATCGCTTTGGTTCGTTGTTTAGAACTGTTAAGGCTAAGGAATATCAAACACATGAACTTTCCAAATGATGTTTTCTCATTAAAATAGCGAATTGTACAGTGATTACATAACGTAAACCCTAACATACAAGGGTTAATGGAGTTGACCGGTTTAACTTGTTGACTTTGTTTGACTTTGACTTGACCGAAATTTGATGGTTGTCACATCATCCCCCCGTTAGAGGGAATTTCGTCCCGAAATTTGCATTTTGACTGGGACTTCAAGAGTTTGGAAAAAGATGTGGAAAACGTTTCGTAGTACAAGAAATTAATTTTGGTGAGGAACAACCCGCCTGATGTCACATAACGACCTTGGAAATTTCTTATTGTAACTTGAACTGAGTCGATTTAAAAGGAGTTTATTGTTTTGGGATGATAGAGTATTCTATGTGTGCTTTTATACTCCCTGTTTTATCCTTGGTATTACCACTATGAATATTTTATAACGTAGTTAGCGAGTTCCATCATTACTTATGTTTCAACAAATTTTGACGAAATTTGCATTATAAGTCCTACCAGTTCTTTTATAGTAGCTTGGCGTAAACTAGTCGTATATCATTAAGATTGCAAGGGCATTCGGATGGGTGACCCCGCCTTAAGCCCACAACCAAACAAGGAACAGGGAATGAGGCGGAATCACACATTCTAAGTCCATAGAATCTTAATGATATATGACCATAATGTTTACACTAGCCATCATAGATTCCAGGGGCGTAGTATTATTGGGGCCAGGAGGGGCAGTGGCCCCCTCCTGATTTTTGGGCTAGAAGTAGGAATTGTAGTTCAAAATAAAATAGTTATAAGCCTGCTATCTTCAAACTTGGGCTTTGGCCCCTCCCGATTCCTAATCAGAATTGTCCAATACTCCAAATTCTCCAAGCGACCAAGCGGTATCAAGAAATCAAAATCGATTCATCCCCATTTGCCCAATTCGCTGCCTATCTCGCCTGTTGTTCGTTTGTCGTTGTCTCGCCAAGTCAGTCGCCTGGTCTCACTCTCGCCAATCGCCATCGCCAAGTGCCCAAGTCCCCATTCTCACTTCACAGAAATCAGGTATGTAATCCCGAGACCCAAATCCTGTTCAGCTGTTCTTTCTTTTTTGATTGTAAGATTGTTGATTGTTGGTGTTGGCGTATTGCACTGCTGCTGCTGTTTTCTGTCAATCTGTTGCCTATTTATGCGTTACTACTGTCTTACTGAGTTTCTTTTTAATTTGGCTGTCATTTGCGATTTGGTGATTTGCCAATTTGATTTATAAGTTATGAACTTATAGATTTGGTTATTGTTGGTGTTGGGTCTTGTACTGTTGCTGCTGTTTTTAGTTTGATTTTTTTTATTTTTAGATTTCGTTATTGATTTGGTTATGCTTAACAGCTAGGCAGCTTCAAACAAAACTGAAAAGTGAAAACAAAGATTGATTTGGTTATTGTTAAATGAGTTATTGGTTACTGTTCAAATTTTGATTTTTGATTTTTTTGATTGAATCAATTGTTCCTTCATTTTGATTTTTCTAGATATAATCATGGGAAAGATGAAAACATTGAAATAGAAATTGCTGTCTGCTTACTAATATATCATTCATAATCTGTTTTTAAAGACATTAAAGGCCGTCGGGCTGAGTTGTAATTCTTTTTCTAGGTATTTTTGGTGTTTATTTGTTGAAAACAATCTGTTATTATTATTATATTTTTTTTGTTAATTTCAGTTTATAATATTTTCGCCCCCCCCCCCCCCCAAGTTAATTGTTCAAGCTCCGCCACTGATAGATTCACTAGTAAAAACCCTGAGTTTTTACATAGATGATAAGACTTATTTGGGTTTTGCCGTGTTCTCAAGATTCATGGTTTATATACTTGAATTGATGCTAGTTTTAGTAATAAAAAGAAATTTAGAATTTAAACGTCGATGTTAGAAGCTTGTACTGATATTTAAGGGGTTAAAAAAAATAAAGTTTTATTAGTTACCTATAGCGACGCACAAGTCATAATTTGCATGTGTGAAGACTTGGAGTACTTTCTAATTGGTTCATGTGTGAAGACTTGGAGTACTTTCTAACTAGTTCATGTGTGAAGACTTGGAGTACTTTCTAATGAAAAGTGTGCTACTGGGGAAATTCGAAACTGGTACGTAGCTTCAAAGTCAAGAATATGCAGTAGGCATGTGATGCATTAAATGCATGAGGCACATAAGTCATAATTTGCAGCAACATATACGTATATGTGTGTGAATTGAAGAAGAAGGTTACGGCTCATAGACCATATATATTCATTTCCTCTTTATTTGTTATTAATTACTTCTCCCGCTTCACTTATATAAATCATCACATTCTTACCGCAATTTTTAACTTCTCCCTCACAAATGGATCCACCTGCAGATCATCAAAACCCCATATATGACCTCGATTGGTTTCAATACTTTGATCATCAAGATCTTTTCAGGTATATATAAACGTCACTCATTACCCCATCTTTCGCACAAAAAAGTGATTTTGTCTATATTGATCAAAACATGGTTTGGATTTGTAGTGATCAAAAAGAGTCTTCCATCGTGTTGGATTTGATTATCTTGAGTTTTTGGATTTTTGCAGTGGTGACAGGCTCGACCATCATGATTACGAGTTGTCGGAAAAATTGCATGAAGTGCTCGATCAGAACGTTTCCACAGTACTTAACAAAGATCAAAACATCATTTCTAGAAATGAGTTTCACGATTTAGATCCCCTTAAAGACATAAGCTTATGGGATTGTTGGGAGGATGGTAATTTACCATTGGTTAGTTTCAGTGAAGATTGTAAATCCGGTGGTGAGGCTACATGTAGTTCTAGTGCTGCCACCACTGATCACGGTGGCCGGAAGGTTGCAAAGAGATTGAGACCATTGGAGTTTGAAGAGATAGCGAAGTACTTTGAGATGCCGATAATCATGGCGGCAAAGGAACTAGGGATAGGGTTAACATTGTTGAAGAAAAGATGCAGAGAGCTAAGCATAAACAGATGGCCTCATAGAAAACTTACGAGCCTACAATCCCTCATTCAAAATGCCAAGGTAAATTACGATAATAACCTTCTATACATTACTTATGCATGCATGCCTGCACTTGGTAACCAAAGTAGTTTTGGTATTTTCTAAAATTTTAATTATTAGTTTCTTTATAACATAAACAATGGCCCTAGGCATATTCCACATCAATTCAACTGATTTACTACGATTTCCTTATTTATATTTATATAAACTTAACTCATTGTAAATTTTGTGAACTCACACGAAAAATATATTGCATCTACCTTTTTTTTTTAAAAAAAAACTAGGAGTTGGGATTAAAGGAGGAGATAGAGACGTTAGAAGGGCACAAGAAGATGATGGAGAAATTGCCAGGTATGGAATTGACAGAAAGAACAAAGAAGCTTAGGCAAGCTTGCTTCAAAGCTATTTATAAGAAGAGAGGACTTAACAATCCTTAGTCCTTACCTTTTCTTTTAGCCATTTTGTTATAATTAGTGGATTTTAATCTACATTGTATGTGTTTTTTTCTTGATAGTTTGATACCCTTTTTAGTTTCATTGTGTTTGTTTGTCTATTGATTTTTTTATGCAGAAAATTTTGTATAATTTGGGTATTATAGTTTGTATTATGTATTTAGCCATATTCTAGATTGCCAACACGACTACGCCGACGACTCTATACTAGAGGTCTATATAAATAGACTTATGAATTTAGTAGGAATAACTTGATTATAATCTTGTGATTTGTTCCATGTCTGATCCACTCCTAAGATTCACTCGACATGCCCCCAGTTACGTGTAATTAAAATTTTATTAGACTGTTGATCCTAATGAGTCTACCCTAAGTCCACAACCAAACAAGGAACAAGTCAACTACGAGAAACACGCATATGGACTTGTGAGTTATTTGTAAATTGATTATGGAAATAAAGTTTTTAGACATTGTTGGGTAAAATAATTGTAAAACACTTGTTGGGCCATGGTTAGGAGTGTTGGGCACCTTTTGGGCTTTCCATGGTTACTAAATGTGAAACATGTAGCACTTGCGTGGGCCCCCACAAAACTAAGTTTTCACATGTCTTTCCCACTTCTAGGCCCATTAGGGAACTTAATAGTCCAATGAGTTGGCCATTTTGGAGTGTATCCTTTCGGATACGTTTGATAAGGTCGGGTATTTTGATGCCTCAAGAGTAATGTGAATGACGCGCTTTGGCCTATAGGTTTGGGAACTCTCGCCTTTGGTCCCCAGATAAGCAAACTGGTCCCTCGGTTGATTGGGATGTATACGAATGCTTGCCTAGTCAGGACTTTCGGGCTACCGGCACCTCCCCCTTCCAGTTACTACGCGTCCATTACTATGATCCTACCCAACTAGAGTGGATGACTTTGAATTTCCTATGAGCTCTAAGGAATATATATGTATATACATTTTTTTTAAACCACTTGAATATGTGTGTGATTTTCAGAGAAAGAGGAGAATATTCACCAGTGTATGCACACATATAAGTGTCAGGAGTAATACGTATGCACCTAAGGGAGCAATTAACACACAAAGGTATTCCTAGGATTTTCTAAGTGTGAATTGCATGCAGTTGTGTGTGCATTTTATAAACTAGCATACGAGAGGACCCTAGAGGCTATAGACTAGGTCAAGGCAATCAACCTAATTCCCTATAGTCAAGGGCTCTGATACCAATCTGTCACACCCCGATCCATGTCGGAATCGATCAAGGCGTGATATATTGTTCAAAGTCTCATGACAACTATGTTATAATATGATTAGATTCAATTAAGTACTAAGTATGCAAACAAGATCCACAACATACAAATACATATCCAAATACGAACAACATTTATTACATCAAATTTAAATTGTCTTGTGGATTTCTAAGGCGCAACCTATTTTTCATCATTCTTCATTCTTCACATCTGCACCATGGGTAAAAACAGGTCAACTACTAGAGTTGGTGAGTAATCAAATTTTAGTAGAGAAAATTGTGAAGTTGAAACATTTATAATTTGAAATTTGTTTTCTTTTGAAGTCGACAAACAATAGTATTTGAGATAACGGTTTATAAATCAAAAATTGATTAACAAATGATAACAACAACAATAAGTCCTCACCCTATATATATATATATATATATATATATATATATATATATATATATATATATATATATATATATGTATATATATATATATATAAATATATAAAGGATGGAGCATCTAATCATCATACACACTCAACCACGTGCGATCAATCACCTTAGCGTCCCAAGGCGGGGTGGTCAACCCAATAGCGCTATTATTGTCCATAACGTACCTCAAGAATACGGGCATAGTCATGGAGATTAGACTAAAAATGATAATGCACTACAAGTACATGTAGCGTAAACAAACAATAGTTATACAATTAATGACTCACGTATAAATGTCCCAACAATGTCTCAATTGTGATAAAACAATAAAATGAAGTTGGAACATATTAGAACCACATGATACACCCCAAAAGTATTGAAAATTATAAATTATGGGGTAGATTACTCACTTTAGTCCCAAAACGAAATGCGTGTGTCGTACGATAGACGGTTCGGGTCAAAATGGCGTAGAACCTAATATAATTAATAGTTTTGGTTTAGGAACTGCTAAACGAGAATGGAGTATTAATACAAATAATTAGACACATATTCTTATATTAGATGAATTAACAATAATTCATTTTGATTATAATATTAAGGTATTTATTTGTTAAATGAATTTTAAATTGAATTAATTACTTTGCATAATTAATTTATATTTTCAATTTAGGCCAGATTTTAATAATTTCTTATTAAAATAATAACTTGCCCAATTATAATTATTTACAGATTTTAACAATTATTTATATGAAATAATCATTAAAATGCATTTTTACATGCTTAAATACTTAAGAAAATGGTTTTAAATAGTACATAGTATTGAAAAATTATGAAATTATTAGGAAATCATTATTTCATACAATATTAATTACTGTAAAATTTTTATATTTTTCTGAACTGTTTTAGTATTTATTTAATACTTTAATGATTAAACAACAACAAAATTCGGGAAAAATAATAAATGATTCCCAAAAATTCTGTAAAATTAACCATAGTTTTATAACATGATATAGAGCCCAGTGTATAAGTTTCGGATATTTGTGACTATGGGAAGTATTTTTTATATATTTCATTATTAATTAATCAATAAAATCATAAATAATAGTAAACAGTAATATAAATGCATGAAACTTCATAAATTATGTTTGATCAATATATTGGTCATCCCAGAATTTTCTCAGAATTTATTGAATGCAAAAAGTATTTTATGTGAATTATTGCCCTACTTTATTGCAATAATTATAGTAATTCAATAAAAATAAGTTATTTTCTGAAAATTTCCAGAACTTCTTATTTTATTGATGGGATTCTGAGAAAAATCAGGTTTATGCATAAAATGAGTTTTAGATATTTTGGTGGATTTAATTTGTTTCTTGTATGAATTTGAAACTTTTAACAACATACATTGATGAATGCTTCAAGAGGGATGAAGATTTGAGTATAATAGATTGTTCTTGGCTGGAATATGAGTATTTCTTGGATGAATTTCGAGATTGAGAGTGAGAGAAAGAATAGAGAAGGTTTAAGTGGTGAAGAGAATAATGTGTTGGAAGAAAAAGGAAAGGAAAGTGGATGGGAGGTGTGAGTGGGAGACCATGGGAATAATCTTTTTGCTTTTGGTGGTCTTCATAATTTCCCACTAACACAAACATCTTTTACATAATTAATATAAGAGTTTTATAAAATTTAATGTAAAGTTTATAAAAATAGAGTTTTATAAAATTTATTGTAAAGTTTATAAAAATGGAGTTTTATAAAAGATGAGTTATTATTTGATTATAACAATCTACTTTGATTTGAAGTTTAATTATAGCATTCAAGTTTGATTCTTTTAAATTTTATTAGAGCATTATACTTTGATTTGATTTTAATATGGTATCATAATTTAATTTGATTATAGTTATAACGTTGTACTATACTATGTTGCTATTAACGTCAATTTATATCGTAGTGTATGAGTTTTGATCCTATTAGCGTCAAGTAATCTTGAGTAGGGTTTGAATGAGATTGAGAGAGGTTTCGTTTGTGATCTTTTTGAGTGTCCGGCTTCGCAACGCAAGGTCCATAGACCCCGTTAAGCCATGATTTAGTGTCCTACACAATCCCGATGATTGTGCAATAGTGTTTTATCGCTTTGGTTCGTTGTTTAGAACTGTTAAGGCTAAGGAATATCAAACACATGAACTTTCCAAATGATGTTTTCTCATTAAAATAGCGAATTGTACAGTGATTACATAACGTAAACCCTAACATACAAGGGTTAATGGAGTTGACCGGTTTAACTTGTTGACTTTGTTTGACTTTGACTTGACCGAAATTTGATGGTTGTCACATAGATGATAGTCCTCAAACTCTTAAGTTCTTAGGCTTTAAGTTCATAACCAAAGTATGAACTTAAAGAGAGCAAAGCTAGTAAGTAAAACTCTAAGTCTTGAACAATATGGAGAAAGTATACATGCACTATGCATGTTACGATTCTACTAGTGAGGAAAATAAAGAGTGAAATCCCCTTCATACAGATCTTTTGTTGACCATAAATCCTTAACACTTTAATCACATCATGTCCTTATATCCTACTTTTCTCCCATGCCCCTTAAGTCATGCATTCTTTTAATTAAACAATTCAAAAGACCATGTCCTCCAAATCGTTTTCCAACTTATGGTTTTCAACAAGGAAAAGCAAGACCAAATTTTTATAAAAACTTTCAAACTCTTTTAAAAAATATAAACTTTGGCTTTTGGCTAAAAAAAGAAGTCTTTCTAGTCCAAAATAATGTACACGACTTAATAAATCATAACATGTGATATATTATGTTTCTTGTCATTGAAAATTAATATTTTCATGAAATAAATAATTTCTAATTAATTATAAGATTTTATTGAATATTTATTAAAATCAAGTTCTAATAAATAATCAATTGTATCAGGTTGTTGTTAGTGTGACCCTTTAGGATCATATATTATCTAGCAATATCATTTTATAATGACTCTTGGGCATATAAATATTTCAATCTCCCACTTGCACAAGACTCATTTTAGAGTGATATAGACAACGGTGAACGTCTAGCAACATTTCACTGCCCCCAGTAATATATGACTTTGTTTCATTCTATCAACATACAATTCCCCAGAAGCTCAAAGCTACAATTGGTGTATAAGGTAAGTTATCAGTTATCCCTTTTTCACAGACATCATGTTGAACATGAGATTCAGATCGCGCTCAATCTCATTAGGTGTTTAACTTTTGGTAAGGTACCTTAGATGTATAACTCTCAACACATAAGAAGAACAAATCTCATCTTTACTACATAAGCCTCTTTCATAGTTCACACCATACCTAAAAATGAATTTTATAACTGCCCGTTTAAGGATCATCATTTGACCAAATCAAAGCCTAACACTCCCTACTCTTAAGACCCACTATGTATCTCAGGTGTTAAGGATACAACTATAGTACCTTTTATCATGTATCACTCACTATAGCGATCCATGAGGTGATTCTTGACACGGGTCAGTTCAATACTAGTTCTCTGGAAAGCACCTATGAAACTTGGTTACAACTACTTGCCTAATTTCACCTGGTGAGAGTCAACAAATCTAATTCATATTAGTCTTAATTTATAATTGCTCCCACACTTATAACCGACTACGAACTTTTAAGAATAATAATATTATTCATGGATTAAACATGTTAATATAGAACACAACAAGTATTAATGTGATAATCATATCCCAATATTTCAACAACATTATATAATAGTTGTTACAATGTTCCAATATCTAAATACTAAATCCAAATCAAAATCCCATTTCTAGAATAATGAATTAGTATAGCTGAAATGTGACCATTCATACTTAGCTTACAAGAGGGACTTTATTAATGGGTATGACAAAATTTAATTATTGTGAATTCTGTGAATACTCTCATTTTCATATTTGACTTTACTCTAAGTATAGTTAAATATCTTGGATAATATGATTGGGGCTCTTTCATGACATAGAGTCTCTTAGCTTGATTAAGAATACTCTCGAAGTCATAAAGATTTCTATGTGATCCTTGAATGGCAGAAATCAACATAGTTTTTCAATGAACTCATTCATACAATCATATTTGATTTCATCTTCTAAAGTAGTCTATTCTGATTTTGTAGTAGACTGAGAAATTTTGTTTTGCTTGGACCTCATTCCAATAAATCGTACCTTTTATTCCATGAAAGAACCTAACTTTCGTAAACTTTCGTATTTCTGAAAGACCCAAACTTTCATACTTGACAATTGTTACTACAAAACATGCTACATGCATATTTATAAAACAATATCTTACATTGATAAAGTGATTACAAAAGATTGGATACAAACCGACTATGTTTTAATATTTTACATAACTACCCAGGATATTGTAATTTTATACAAACATAAACCGAAATACAACAGTAATAGTAAAAACTATTCTACATCTTCCGACAGTATATAACCATACTGGTTACTTATCTCCTGCAATTGTTAAACACTAAGAGGGGTAAGCGGTGACGCTTAGTGAGTTCAATAATAGATACAATATAACGTTATGCCATATATTTACTTCAATATGGCAGAAGCAAAAAGGAACAAGGAACAACAAAGGCATATGTGAATCATGTGACAAACTTTCCATATCAATCAATGATTTGATTCAAAGATATACGATCAATGAGACGTGACAATTTCTATACTTGATATACACCAATAAAGCTTCGGCCCAAATGGCACAGAAGACATACACTTTCTGATTTAAACATTTCGGTAGATTTCAGGCTTATAGCCCTGTCTAACCATCTGCCAATGCCATAGAATAGAAGTCATTCTCTTATGGAGACATGCTCTACATGGCCAGAGGCTACGTACCAGTACCACCGTGAATCTAAGTCCTTTCACTGATCACATGGTCAAATATATAGCTTTGCTATCATAAATAGCAGAAAAAAAATAACACGGGAAAATAACCCGGAATGATATCACTGAAAAGCACATAGCACATATAACACATAACATACAATTGTTCCTATATATTGAACTCACCGTGAAATAACCGGGGGTTAAAATAGTAATTTGGGCAGCACTTCGTTACTATAATTAGCTTTCTTCGTTGAAAACCGGGCCCTGCGAGGGTTGGGCTTCAAAACCGAAAAGATAAATTTTTCGGGGTCTTCGGGAACTTCGGGGCGTGTTTCGGGCGTTGGAAATAATCCCGGGGCTTCGGGGGAAGTTGAAATAGGTTAAAAATGGGTTTAGGGTGTAAAAATGTGAGAATTTCCAACATTAGCCGGGAGGGTTCGCAACTACTATTTATAGTAGTGTGGTCCGGAGCTTCGGCCGAAGGGAAGGAGGACACGCGGCGTAGATGCGAGGCTCGGATCCGGATGCGAGGAGTCATCGCGACACGCGTCGGACGGAGGCAGCTTCGGACGGAGGTGTACATGCGTCGCTCCCCGGACGCGCCATGAAACAGACACGCGGTTGCTGACTCACCGAGATCGGACACGGGGCGGTTCGCGAGATCGGGTGACATGGACGGTACTGTTCATGCGAAAATTCTCGGTATTATCCACTATTTCTCGGTTTTTGAGCCAAAATCTTCCGAAATTCATAACTTTCGCATACGGACTTGGTTTTTGACGTTCTTTATATGCACGCATAGGTCAGAATATAATCTACAACTCTCGTTTAGACTTCGTCGGCTAATTTTGAATTTATTTTTAATATTATTATTTTTAACAGACCGGGACAGGAAAATCCGTTAAAAATTATAACTTCTTCATCTGACATCCGTTTTCGTCTGTCTTTTTACCGTTGTACTACTATTGACGATACCTTCAATTCTTGTTTAGGTTGTGTCGGCTAAAAATCACTCGATCTGAAATTTGAGTTTTTAGCTGTCAACTACTAAGCTAAAACTTAGAAAAATCATAACTTCCTCATACGAAGTCAGATTTGGGCGTTCTTTTTATGAAAATTCTCGGTTTAACAAATACTAAGACTTTAATTTAGATCATCAAGGCTAAAAAGTATTTTATCAAAAACTCACTTTTTACGTCATTCGGTGTCGTGCCGGTTTTGTCGCGGATATTCGATTGGTCATAACTTCTTCGTTATAACTCGGATTTCGATGAGGTTTTCTCCTAAATGCTTCTAATGAAATTATCTACAACTTTCAGTAATAAAATTTTACTTATTTCAAATTTTATATTTTCTTTAAATTTCGATATTTATCTTTTAATTGGAATCTCATAAGACTTCCAATATTTTCCGAGTGATTTTAAACATAGTTTTACTTCATTTCTAGTAAAAACTATCCGTTAGAACTCAATACTCATAGTTATATAATATTTCATAATATTATTTACTTAAAACACGATTTCAAAACGTGTATGTTACAAATACCTCCTCCTTTTGAGGATTTCGTCCCCGAAATCACAACGATTTATACAAATGAGGATATTTTGCTCTTATCTCATTCTTATTTTATTATCCAGTTTCACTTCGGATAACGGAACCGTTTCATCATTTATGCTTAAACCTTTACGCAGATAACTTACATGAAACACATCATGAATACCTGTCAAGTCTTCAGGCAATTCTAAGTGGTATGCTTGCTTACCAATCATTCTTTCTTCCCAAATCGCATAAGACCTTTCCATGGGGATACCTTCAACATTACGAAATCACCCACCTGGAATTCTATTGGTCGCCTCCTCTTTTCCGTATAGGACTTTTGTCGATCCTGGGCGGCTTTCATTCTTCCTCGTACAATTTGAATCTTGTCGGTGGTGTCTTGAATCATTTCAGGGCCTCCAAGGATAATCTGTCCTACATCACGCCAACATAATGGAGTACGACATTTGCGACCATATAATGCTTCATATGGTGGCATTTTGATTGAATCGTGGTAACTGTTATTATACGAAAATTCGACAAGAGGTAAGTATTTATCCCAGTTACCACCGAACTCCAAGACACATGCACGAAGCATATCTTCTATTGTTTGTATTGTTCTCTCCGTCTGACCATCTGTCTGGGGATGATAAGCTGTGCTGAGGGCAACTCGAGATCCCAATTCACGTTGGATACTCGCCCAAAAGTGAGAAGTGAAACGAATATCACGATCAGAATAATCTTTAGTGGTACACCATGTCTCGCCTCAACTTCGTCTAAGTAAACTTGTGCGTATTTCTCCATTGGAGCCGTTTCACGTATGGCGAGAAAATATGCACTCTTAGTCAGCCGGTCGACAATTATCCAAATGTTATTATTCTATATAGCAGTCTTTGGCAATTGGAGCAGCATTAGGTATAAGATCAATTCGGAATTCTACTTGCCTATCCGGGGGTAGTTCAGGCAATTCATCGGGGAAAACATCACGGTATTCATTAATGACGGGAACATCAATTACAGTTTTCTTCCCCTCTTTTGAGATATCAACTGTATAATCCGGATAAGTAGAATATCCCTTCGATATAAATTTACGAGTTTTTAAGAAAGAAATTATTATTTTCACCATAGACATAAATAGAATCTTCCCTTTCGATAGGGATGAGTACTATCTTTTCGTAGCACAAGAATTTTGCGCGGTTCTTTGACAACCGATCCATGCCAAGAATAATATCAAAGTTGGGCAAGGATATAGGAATTAGGTTAGCAAGAAGATTATAACCTTCAACTCCTATGACACTATCTCTATAGACTTTATCAGCAAGTAATGATATACTTCCTATGTTATCTATATGGAATGATTGGACAAATGCGTAACAAGCGATTTGAAAAGAATATTCGAATTCTCGAGACACAAAAGAATCTGAGGCATTGGAATCAAATAAGATGTGAACATGTCTAGATTTGACGAGAAATGTACCAGTCACAATATTCAGGTTGTCGCGTGCCTCTTCTACGGTAATCTGGAATACACAGCTTTTAGCTTTTGGCACCTCCTCCTTTTGAGTTGGAGTACTCTTTGATTGTTGAACGGAAACTTGACTCCCCGCCATTTGACTAGTAAGAGTAGGGCAGAAATGTTTCTTGTGGCCAGTAACACTACATGCATAGCAAGTAACATCTCTAGCTAATGATTGCTCAATCCTTTAATGAAGATCGTTATATTTCTATCGACTACCTCGACAATCTACTTCTTCAATATTCCTACTAAAGTTTCGTCACTATACAAGACATGGTTCTCTGAACCAATCAACTCCTTTCGCGGATTTATACTAATCAGACTCGATTCTTTATGACCACTAAGGTTCAAATGGAAATCGTCTCCTTAGTCATCACCGAAACAAAGGTAATGACATACTTAAACAACAACAGAATCAATTAGTAGCTTCTTGGTAACCTTGTGACTTTCCTTGATCCAAGTGTGACTCCTGTGCTTCCAGTAGTATAGGCCTCTACTACTATTCACACCTACTCATACTCGTCCCAAGTATTGTCTCGTAGTTTCCAAGTCACCATTCAAAACCACAAAGCAACTTATCATACATGAATGTGTTCAAACAAGTACTCATGATAATTTCTCCTAGACTCAATTAGGGATTTCACATTTCTATCAAACATATCTTAGATTTCCTATACTCGCCTTCTAAGATTCTTCTCATGCATATGCTCGATTTAGTATATCCTAATACTTTTTCATAGGTCGATAGAAATTTTACTTCCAATTCTTCATATAAATTCATTCTCGGGTAATGTCTACTTTTGCAAGACACACTATACAAGAATTTACTCTAGTATCGTGGAGACAAACGGTCTTTAACTATCTGTATCATCTTCTCGCTCATGCAAGTCATCATGCATATTTGTTCATTTCATTATCCTTCTATGACATCGTTATTCCTGTATATGAGTAAGTCTTCTTCTTGTGGTTGTATCTTTTAAGTCTTCTTCATAGGAGTCTATCCTAAGAAGTCCGCATTATAGCTGCATCTCAGCATGTTCTACTAGCTTCAACTTGGTTCACTGTCATTCCTAACTACAACATCTCTTCTCATACAATAATATGAGTGTATATCTTCTTCAACTAAGTACTCTACCTTACTCTAACAAGTAAGCTACTTAGCCTTCTCACAACCAAATAACCTATTTCACCATCCTAATCATGTATGTTAAAGTCGGCTTAACACACAATGGAACTTTCATAAGGATGTGATA